>NC_090269.1:370406849-370729905 GCF_040414725.1 Anabrus simplex | reverse complement strand
TAAGGGTGCTTGCGCAAGATACCTGCTGCTCTTATCAAGAAAGGTAGCTTAGAGGCTAACGTGCTGTGCTAAAATCAACGGTTCGACTCTTTAAATTTAGGGCTTAAATACAAAATGTTAAATATCTCGAAAACGGTGCATCGTAGAGCAAAACGGACAAAATGTTTCTGCCTATTACCGAGGTTCGCAGTAACAGGAACATGACAGTATAAGAAAACATAGTCTAATGATGAGATCAACGGTTCGGTTCCTACTTAGGCCCATTGGCGTTTGGTCTCTTTTAGCTTGTTTTGAAGCGAGTTTTCGTGAATTGATCAGGTCTTGGTATGGTAGAGAGTATAACGTACCGTGCTAGAAACAACAGTTCGATTTATTAAATTTGGGGCTGAAATGCAAAATGTTAAATATCTCGAAAACGGTGCGTCGTAGAGCAAAACGGACACAATTTTTCCGACAAATACGTAAGTTTGCAGTTTCAGGAACATGATAGCTTAAGAAAAAAGTAGCCTAATGATGAGATCAACGGTTCGGTTCCTACTTAGGCCCTTTGGCATTGACAGCTATCTAATTCTACAAGATGGCGGCTACGCATGGCCTCTTATGAGACGGCTTAAGGATGCTTGAACAAGATGGCTGCTGCTTTTATGAGACCCCCTAGGGATACTTGCGCAAGATGGCGGCTATTAGATGGTGGCTATACATAGCTTCTTTTGAGACGACGTAAGGGTGCTTGCACAAGATGACTGATGCTCTTATGAGACGGCCTAGGGATGCTTGCGCAAGATGGCAGCCGCAAGATGGCGGCTATACACATCTCCTTATGAGACGGCCTAGGTGTGCTCGCACAAGTTGGCGGTTATACATAGGCCCTTATGAAGGAAGCTAGCTTAGAGGCTACTGCGCAAGATGGCGGCTGCTGTTACGCAAGCGGTGGAGGGCAATTTGAAATTCTGTGAAATATGTCCAAACTTCTTGATGAATGACAAACGAAACAAGGAGAAGTTCACTCAGGTTAAGCAACTGCACAATAATAAAATTACATAATATTTCTGTGGTGACATCTTCTGATTTAAGTTCTAAATTGTTATATTATTAGTTTCACTTTTGATTGATAGGAGTTCTTTTAGGCGCTAATTTTGATTGCGCGGCGTTGAGGTGTACCTCCCGGTACAATTATTATTATTATTATTATTATTATTATTATTATTATTATTATTATTATTATTATTATTATTATTATTATTATTATTATTATTATTATTATTATTATTATTATTATTATTATTATTATTATTATTATTCGTATAATTTCTGCTCGATATCTACTGTATATGTCAGTTTCATTTGAGAACGTGTTTGTAATGACCAACAGTTACGAACAACGGTCGTCGGCAGCCCCGAAGTTTGTTTTCTCAGCTTTCGCATTTTGCACAAGGCAAATGCTAGAGCTGTACCTTAATTAACATCACGGCCGCAATCTTCTCAATGCCAACTCGTCCCAATCCTTTCATACCCGAAAACATTCGATGTATTGGTACGACTTTAATCACTCACAAAAATAGTTCTTAGGCATCCAGTAATAATAATAATAATAATAATAATAATAATAATAATAATAATAATAATAATAATAATAATAATAATAATAATAATAATTTGGTGTGGCTATTTCTAGCCGAGTGAAGCCCTTGTAAGGCAGACCCCCCCCGATGAGGGTGGGCGGCATCTGTCATATGAACGTATCTGCGTGTTATTGTGGTGGAGGATAGAGTTATGTATGGTGTGTGAGGATCCCGATCGGGTCGGGGATTTTAATCGCGTGTGATTAATTATTCTGTCTCTGGGACTGGGCGTATGTGTTTGTCCCAACACTTTCCTCTTCATATTCATACAACATACTACACTACCAACCACCACAGAAACACGCAAAAGCGATTATGTCCCTCCATGTACGGTTGACGACAGGAAGGGCATCTCTCCAGAAAACGGGGCCAAATCCACAGATCGCACCCACGAAAAGCGGTGGAAAGTTAAAAATAAGGAAGAGTGATATAACGGGTTCATTGAGGGTTCGACAGCTTATTATCCTCTCAGTGTAAATGAGATGCTTCACTTTAAGCTATATTTTGCATTCTAGATAAGCTTTCCAGTACATCTACTATGTTACGACTTATCTCACCTTATGGGTTTTTATATTTTCTTTACTTATTTAATGTATTCTATTTAGTAAAGTCTTCCCTATCGCGACTTATGCAGCAGAAACTTGGACGATGAAGACGGCGGATCGCCGCAGGATTGATGCTCTAGAAATGTGGTGCTATAGGAGATTTCTGCGAATACAGCACACCATACTAATGAATCGATCCTGCAACAGCTCGGCATCAGAACAACACTGTCGACCCTTATCAACCAAAATCAACTCGGATATTTTGGTCTTATTGCCAGAAGACAGAAGGCAATGGAAATACTTATCACAGAGGGAAAAGTCGGAGGCCGAAGGCCTGGAGGACGTGCGCCGTTACGATGGATGGACCAGATCAAGAACTTGACAGGGATGAGCTTACAGCAAGCAAGTCACCATGCCCAAAGCAGAGACTCCTGGAGGAAGATCACCAAAAGGATTGTCGCGTGATGCCACTACACCCTTACGAAGGGTTGGGCTAAGAGAGAGATTTAGTAAAGTATATGACATTTATTTTGTTTGCGAAGTGATTTATTTCTATGTTTTGGATTAATAAACTTTCTTTCGGCCACTACTCGGAATGGTTCTTGTACCGGTTGGTACACCTCTACGCCGCACTTTTGAATTTTCCGCCTTAAAGTACTCCCCTACGGCAGAAACTCTGAACTTTAAAACAACTGAATTAATTCAACCGTTTATCTCTAGATGTCACTGTGTTAATTTCGAATCGTTTTTGTTTACTAATTATCAAGAAGTGTGGAAATTCTCTCACAGATGTCTCTACCAAAAACTATGATCATGCAGCCTGGTGCGAAGTGAAGGAACTTTTCTTGAAGATAATTTGTATTCATAAGTTGTTGTCTTTACTAAATGTCGTTCTTTCGTTGGCGGGTTGGCGATATTAATCCTTTCTTTCCGCCTGTTTTGAATTTACCCAATCAGTCATTTCTGTAATGAATTTCACTCCAATCACAGGTTTCTTCTTCATTTTTGACTTGTAACTTTTAGCCGACCAATAAACGCATGTGGGTGTGTCTTAATTATTCATGAAAGGTCTCGAATCTTCCGCGAGGGTATAAAAGCTGCTGATTTTCTGGTCTCTCGACCACTCGTACAACATCTAGCTTAGTGTATCGAAGTATAGCGGAGGCGGGAAGCGCCTCTTTCATCCGCCAACAGCTCTTCTACAAGGTAATGGCCTTTTAACATATTTAATTCTTGTTAGCTCAGCAGTTTAGCCCTCGGGGAAATTCCGAATCCTTTTCATGTAAACCTACCTGTCTAAAAATGTAACTTAGTGCCGGCTTATGTAAAAGTTTCTTATTAGTTTAACTTAAATCGGGGATAGTGAGTGCTTTACCCTCCCGAGCTACCCTTCATGTTTGATTTGAGATGACTACGTTTTCATAACCGATTTTCTACTCTTAATGTATTAAAATTTTCTTATACGAGTCACCTCCCTAGTGTGGGAATAGCCCTTGTTTAATCGGCCCAGTGATCCTTAGGTTTTTGACAAGTATTCATGTATGAGTGCAAGTACACGCCTCCGTTCTTTTGCGTTTAGGGCCATTTAAGTTAACCTGTTAACTTCCTATTAGGCCCAGTAGGCTGGGTACAAGATACCCCTGTTTCATTATAAGTTGTGCCTTGATGGCAATCATGTGTAAAAGTCTGGTATTGCCTTTAATAGGCTTGAAAAATTGAGAGCGGGTCAGCTCTTTCTTGTGTTTGAAAAGTGCCTCTGGGAAGCTTGTGGTTAAAAGTTGGGAGCAAGTGCTCCTTCAATGAAGGGGTTTTCTGCCCTTTGAATAAATTAGTGTACCTTGGAAAATCGGGCTAGTAGCTCAAGGATTGTGTAACTGAGGCTCGAAGCCAGAACTTGTAAAGACCTCGAAACTTGTGCTTTCGTTTTTAAAGTTATCCTTGTACCTGTGTTTTTTATTGTTATTTCACCTAGTGAAAATTTGTTAAATCTTGTTGTCTATCGAAAATATAACCTTTTATTGAAATTTTAATTCATCTTTCGGAGTTGTAGTTAGAGCCATTCCAGCCCGCGCCTTCTTTCACCTCTGCATTCCACGGATAACTCCGTAACAGTTCTCATTCGTACTTATGTTCTCTGATCCCTGTCTTTAATATTTAAGCACCACATAGTTAGTTTGGGAAGCTCCACCATCTCTACCGATGAGCACAGCAAGGCGCAATTTAGGACACGTGGTCGGGAACAATGTATTAAACAGACTGGCCTGTAATTAAACGCTTTGGTGCTTTTCACCCTTTCCTCTGTATACTAGGGGTAATATAGTAACTCTTATTTCACCTTCTTTTATCTTAATTAAATCAGTAGTAAGATAAGTACTTTATATGTGGTACTTTATCCCAACCCATTGCCTTTAATATATCCCCAGAAATCTTATCAGTTTCGGCCGGCTTTTTGGCCTTTAATGTTGTGCCTTATTGTAAATATTGTTATTATCGCAGGTAAATGTCAGTATTTTGCTAGTGTTGTCACTTCCTCTATAAGGACATTACTATTTACATACTACTGACTGAATACTTCCGATTGTTATACATCCTAACGTACACTCTTCTGTTGTTCATTGATGATTCCTGGGATGTCCTTCCTGTAACCCTTTACTTCCTTGAAGTACCTAGGCATACACTTCTCTAATCCATCGTCAGCAAAATACCTACCTGATTTGATAGAAAAGAGGAATGTAAATGCCTGAAATATTTCTCCGTCCTTTGTCCGGACTATAGCATCTCAAAGAATGAAGGGCTTACGAAGTTCGTGATCGAAAATTCCCGCAGGGTTCCCAAAAGGGGGAATTTATAAAGATATTAAAATGCAAATGTTGTTTCACATAATATCGTAAAAAGCTCGTGCTTTGCATTCATAGATGTCCTTAAAAATACCTGCCTGGTCGGTATTTGATCAAGTAAGTCCTGTCGGAGGGTGAGGTAGAGTGTGAACATTTCAAAAAGTGAGAAAATAATTCTGAAAGCCTTAGAAGGCCTAAAGACTTCAGTTTCAAAGGAGGTGAACCACAATATACAAAGGTGCAGCGAAGCTTGATGAAGAACATATTTTTTCAACAATTTGTTTTACGTCACACTGACACTGATAGGTCTTATAGCGTCGATGGGATAGGCTAGGAGTGGGAATGAAGCGACCGTGGCCTTAATTAAGGTACAGCTCCAGCATTCGCCTGGTAGGGAATGATGGGGATATACTTATTGTGGAGGGGGGTGAGGATTAGATGGTTGTTATGAGTTTCTTCTATAGTGGCTATCTGCTTACTTATGATAGGTTCTATTGCTTCTATTACGGATTTACGGGTGAGAGGAATGGGGCCAGGGTTGATGAGGGGTATGATTAGAAAATTATTCTTGGGGGCAACGGGGAAGGAGGTGCTTTTGTGAATATAGTGGAAGGGATGCTCGAAGGGGGATTCTTCAGCCTCGACGAAGATTTCAGGAGCTTCTTCTTATTCTTCTTCGCCGGTGTCATCTTCCACAAAGTCTTCTTCGACATCATATTGATAACCAGGCAGTTCATCAGCGGGGGAGAAAGGGATGCTTTTGCTGGTTAACTGATCCGAAAGAGGGGTAATGGCTTTGGGGACAGTGGGGAGAATGAAGATGAAATGAGAGTTTTCATCTTCATCGGTACGATGAGTGAATTTAGTGAGGGCAAGAAGGGTAGAGGCTATTAGCTTTCTATGAGCTTTTAACTTGGCTGGTGAAGTATCAAGAGGAGAGGGGGATAACCAGGTAATTATCATTTGGACGGGGGGGGGGAGTCAGAAAATTCAATATTGAGGGGGAGGTTAAAATCATGATATGGGCCCCAGCTGCTCGGTCCACCGGAGTTGTCCATATCCGTAGTCAGAGAGGAAAGGATGAAAATAAAGAAAGAAAGAAAGAAAGAAAGAAAGAAAGAAAGAAAGAAAGAAAGAAAGAAATAGCGATGAGGAGGGTGGGGGGCTTGATTGGGGAACAGGAGCTAGCACTAGCTGGGTCAAACTCCGAAGAGGACCAAGGCTAATGTGCAACTCGGGAAGTGTCAGTCGTGCCAGGTGTAGTTATACGGATCATGGGAAAGTACGGAAAACCATCCTACTCACCCGGTAAGAATTTTACGGGAATTCCATCGCAGAAGAATTTCCGATTATCCTGAAAGGTATTAAATGGCACGGAGGAATTCAGTTGGGTGGCAATGCAGTAAGCAGTTTGGCCGATGCCAATGACTTAGCTTTGCCTTTAACGGCAGTCTGTGCTGAAAGGCTGCAATCTACTATCTTGAAACCAAGCAGCCTTAAATTCCGTCACGAAGATTTCTGGTACCATCTTGCCACATCGAATATTGTCTAGGAATCATTCAGCAAATACTGACTGTATCTTAAAATGTGGAAAACGAAACGTTTAATGGTTGGATGCTGGTATTTGTGGAAATACATTTACTCTAAGCACATATTAGTAAACTACACCGCAATTCTTCTACGACAGGATTCTATGGAGATTGCAACTCACCTAGAGCTCACTACCAAAATGTTTGGTGTTCGGAGATGTTCCTATAAGTAGCACTTCACCTCGGATCATTCCAACCTCATCCCAAGCCTCTTCCGCAATATTGCTGCATTTCGAAAGAGAAAAGCTGCAGGGATACCTGGTAAGTGAAAATGAATCAGCGAAATAACTAATGAAAACATTTTATTGTTTCTGAGACTTATCCAACAGTCTCAAGAGATCTCCGTTCCGCTATCTGATGAGAGGGAAAAGCAGAGGAATATTATAAATCATCAATGAAATAGGTTATAATATAACAGATATTATCTGTAAATATATTTATTGAACAACAGGCAACAACTTTCAATTGCACAACGTACGGCTTATCTCCACTGCTTAGTCACATTAGACGGTAATACCATGCTTTCTGGCTTCTTCCTCGTACTTCTTGGTGTATTCTCCGGTGGGATCCCACTTGGCCTTCAGTTTTTTCCATCCCTCAGCGTCGTTATGAATAATCCATTTGATGACCTTCTCTGCCTTCTCCTTCTGTTTGTCGGTACATTTACTACATCCAGTAGCCAGAGCATCAGGGAGGTCCTCTGGAACATAACATGAAAGAATGAGCTCGCTTTACAGGAAACCACAGTATATCATCAGAAGAACATCCCTAATCACGACTGTTCATCTGTTACGTCTATTACGGCGATTATAAGACTTTTCGAAGTTTTCTAAATATTAGCTACACAGTAAGCAATGGAAAATCCCAGTTGTCCAGAAATATTTCTGACACAGCAAAAGAAAAATGCGCCTTCATAAGAACATACTTTTAAATATCCTGTAAAATTGCATACTTGTAACAGAGTGACCTTTGTCTTCCAGGCACAGATACACACTATTGTAGTTTTGATGATGTTCCTTTTTTGGTAGTTGCTTTACGTCGCACCGACACAGATAAGCCTTATGGCGACGAGGGGATAGGAAAGGGCTAGGAGTTGGAAGGAAGAGGCCGTGGCCTTAATTAAAGTACAGCCACAGCATTTTACCTGGTATGAAAATGGGAAACCACGGTAAACCATCTTCAGGGCTGCCGACAGTGGGATTCGAACCCAATATCTCCCGGATGCAAGCTCACAGCCACGTGTCCCTGACCGTTTTGATGACTTAATCTTCCTAATTGTGGAAGAAATGAAATGATAGGTCTAGGGGTTGCTCCGTAACAAAGGGGTAGACAGCGTTCCAACAAGGTAATTTATTCAGTGTTTTGAATGGTATAGTTAATTTAATGTACACTAATAAACAAACTAGAGATAAATAACATTATTCAAAACCACGATATCGTAGACAATGAAGACACTAAGTGCAATTTACTTCCTGTGCACAGATGTATAAGAATGCTATCTTACAGTGGGAGCGGTTAGTTTTAAAAGAAGTTGTGCACGTCGGAACATGTGAGCATCCAGGGCCCATTTCATTGTCATTCCCCACTGATGTGCATTTAGGGCTGTCACCGAGGTGGCAGATTGCCTATCAGTTGATTAACTAGTCTTTTAATAAATGAAAAAATGAAATGTCTTATGGCTTTTAGTGCCGGGATATCCCAGGACGGGTTCGGCTCGCCAGGTGCAGGTCTTTCTACTTGACTCCCGTAGGCGACCTGCGCGTCGTGATGAGGATGAAATGATGATGAAGACAACACATACACCCAGTCCCCCAGTCATTGGATTTAACCAATTAAGTTAAAATCCCCGACCCGACCGTGAATCGAACCCGGGACCCTCTGAACCGAAGGCCAGTACGCTGACCGTTGAGCCGACGAGTCGGATTTTAATAAATAATTTTAAGGAAGAAATTTATCGAGCATATTCGTTGGCAAATTACTCAGGTTCCTTATTCCACGTATGGTACCGAGAGAGTTAATTATTTTACAGTCAAAGTATTGTAATATCCAGCGAGTGTTTGCTTTGCCATGACAACTAATCAAATCTAGGGACACAATTAAAAATTCTTGGGTTTAGATTTAAGACAGTGAAACATTTATCGGCACTAGGTGCAGGGTTGCTACTTATCACTCTCTAAAAATGTGTTTGGCCACTTGATCTGAATGAATGTAAAAGTAAGCAATTCTTTTTTCATTAAAATTACAGTACTAGAGAAGTATACCATGCACCTTGTTTTATCTCTTTAGCTTCGAAATAGCATTACTGTTTAACCTTCAAATTATCTGAGATGAGTCCTCAGAAGAGGAAAGCTGAGCACCAGAGCGGTTCCTCCTCTGTTTCAACAGTTCTTAAGAAAAAAACTGGAAACATTTTGACGCTATTCTACAAATGGTCACAACAAGAAATTGCTCATGTAAAAGGCCATGGGTAAATGTTGGCTCTATATAACATCATCATCAATGCTTCATGGACGTAAATATTTAATAGTTTATTCCTGTAACTGTACCTTCGTTTCAAGAGCTATAAATAGTTTCATTATTATTAATATTATTATTTAGATATAAACATTTTCATTCCATTCCTGAAGGGGACGGCAGGCCTCCTACACTGTAACGCCGCCTCTCAGGCCAGGGAGGTGGTCTGTGAAGGTGAGGGGGTTGGCGGCCATAGCCTATACTACGAACTGTCCCGGAATTCGCCTTAGTGCAGGAGAATGGAAAACCATTCTCAGGACAAGCGACGGTGCAGGAGAATAGAAAACCACGGAAAACCATTCTCAGGACAACCGACGGTGCAGGAGAATAGAAAACCACGGAAAACCATTCTCAGGACAGCCGACAGCGGAAACCAACCCCTCTCCATCTTCCGAATGCAGAGGCGTAGGGCCACAGCAGAGCAGCGGCCATCCTTTCTTTGCTCGTTTGGTAGGTCGGAATGCAGAGCTGTCGGACCTCGGATCACCTGTGGCCACTTGTACACCAAAGCCTACCTTGCAAGCGCCGAACTGGTTAATATTATTACAATAGTGAAACGCTTCCTACATTCATTTAGACCGGGCGAGTTGGCCGTGCGCGTAGAGGCGCGAGGCTGTGAGCCTGCATCCGGGAGATAGTAGGTTCGAATCCCACTATCGGCAGCCCTGAAAATGGTTTTCCGTGGTTTCCCATTTTCACACCAGGCAAATGCTGGGGCTGTACCTTAATTAAGTCCACGGCCGCTTCCTTCCAACTCCTAGGCCTTTCCCATCCCATCGTCGCCATAAGACCTATCTGTGTCGGTGCGACGTCAAGCCCCTAGCAACAAAAAAAAAAAAACCATTCATTTAGATGTTAAAGTCGTTTCAATAAAGAAATACAGTAGGCTATACATTCCGATCGAAACTTCTAAAACATTCTTGCTTCGCGCAAGTTGTGAACATAATTGTTTCCTTATCAAGAAGTAAGTAAGGCAAAGTTTTGTATTATTGAAATGAAATGTCGTATGGCTTTTAGTGCCGGGATATCCCAGGACGGGTACCTCTCGCCAGGTGCAGGTCTTTCTATTTGACTCCAGTAGGCGACCTGCGCGTCGTGATGAGGATGAAATGATGGTGAAGACTACACCTACACCCAGCCCCCGTGCCATTGGAATTAACCAATTAAGGATAAAATCCCCAACCCGGCCGGGAATCGAATCCGGGGCCCTCTGAACCGCAGGCCAGTACGCTGACCGTTCAGCCAACGAGTCGTACTTGTGTATTATTGACATATTGTCACTTCAAAATATCTTGCATATTTTATTCAGTTTAGGATATTATTCATTCTACAGGTTAAAGAATTATTACTGTAAGGAAACTGCAATATAATTTTATACATGTCTGTATTACTTGCCTGCAATTAAAAAGCGCCTGGCTAATAGGAGATGCTTTTTTAATTTAAAATGTTCGTTCTTTAACGACGATACTTTATTCCTAATTGAAGCACTTGCTAAATTTTACTTCTTTACTAGCAAAACAACCAATAACTGTAAATTAAGGAGCACATGCAATTTAAAATTGATCACGAAAATAATGTATGTGTGCTAAAGGATATCTTGGGGGTTGAGATGCACTAACACCTATTGGAATATAGGTTCAGAAGGTGTTTGTGTAGGGCGTGCTCGTCTGTGAGACAGAAGGCGCATGACAACTAAAACAGCATTAAAGGCGATGAAACAGAATTAATAACAAGATGAAATTAGTAATTTGGCTCACAATTGTCGATATCATGTGTCTGTCTGTGGGAAATGAGACATGTGGTGAGGCTTGACTACAAAAAAGAGAAGGGTAGTAGGGCCAATAGTCCTATCAGATGGAAGGCGATGGTACAAATCAAACCGTGAATTCTACCCCTCATACAATGGATACTCACAGCCTGTCCTATAAGTTCCTCAAAGTAAACAGCAAGGGTAAAGTCACTGGTTAGCTAGGGATACAGCAGGTAGAGAATAGGGCAGAACTTAAGCAACTGCCCTTCAACTATCAAAACCAGACCCTTAATAAATTCGGTTACAGAAGCTAACCACAATGAGACGAGGAAATGGCCCCGAGGAACGCAAAATAGAGTTCTTCAAAGCAATGGAGAATTACTGGGCCAATAGAAAAGGTCAAAATACCAAGAAGAAAGCAGCTGCAGAACCTACCATTAAGAATACCAGAAGCGACAACAATCGAAAACAACAATAACAACAACAATAATAATAATAATAATAATAATATAATAATAATAATAATAATAATAATAATAATAATAATTTCATGCCCACTAAACTACAGTACGAATTTTCGTGGAATATGAGACACATGAATAATTATTTGGAAAGACCTATATAGATTGACCAGTAATCGAACCACGGTCCTTGAGGTGAGTCTTTTGACTATCGCTTCCTCTAGATTATTGTTGAAACAGATTTCAACAAATATGTAAAGTAGAAGTATGGAAGTCAGGACTAGAAACTGATGAAAATGTCCATCTTCGTGGATAAGCAAGTTCTAGGTAGGCCTACTTACTTCTGAGTTCCTTGCCTTCCTCCGGACAGCTCTTGTCATCTTCAGCCATCAGACAATCGGAATACGCCTTCCTCAACCGCTCATTTCCGAGGATCTCGTCCACGTTGATGTTATCATACTTGGTGGTGTAGGTGTCGCCAGCCAGGACGACAGCCACGGTGGCGAGGAGGACGCACAGTGCCAGTACTCCGTTCATGGTGAAGAAGATTATGATCCGACCTCAGCTCCACACATTTATATACCACACGGTTCGTGCTGAGATAATAGATACGTGGGAAAAATTCCCCGAAGCGTTGCTTCTAGGAATCAAGGTTACAACATATATATTGATTGTAGGTTTCTGTTTGTTTTATTTCACCTGCTTCAAGAAAAAGTGTATGCGTCATGTGTTTTAGCTAACATCTTGCCAACTAGAAAAAACATAGTGCTTAGTTTGATTCCATTACAGTCATATTATAATGGAATTAAAAGACTGTAATAGAGTCGACCGAATATCAGAAACGGAGGAGTTAAATAGGACAGAATAGTTGTTTTGAGCATTACCTTCAAATGTATGGCTAGATACTAAATGACATGTAGAGTGTTTACAACTAATTCCTTCCGAGTGCAGCACAAGGTTAATTATGAGATGAATTCAAGGTATAACACCTCCGATTTTTTCTCCCTAAACAATCACACGAAAACTATGAAACTTGTGTCATTTCTGGATGTAATGTGCCTGCAGCCGGACACATTTTTCACAACGTCGACGCCTTGATTCCATGACCGCTGCGAACGCTGCTTTAGGGGTCTGTGTTGACCTCTGGAAAATCGCTGATGTAATAGTGGCACGGCTAGTGAATGTACTTCGGAGTGTCCTTCATTGTTGGAAACAGCCAGAAGTCGTTAGGAGCCATGTGAGTTGAGTAGGGAGCATGGGAAATTACGTTGATGTTGATTTTAACGGAGAAACAGATGCATCACGTTCGCCCGATGCGCTGGTGCGTTGGCCTGGTTAAAGAGCACACGTGCAGCCTTTTCCGGCAACTTTCCACTTTTCGCATTCTCAGGTCGTCATGCAGGATTGTGAGCTATAATCCTACGGAAATGCCACACTCATTCGGCGATCTTCAGAAATAACATTCTCCACTCGCTCGATCTGTCAGACAGGCTTGTGTGAGGCCGAGATTGTCTTGGTTTGCTGTCACACGACGTTCTGCCTTGGAGGCAAATTTTTCCTCCAAGCCAGAGGAGAAACCCCTCTTCACTGCTAATTTGGAATAAAATGAACGTAGACTTTTATAAAAGTGAAGGGAAAGAAGCTTTTCTTAAGAAACGGCTCTTTTCAGGGTTGAATTTTGAGTTATTTAGTGAATTTTTGTGCTATAATTTGGAATCGGCCTAAATTGTAATTCCTTTTTACTAGTGACTTTACGTCGTACCGACACAGATAGGTCTTACGGCGACGATGGGATAGGAAAGGCCTAGGAGTTGGAAGGAAGCGGCCGTGGCCTTAAGGTACAGCCCGAGCACTTGCGTGGTGTGAAAATGGGAAACCACGGAAAACCATCTTCAGGGCTGCCGACAATGGGATTCGAACCCACTAACCCCCGGATGCAAGCTCACAGCAGCGCGCCCCTAACCACACGGCCAACTCGCCCTGTAAATTGTAATTCTAGACCAGGGCATAGAAGTAATACTACTACTAATTCAGTCTCTGCCGTAAGGATCGAATAGCTGAAATACTATGATGAACCAGTGTGTTACATACCGGCAGTATCAGGAAATGTATGAACAAGAGGAATGGCATGTTAAAGAAGTAAATTTTCCAACTCCCCAGCAATTTCCCGCCAATATTCAGTCAGGCTGTTATACTCGGTACGCAGCAGTAATCTCATCTATTGGAGTTGAGTGGCACTATAAGAGACAAAGATTATCACAACAAACAATGGTCAATGTAATGTTATTGTTGATCATTGTTATGCGCTTTCGATATTGTAGGCCTTTACATTTAGTTTTCTTCCGACTCTGAAATACCACTTTTATCATAGTCGGTGCAGTAAAACTGAATAAAACATAAATGATCGGAAATTGTATTATAAAAAACTCTTGCTATGTAGTACTTTTCGATAGGACCAATAAAACGGCGTATGGCTTTTAGTGCCGGGAGTGTCCGAGGACAAGTTCGGCTCGCCAGATGCAAGTCTTTCGATTTGACTCCCGTAGGCGACCTGCCTCTCGTGATGGGGGGATGAAATTATGATGGAGACGACACATAACCAAGCCCCCGAGCCAGCGAAATTTACCAATTATGGTTAAATTTCCCGACCCTGCCGGGAATCGAACCAGGACCAATAACATAGGTAATTAAAAATTCAATTTTAGGTTCCTTCCCCTAAACTACAGTTTCATCCAGGGTGAATAAGATTGTTTATAGCTTAGACTGTAGTTTCCTTTTCTTCGACTCTATATACCGATTTTCATTAAATGCTGTTAACCCATTTTCTAGTGGCTCGACATTGATATGAACTTAGCAACAAAAATACAAATTCATGAATATCTATGTTATCATCGTCGGTACGGTAAAAATGTATGACTTAAATGATCGGAAATTTAATTATATATAACCTCAGCTATGAAGTATTTGTCGATAGGACCACTAATAATATAAATATTTGAAAATTATATTTAGGACTTCCCCTAAACTGCCATTTCACTAGGCGTGAATAAAATGATTTACAGCCTAGAAAATTGTGGCTCCTCCCCCTACTTTACATACCGATTATCATGAAATTCTCTTCGGCCGTTTTCTCGTGATGCCTGTACATACATACAGGCAGACAGGCAGATAGACAGACAGACAGACAGACAGAAATTACGGAAAAGTAAAAAGTACATTTTCTTGTTACTACGGACATGACCGATACATAAATACCATCCTTTTCAAATTCTGAGCAATGTACAGACAAAACTCTTATTTTCTATATATAGATTTCATTGACTCCGTTCACTTAAACCTTGGTTATCTCCGCGATATCAACAGTCACCTAAATCTAAAAGCTTGTTAGTT
This sequence comes from Anabrus simplex, assembly GCF_040414725.1. NCBI lineage: Eukaryota > Metazoa > Arthropoda > Insecta > Orthoptera > Tettigoniidae > Anabrus > Anabrus simplex. The sequence goes on along the minus strand of NC_090269.1, from coordinate 370,715,197 downwards.
CATTCATCCATATCTATAACGGGTGAATCATCAATATCTGTGTGAAATGGAAGGTGCTGTCAATATGTTGTCTTCACAGAAATGAAGCGTAACGAATAGCTCATAATAATCCCATACATAGATTTCCATAATTATTAGAATATACACTATTTTAAAGTTAGTTTCCAAATGGAGGAATTCCTATTAATATTAATAAATTAAAAATATATGTGAAGGCCTACAATAACGAAAGGCCATAATATTGTTCAAGAATAACATTACATTGACTTTTTTTTGTGATGTTCTTTGTTTTGTCTGCTACCATTCCTCTCCTATAAATGTTAGCATGCCATTCCTCTGGTTCATACATGTACTGATAACTACTGGTATTCCAGCTATTCGATCCTTACTCTGAGGCGCAGAGAGGAAAGCCGAAGGTGCTTATTTTATAGAAAGTGGCAGAACAGTGTTCAGCACTGTTTCTGGCCGATTCATAACAGCTCTGGAACTTGCCATTGTCAGAACACAGTGTAGTACTGTTCGTAAAAAGTGAGAAACTGTGCTCTTTTTCACTTGATCGAGCATATCATGTGATAGCATTGCTTTTAATCGCGACAATCCTATTGGTTAATGTTGTATTATGACAAGAATAATGATAGATAGATAGATAGATAGATAGATAGATAGATAGATAGATAGATAGATAGATAGTGCCTTTATTAGTGACGAAGTTAGGGCACAAGGCTCTCTCTTACACTTCACCACTAGAAGAGAATACATAACTTATAATATACGAGCCCACAGTTCCTTTTTAAAAGGAAGAATACAAGCTAAAAAAGATCGAAGTCATGGGCTTGTTAATCGGGAGTAGGGGCACGACACATAGAATTTTTTTTTTTTTTTTTTTTTTTTTGAGTTTTGCAAGGCATTCCACCTGCTAAAATCCTTGAGTATTGATACTGGACTTTCCGCTTTCAAAACATCAATAGGTATTTCAAGAAACCATCTTCGGTGATTTTCTTTAACACTCAGTAGACTTCTGTGTATCTTCCTCTGTTACACAGTATCAGTTGGTATTAAGTATACTTTGTCTTTTAGGCAATCTCTAAATTAAGGAAGTGTTACTACTATGTAATAAATAAATAAATAAATAAATAAATAAATAAATAAATAAATAAATAAATAAATAAATAAATAAATAAATAATAACATCCTTGCATTTAAAATAAACAATGTAAAAATTAAACGACGTAACTACAGTAAACCATTCTTTCATCTCATTGATTCCTTCATTCACTCGACTATTATCCAGCAAGTCAGCGGGATCTACTCAGCAAACACTCGCAGCAAGGCACTTTAAACTTGCGATGAGAGGGTTTGTCCCTAATGTTTGTAGGTCTGTTTAATGTTTGTCTGTGTCTATTGCGGCATCATGGGAAAATGGATGGGTGGATTTTAACGAAACTTTGTATATCAGTTTAGAATAAGTTCGAGTAGGATCAGAGCTGTAAGTTATTTAAAGAATTTCAGCAGGTAGGGGTGCATCTAAAGGGTTCTTAAAGCATAATTCGATGGACCTCTTTTACGGTAGGTTTTACATGAAAATAGCTAATGGCGAATTTTAGTTCTATATTTTCTTTCCGATACAGTGGAAAAATAATGGTTAAATCAGCAGGATTCATATTAATGTTTTACAAAATCCGGTAACTAAAGAGAGTATAAAGAGAATTACTCTGGAGATCGTTCCGGCAACGTTACTTGGTTTTGTTACTCTGTCAGTATTTTTAGAAATATTAACCCGATACTTTGTTTTCTTTTACACCGGACAGAAGAGTTTAAATCAAGTTCATCAATAATGTTTTTTTCACAAGCTGCTTTATGTCGCACCGACACAGATAGGTCTTATGGCGAAGTAGGGATAGGAAAGGGCTTTAGGTCAGCAATTATGGAAAGATAATAATAATGTTATTGTTTTCTACGTCCCGCTAACTACTTTGATGGTTTTTGGAGACGCCGAGGTGCCGAAATGTTGTCGCGCATGAGTTCTTTCACGTGCCAGTAAATCTACCGACGCGCGGCTGACATGCTTGACCACGTTCAAATACCACGGAATGAGTTAGGATCGAACCTGTCAAGTTGGGGTCAGAATACCAGCGCCTCAACGGTCTGAGCCACTCAACCCGGCAATGAAAAAAATATGAAACAGCAAAGGGCCACAGAGAGCAAGGAAGCAAGTACGTCACGACAAGCCGCGGATAGAGAGAAGCCTGCCCACTGATGTGGCTCAAGCCACAGAGTCTGGAGAACAATACGAAGGGTAGACAAGTGTAGTAATGATACAACTGGTAAGTGACCGTCCCATCAGCGACGAGGTTCTACAGCTAGTTATAGTATGTTAGGGTGACCAGATTACAAGCATGGAAATACGGGACACTGCGACTGCCGTTCATTATTAGGCCCTACTTAAGATTATATTGTCTTTACACGGATCACAGACCCCACAAATAGTTCCATTTATGTATAGAAATCCAGTATTTATTATTATTATTATTATTATTATTATTATTATTATTATTATTATTATTATTATTATTATTATTATTATTATTATTATCATTATTATTATTATTATTATTATTATTATTATTATTATTATTATTATTATTATTATTATTATTATTATTATTATTATTATTATTATTATTATTATATATACGCTAGGGCCATCAAGGCCACGTTAAGTCTTATTACATTTGACACTGAACTTGGCCTTCTTTAGAGCCCAAATTTCCCTCATTCTTTGTGAGTGGGCCTGCTTACGCTCCTCTGTCCAAGGGGCACCGTGTCTTCTCTTCGGTTGCTCGTCTCGGTTTAGCCCATTCGTCAATATTTTCTTGCGGAAGAGATCTCTGTTAGGGGCGTCTTCAGCTGAGATATGTAGAATTTGCAGGTCTTCTTTGGTATTTCTAAACCAGGGAATTGTGGTTTTGTGGTTTGAAACAAAAAATTGAAAGATATCTTTAGTTAACTTTCTTCGGTCCATTCTTTGCAGATGACCGTAAAATCGTGCCCGTCTTTTTCTGATTGTGCCGGTAATTTTCTCTATTTTGCTGTAGACTTCCTTGTTGGATCACTTTTGATGGATTCCATTTCTGTACTTTGATCCCAAGATTCCTCTCACAATTTTGCGTTCTTTTTTCTCCAGTTCCTCAAGGAGTTCTTTGTTGGCATTTAGAGACAGGGTTTCGGCTGCATATATAACTACTGGCTTCAGAACTGTTTCATAGTGACGTATCTTGGTGTTTTTGGAAAGGCATTTTTTGTTGTAGATTGTGCGGGATGTTTGGTAGGCTATTTCCAGTTTGCGTACTCGCTCCTGAAGTGCTTCTATGTCCAGTCCATTTTTCATGATGATCTCACCCAGGTATTTGAATTTGTCTACTCGGGTGATGTCCCCGTATTTTGTATGGAGTTTTGGTGGAGCCTCTTTGATGTTAGTCATTACTTCTGTTTTTTCAAACGATATCTGCAAACCAGTTTGTTCGGCAATTTCCTTTAAAATTTCAACTTGAGCTCTAGCTGTTTTTATGTCGTTTGAGAGAACAGCAATATCATCGGCAAATGCTAAGCAGTCTGTTTTGATCCCCTTGGATTTGGTTCCTATTCTCAATGGACTGTAGTTGGTTTCCTGTAATCTCACCCGCCAGGTTCTGATGATCTTTCCAAGAACACAGTTGAAGAGTATCGGGGATGGCCCATCACCTTGTCGGACTCCTGTTTTGATGTCAAAGGAATGCGAGAGACATCCGTGGAACTTCACCTTGGATTTTGTATCGGTCAGGGTGGCTCTAATTAATGCCAGCAGTTTCATATCAACTTCTAATTCATTTAAGATGTTTAGCAGTACTTCCCGGTCAATGGAGTCGTACGCTTTCTTCAAGTCCATAAAGATAGACACATACTGCTTGGACCTTAGTGTACAATATCTGATGATCGTTTTGAGATTTTGGATCCGTTCAGCTGTTGAGCGACCTTTTCTGAACCCTCCTTGGTATTCACCTATTTGATGTTCGACTTGTGCTTCCAAAAGCTCCAGGATGGCACGTGATAGAATTCTGTAAGTCACGGGTAGCAAAGATATTCCTGTGTAGTTGTTGATGTTTTTCATGCTGCCTTTTTTGTGTAATGGATGGATCAAAGCTATTTTCCAATCTTCGGGTAGGGTCTCCTTGTTCCAAATTTCTTCTATTTGCTTTTGCAAGATATCAAGTGATTCCTCTGGGGCATATTTCCATAGTTCTGCTACTACTGAGTCTTCCCCCGGCGCTTTATTATTTTTGAGACGGGCAATGTGGCGCTTGATTTCATCTCTGTCGGGTGGTCTTGAATCTGGGTACCTGAGTAAGGGTTCCTTGGTCTCAATGGCACTTTGCGGTTTAAGGCAATTAAGTAAATTCTTGAAGTAATCTGCCAGAATGCTGCAATTTTCTTCATTTGACGTCGCCAGTGTGCCGTCCTTTCGCTCAAAGCATAGAGATGGTGGTTTATAGCCAGTGAGTTTGCGTATGAAGGCTCTGTAGTACTCTCTGCTTTCATTCTTCCTAAAGTTTTGTTCTATCTTTTCAATGAGAGGTTTTTCGTACTTACGTTTCTCAAGTCTGAACACCCTAGCTGCTTGGGCACGTTGGGTTTTGTAGGTTTCCCAATCATTTTCTGATTTTGTAGAGTAGTACTGTTTTCACGCATTTAGTCTTTCTTGGAGGACTGATTCGCAGGTACCATTCCACCAGGCATGCTTTTTGCTTCTCTTGATTTCTGCAACGTCTTTGGTGGTCTCAACAAGGAGACTTTTGGCGTTGTGAAAGTCATAGTCATTTGGTCTAGCCTTCTCCTGGAACTCCTCGACCCTTTGCCGAAGTTCATCATTGTCGAAGCGTGTGATCTGTTTGGTTGTCTTCCTTGTGTTTGCGGGAATTGGTTTGAATTTGATAAGAGACTTATAATGATCTGAGGCCACATTGATGCCTTTCTTTACCTTCAGATTCATAATCTCAGGGCTGTTTCTCCTGGAGATTGCAACATGATCAATTTGGAACTCTCCGAGAGCTTGGACGGGAGAACGCCAAGTCATTTGCTTTCTGGGTAGATGGCGAAAGTGGGTCGACATGACCTGCAGGTTCTGATTTTCGCAAATGGACACCAGTCTTTTGCCGTTGGGATTGGTTCTTTTGTGAGCAGGGAAATTTCCTATAATTTTCTTGTACTTCTTTTCACGACCTAGTTGGGCATTGAAGTCACCCAAAAGAAGCTTGACATGGTGTTTGTGGGATTTTGTGTAATTTTTCATCCAGTAGGTCCCAGAAATTATCAACTTCGTCTGGATCAGACTTATTCTTATCGTTTGTAGGAGCATGTGCGTTAACTAGGGCGTAGGTTTTGTTCGCGCATTTAATTGTGAGTATAGACAATTTGTCATTCACAGGCTCGAAATTTGTAACCGATTTAAGGATCTTGGTTCTAATAGCAAACGCGGTTCCAAACATCATAGCTCCATTCAGGATTCCTCTTTGCGCTTTGCTCTTGAAAAATCGATAGCTTTCGGATTCAAAAATCTCTTCATCTGGGTACATTGTTTCCTGTAGTGCCATTATGGATATCTGATTTTCCTGAAGAGCTTTGGTGAGGGTTTGTGTAAGTGAATTTATGTGAAAGTTGCTAGAAATGTTTTAGATTTTGGCCTGAGTTTCTGACTCTTCGGGGTACACCGAGACGCTCCGACTCGTCTCTTGCATGATGTCGAGTCTCCCCCAGAATCCGAACGAGACTCGTGCGCCGTGGCGTTCACGACGAGTGATTTATCCGAAGATTTACCCCCTGGGGTATGTTTCTTGAAATGTTGTGCCATCATGCTTTTTGACTTGACTTTGCTTTGGACGGGTACCCATCCTTTTACAACTAGGGTTGTTAGCCCTAGAGGTTGCCTCAAGATGTTTTCCGGCTTCTGGTCATTTACCAGTCTTCGCCGTAACCCTGGCAAGAGACCAGTTTTTTTTTCACGGTGGTATTTTATTTCCCTACTACCCTCTGACTCTGCTGGCGGTAGAGCCAGCGAGCTTCCCCAATTCCAATGGGACGCTTCCGATGGAGGTAACCGGTAAATCCCCACACGGGTTATTATTATTATTATTATTATTATTATTATTATTATTATTATTATTATTATTATTATTATTATTACCCAGCCCTGAGGTGCATAGGTAGCGTGTCTGGCTCTCATTTCAAGGCCCTGGGTTCGTTTTCTGGCCAGTGTAAGGAATGTAATTCTGGACTGAGGAATATAACAGATTTCACTTGATATGAGATTTTCTCAACCTCTTAGTTACAGGAAAAAACACAAGCGAGGAAATGACCCTACTGTCCTAGTATGAATAGACGAACAGTGGTTGCAATGGTTACAATGGTTTAGGATGATTGATGATTATAATTCCAGATAGTCCCCCAGCCCAGAATAATAATAATAATAATAATAATAATAATAATAATAATAATAATAATAATAATAATAATAATAATAATAATAATAATAATTCTAGTTTTAATTTACTAGTTATTAGCCAGAAATCGGCCTATAAGTAACTAGCAGAAGTACCCTTTCTTCGTACGGGTTATCAGAAACTGGCTTTAGTTACTCATACTATCGGTGTGACTGACTTCATTAGATATTTATATCACTGGTGTATTTATTTAAGTACGTAGAAATTATTTGTCATGTTTGGAATTATAGTATATCTTCTTCTTCATTTCTTCATGGGGGCCTCTAAATAGTAGTTCCCAATTAGCGTCGACCTCTAAGACCTTTTTCTACCATGCTTTTCCTTCATTCCAACCTAGATATACCTGCTCCCTTCACAAAGCTGCAGGTTTAGTGTAAGTATACTTCCAATAGACAGTACCACAAATATATATATATATATTGAATGAATTTGTTTGATCCGACATTTCGTAACTATTACAAATGATCAAGGAAATACGCGATGCAAAAAAACTACTATAATTATCTGGAATTATAATTCTCAGGGTTTGTCACTCATGTCGCACATCATATGATGAATATGAGTATAAATGTTGAAAAATTTTTCCAAGTCATTGGCGCACCATCTTGACAATTGTGTACAGTATACAGGTTATTTTCATGGTTACAATGATCGTAAAAGTGGACAAAAATATTGGCACTAATAACTTCAGTGATCCTACTACTCCATGATTTGATAGATGATAGTTTAAACTATAGGTAACAGACTCCGCAAAATGCTGAAACCTAAGCCAGTACGTAAAAACGGAGGCCCGTCGGCAACCGCTGGTCGCTGTACTACGGAGATCTCCGGGGCTATTATTTTTATACTTCACTCCATTTCCATCCCCGCCCAAAGGAGTGCTATGAACGTCTTACACAACAGTTTATTTTTTCCACATAGTGAGTCATATGTGTATCAGTTTTGGTTGGCACCTATGCCCAAACGTACATGCATAATCTCACTGCTGTAGAATTCTGGAGCTGACGTTGCCATGGTTACGGCCGTTCGTTTCCTTATCCGATTCCTAGAGCAGGGGTAGTATGGTTCCAATATCTCCATAACGGTTGGTTTTAGGGCTTTCAAACTTGGTTTTCTAACCCGAAAGATTTACCGAGTTTTGTTCTTTGCGTCAAGGGGCTTAAAATGAGCTTTGTCTCGTCCTTGTACGACAAATTCTATTTCGCCTATATTAGCCTATTATTTTAATAGTTTTATATCTCCCCTCGACGCCACCCCTCAAACTGTTTTGAAAATAAATTACAGCCCATATTACTCACTGGCAATGTAGCTTTCTACACGTGAAGTAATTTTAAAAATCGGTTCAGTAGTGTTTGAGTCTATCCGTTACCAAAAAAAAAAAAAAAAGTTTCCTCTTCACAATATTTGTATAGAAGTATAAATTACATCCCTACACATACGGTTTCCGTCAGGAAGGGCATCCAGCCGTAAAACAGGGTTTAATCCACATGTGAGACACAGTTCGCAGCCGCAACCTCACAGGTGTGGGTAAAGCGATAGAAGAAGAAGGTGCTCATTTTTTTAATTTCACCTGCTTTTTTATTCTTTTCACCCCCTTAAGTGGATTTTCCAAAAAGAGTGTGTTAATTTCTAAGATGAGATTCCAAGTACAAATTTTAAAGTCTGTAACATCATCTTTTTTGAGATGTATGTATCCTCATATACATAATTCAACTCCTTCCTCACTTTCTTTCAGCCCCCCCCCCCTTTAAGTGGATTTTCTGAAAACGAATATTTGTGTTCTTCTTTTTAAAGAGGATTCCAAATATCAGTTTTCATGCCTGTAACATGTTAAGTTTTTGTGATTTATTGTAGATAATTTATTTGCTGTAGAATCCTGGAGCAGACGTTGCCATGGTTACGGCAGTTCGTTTCTTTAACCGATTCCTAGAGCAGGGGTAGTGTGGTGCCGATATCTCCGTAACGGTTGGTTTTAGGGCCTTAAAACATGGCTTTCGGGCCCGTAGGGCTTACCGAGTTTTGATCTTTGCGTCAAGAGGGTTAAATTGAGCTTTGTGTCGTCCTTATATACAAATTCGATATTTTGCCTATATTAGCCTATTATTTTTATATCTCCCCCCACCCCTCCGCCCCCGTGCTCACACTTCGAATTCTTTTGAAAATAAAATACAGCCCATGTTACTCACTCGCAATGTAGCTTCCTATAGGTGAAGAAATTTTTTTAATTTGTTCAGTAGTTTTTGAGTCTATTAGTTACAAACAAACAAATTTTTCCCCTTTATAATATTAGTATAGAAGACTTGAGTAGAAGCGCCTCGCTTATCTCTTTATACAACTGACTGGTGATTGCACTATAAGAAATTTATTCTTGTACGTACTGTATTTCCATAGAAGATTACGTTTTCTAAAGTACAGTGGCAAGAGAAAGGTGTGTTCTGTCAGCCCCATCCCATTCTGCTCGGGGATCAAGAAGTACAAGAAGCAGAAGAATCCACGTTTGTAACCAGACCATACAAGTTTTTTTTTCTACGTTTCGCCGTTTACGCCGTATTATCTGTGTCCAATTGGGATCCTCGTGTACGAGAATCGTGATTTCAGGAGTTTGACGTCACAAGACTCTTTAAAAATAAACCTATTATCCGGAAGGACAAACGTACTCCTCGAAGCAAGAGAAAGACAGGCGGTTCTAGATATTTAAATGCCTTGGAATTCCCCTGTTGCGTATTTAAAGTTGTACACCTTGAGGATCCAGTCGACTATACCAGAGAAAAGATTTCACGATATTTATTATTACTAGAATTATAACAATAAAAATGAGGCATTATACAGCTGGGAGATACCCTACAGCTACATAAATTTCAGCATAAACATATTAGTATATCACACACATTAGGTGGTCCGGGTTCGATTCCCAGCTCTGCCACGACATTCGAAAAGTGGTACGAGGGATGCAACGAGGTCCACTCAGCCTCGGGAGGTCAAGTGAGTAGAACGGAGTTCGATTCCCACCTCAGGTATCCTCGAAGTAGTTTTCCGTGGTTTCCCACTTCTCCTCCAGGCAAATGCCTGGATGGTACTTAACTTAAGGCCACGGCCGCTTCCTTCCCTCCTCGTTCTCTATCCCTTCCATTCTTTCCATGCCCCCCACAAGGCCCTTGTTCAGTATAGCAAGTGAGGCTGCCTGGGCGTGGTACTGGTCCTCCTCCCCAGCTGTATCCTCCTACCTAGAATTTCAAGCTCCAGGACACTGTCCTTGAGGTGGTAGAGGTGGGATCCCCGCTGAGTCCGAGGGAAAAGCCAACCCTAGAAGGTAAACCGACTAAGAAAGAAAGAAAGAAAGAAAGAAAGAAAGACATATCACACACTACATCATACGGCAGGTTCCGAAAGCGCGCGCCGCGGCTCCTAGACGCGCAAACAAACTTTCGCACGGGCACCGCGCCATGGATATTGTCGGGGTTTAGAAGCTCCCTCTGAAGGTCGGTGCCTACTTGTCGGCCTTCACATCCAAAGATCATGGGTTCAAGCCTGGGACATTTGGTCGGACTTTTGAAGGGAGTAAGAAAGTACATTCTATACTCCATGTCGTACGATGTTGGCAAATAAATGATCTTTGATATTTATTGATATGTACTCATGCTGGCTAAGAGCTCGACCCTAACCTCACATGCGCTACCTCGGAGGGGCTTAACCTAACTTTTTATGCGTAAGAGAGCAAGCCTAACCTCATGGAAGGGTCCTAGCCTCAGTTTTACGAACGGATGCCCTTCCCGACGCCAATTACAAAAGCTGGCGGCTATACATGGCTCCTTATGAGACGCCTTAAGGGTGCTTGCGCAAGATGGTGGCTGCAAGATGGCTGGAATACACTGACTCTTATGAGACTCCCTTGGGATACTTGCGCAAGTTGGCGGACACAAGATGGCGGGTATACAAGGCTCCTTATGAGACAGATTAAGGGTGCTTGCGCAAGATGGCGGCTGCTCTTATGAGACGGCTTAAGGGTGCTTGCACAAGATGGCGGCTGCACTTATGAGACGCCCTGAGGATGCTTGAGCAAGATGGCGGACATATGATGGCGACTATACACGGCTCCTTATGAGACGCCTTAAGGGTGCTTGCGCAAGATACCTGCTGCTCTTATCAAGAAGGGTAGCTTAGAGGCTAACGTGCTGTGCTAAAATCAACGGTTCGACTCTTTAAATTTAGGGCTTAAATACAAAATGTTAAATATCTCGAAAACGGTGCATCGTAGTGCAAAACGGACAAAATGTTTCTGCCTATTACCGAGGTTCGCAGTAACAGGAACATGACAGTATAAGAAAACATAGTCTAATGATGAGATCAACGGTTCGGTTCCTACTTAGGCCCATTGGCATTTGGTCTCTTTTAGCTTGTTTTGAAGCAAGTTTTCGTGAATTGATCAGGTCTTGGTATGGTAGAGAGTATAACGTACCGTGCTAGAAACAACGGTTCGATTTATTAAATTTGGGGCTTAAATGCAAAATGTTAAATATCTCGAAAACGGTGCGTCGTAGAGCAAAACGGACACAATTTTTCCGCCAAATACGTAGGTTTGCAGTTTCAGGAACATGATAGCTTAAGAAAAAAGTAGTCTAATGATGAGATCAACGGTTCGGTTCCTACTTAGGCCCTTTGGCATTGACAGCTATCTAATTCTACAAGATGGCGGCTACGCATGGCCTCTTATGAGACGGCTTAAGGATGCTTGAACAAGATGGCTGCTGCTTTTATGAGACCCCCTAGGGATACTTGCGCAAGATGGCGGCTATTAGATGGTGGCTATACATAGCTTCTTATGAGACGACGTAAGGGTGCTTGCACAAGATGACTGATGCTCTTATGAGACGGCCTAGGGATGCTTGCGCAAGATGGCAGCTGCAAGATGGCGGTTATACACATCTCCTTATGAGACGGCCTAGGTGTGCTCGCACAAGTTGGCGGTTATACATAGGCCCTTATGAAGGAAGCTAGCTTAGAGGCTACTGCGCAAGATGGCGGCTGCTGTTACTCAAGCGGTGGAGGGCAATTTGAAATTCCATGTGCTCTTCAAAGCTACGTTCTATTTGACAGCGGCCATCTTTAATCGACAGAGAATCGTGCTGCCATCTATAGCTAGAATCTTTGAAGTGTGGTGGCCGCAATGTCCACGTGGCAGCTGTTATCCGCCATCTTTAATTAACAGAGCATCGTGCTGCTGTCTTTAGCTACTACTTTTGAAACGTGGTGGCAGCAATTTGAAAACAATCTACGTGGTTTTGATAGCTGTCAGCCACCATCTTTAAACAACAACGCATCGTGCAGCTATCTTTACGGCACTAAACCTCATCGTGGTGCAGCATGATTTAAAAAATTCCGCGCGCTCTTTCGACAGCTGTCATAAGCTATCTTTAGTCAACAGAGCATCATGCTGCTATCCTTACAGCACTAAACTTCATACCTTTGAAATGTGGTGGTGGGTAATTTAAAAAATTCCGTTAGCTATTATCTTTAAACAGTAAAACTTTAGTGCATTCGCGAACCTAACCTCTCATCTACCATCTTGAAGGAGTCTAACTTTAGTTTACGACAAGACGCCCTTCCCAACGCTAATTTTCACTTAGAGGTTACTACACAAGATGGTGGCTGCTGTTATGACCATCTCCTCTAATAACATGCAATCGCGAAGGCTAGAGTCAGCACGTGCTGCAGTGATGACGTCATTGTGCATGTTTAGACTTGTTCGTTTCCTCAAGACTAAGGAGGCAAAGTAATGCAATAAGTATGCATCATGAAAGCAAGAGTGCGTATGTGCTGCAGAGATGACGTCATCATAGGTGTGCATGTTTAGATTTGCAGATTACAAAAGAGGTGCATGAAACATAACAAAACTAGAATCAAACACTATACTCGATGTCGTTAATTTCAACATGCGTTCAGAACATTGTTTGATGTGTTCCGATAACTAAATAAGTAATAACAAAACTAGAATCGAACATTGTACTCGACACAACATTTGTTTAGAACATGTTCTAAAAAGATCAGATTACCGCACATTCCTTGTCGGGCTAAAGTGCTGATAGGCTAATAGGCTAATGGTCTAATGGGAAAAAGGGCTAATGGGCTACAGGCCTAATGGGCTAGGGTGCCTCTCCTCTCATTATCCGTGCCTGAGACCGCCTCTACATCTACAGGCGGAGTTAACACCCTAAGGAAGGGAGAATGTTTGAAAATAATCTATACGAATATAGCTACTCGATCGACTATATACTACAGAAGGATGACTTAGGTGAGGGTAAGCGCTGGGATTGTAGGAAGGTGTTTAAGCTGTTGTACTGTCGAGAGAGAGAGAGAGAGAGAGAGAGAGAGAGAGAGAGAGAGAGAGCTATTACTTATTAATACCTACACCACGAAAGTTTTGCTCTATTTCAAAAATATGTGCTTTGTACTCTGTGTAACCAGCATCATGATAGGCTCTAAGCAGTTGCAAACGTTTTACGAGTACGTTGTGGTCTTTACAGTATCTTATGTCTATATAGTGTAACAGAGGCTTCTTGTGAACTTTGAGCCTATATGCAGACAGTTGATGTGTAGGAACTTGTTTTGATGTAAAACGTGCTTCAGCAGTAGCGTTTCTCGGTACAAAGTTAACTTGTTTCGATAGCAATGAAGCGTTGAAATTTTCTTCTTCTTCCCCTTGCACCTCTTCGTGAGATGTTTGCACTGCGACAGAACGTGTAGTAGGGTTAGAAAACGAAGTAAAATCATCAAGCTCTAACAGCAATGAAACATTGAGATCTTCTTTTCCTTCTACTTCTACTTTCCATTTACTACTGTTTTGATCAACATCATTATCCTTAAATATCATAATCATGATCTTGCCTCTCTTTACCTTGAAGTTTGTGCTTAGTAACAGAACTTGTAGCAGGTGTAGACAAGGGAGAATTAAAAATATCTCGCAAAGGTGTACTTTTTAAAAATAAATCAGTGTTCGCTTGAATACGGTTGAGCTCTTCGTATTTCCTTCTCGATGAAGCTACATTACACGTGGCTTCATGACGTTGAGCGTTGTATGCGTTCTTGAACTCTCTTCTACAAAGTTTGCATTGAAAAATTGTCTGACATGATATCTCATGACGTCTCCTGTGACAGCTTCGGGAAAATGCTTTTCCACACTCTTTGCAAGTATACCTAGAAATAGGTTTTTCCTTGACGGACTTTTATCTTCTGCTAACAGATTCTTCTTTAAATCTGCTAGACACTTGTTACTTGCTACTTCGATGATGCGAACAGCGTAGCGATTAACAGTAAACTAACACAAAAGCGTATAACCAAGGTAGCAACAGTGATGTTTAACCCCGTCAATATGGCAGCAGTGAGGTTAGCGATGTTCTGTTGTTGGTTTTCAAATTCCGCGCTGCGACATGCATAAGGTGGCAGCCTTGAGGTTTAGCGCCGTGAAGATGGCAACAGTGAGGTTAGCGATGTTCTATTGTCCTTAAAAGTTAGGTTAGGGTCCGTCAAGATGACAGCTGTCAAAACCGCACGTGGCTTTGTTTACAAACAAGAGCACGTGGTCATGACGTTACGGACACGTGGTATGCTACGTCAGCACGCGAAGTTCAAAATCCACGCCTACGTGGTTAAAACTCTGCTATGTTCACAAGATTTTTACATATAGCTATCCTTTATGCTTTAAGTTCAGGCACATAGGTCACGTTAAGATAGCAGCACACACAAACGATTGTTACACGCTCTAATGGAAGAAGTTTAGTATGATAGTCGATGCATTCGACATCGATAGGTGATGCGCACACGCTTTTAAACATTGCTATTCTTACTACTACTTCTATGTTCACAAGATTTTTAAACAGCGCTATTCTCGGAAAGTAGTATGGGATAAAAAATGGAAGGTCTTCGGAATTATGATGGGCGTTAGAGAAATAATTTCTAAGGAGGCGCTGCTTCCTGAGAATAAAATCAATTCCGGGTTTCATCATGCACAGGCATGGTCGATTCTGTGCTGTCAAATCTGCTGGGGATTGTCGGACACCATTTGTACTCCCTAACCTTGGAATATCATGTATTTGATTGCTTTTTTCAATAAAATCAGAAAGAGAATATCCACCTGTTGGCTGACAATTTGAAATTAAATCATAAATGAAACCTCGCTTCTTTTTCTAATAAAAATTTAAAAGCAACTAAGTACTGTTCAGGGGCCGATGACCTTCGATGTTAGGCCCCTTAAAACAACAAGCATCATCATCATCAAGCAAGTACTGTTCACATGAGTCGATCGAGTGCCGGTTACTTCGATTCCCTAATGGAGGTGGATATCGTGTGCATTATCTCTTTTTTTGACACTAGAGATAAGACTGGAATAGATATAGTGGGAGAATAATTTCTCTAATGATCAGGTTACAGGTTTCTTTTATCTTCTGTGTAGTTGCCATAAGTACTTTAGTGTCACGAGATTATCGATACAAAATATGTGCCGCGATGTTACCTAGCAATCGTGCAGGCTGTGATGTGAAATACTGAGATATGGCCATGATTGAGAGACGTATTGTCATCGAGGGTTTTTAGAGTACACTGGGTTAGTGTGATCTTGCTGGCCCTGACATCAAGTATTGATGCAAATTCATGACTGAGAGAAACATAGAGGCTCTTTTATAACAGAGGCCTCATTTCATCAGACTGTATAGAACTAACAAATTCAATCGGGATGGTTTCATGGACAAACGTTTGCCCTTCCAATGCACTGAATTCTACATTTCCTGACTCCAAATTTCATTCAGGTGTCTCTCCGAAACGATTCCTTGAACGCAGATAAATTACTCGTTAACACTTTGAGATTCATTTGTTGATAGACATACTTAGGACGGTTTGATTTTACCAAAAGGTAAATTTGACACCATGCTTCATGTGTGCCCTCGTTGTAAAGTCCTTCAGCCCCCCCCCCCCCTATTCCCAGTGTGAGAACAATTTGTTAACTCCATGGCGGAATGGTCAGCGTTCTGATTTTCTGGCCACTGGTTTGCCAGTTCGATCTTGGAGGAATTGTGGGATTTTAAGCGAATAATTCCAGTTTATAGGAGGGGATTGTGGGGGGGAAGCATGTTTTTACTGCTCATAATAATCCTGCTACTCACACTCCACACACTACTCTTCAATGTTTCATACCGAGAGGCAATTTACTTCCCACTGTAGATGCTGCCTACCCTCATCGGAAAGTCTGCGTTGTTATTATTATTATTATTACTATTATTATTATTGTTATTATTATTATTATTATTATTATTATTATTATTATTATTATTATTATTATTATTATTATTATTATTATTATTATTATTATTATTATTATTATTGTTCCGGCGTATCTCTGGAGCGCAGAGCTGAAAGAAGGTGCGGGCTTGAATGGTCTATCTATAATATCAAAAATTGAGTTAAACTTTAGAAGGTTATATTTATTTTCTGAAAACAAATTTAACAATTTTTTTCATGACAATATTACAGGTACAAATAGCAATCATTAAACAAGATAGGGAAAATCCAAGATTCATAACCTTAACAATTTTGGCTTGAAGCCCCTAGTTTTACAATTTTACTAAAGGAAGAGGTATTATTTAATGAGGGGCAGAAATACCCTAATTCAAGAGCACTTGCTCCCTAAATCACAATATCTAGCCTCCTAGAGGCACACTTTTCAGTTACAAAACTTGAAAAAGAGCTAACAGGCTCTCAGTTTCTTACTGTCTACTCAAGGCAACATTACGTCAATGTCAGGTCGCTCAAACCACCATTTACAGATTAAACCTACTTTTACAGAGGTATTTAATACCCGACCTACGGGGCCTTCATGGAAACAGAACAAGTTAAATAACTGGCCCAAACACAAAAAGAATGGAGGCATGCACTGCGCTCCAAGATAATGAAAACTTAGAAACCTATATGGCTCTAGGCCGATGTAACAGAGGCTATTCCCAAAGTACTGAGGTGACTGGCATAGAAATTACTTCAACACATTACAGGAGAAAAAACTGATACAAAACGTAGTCACCTCGAAGAAAGGTGAAGGGGAGCTCGAGAGGGTACATCACCCTCTATCCCCGATTTACAGTTAAAGATTTTATAAAACTTCTACATTAGCCGGAAGAAGTTACATTTCAGAAACGTAGGTTACATGGTTAAAGATTCGGACCTTCCCCTTGGAATAACCTGCGGAGGTAGCTACAACAAGAAAGATGTAGTTGATGTGGCCATTACCTTATAGATGTTCTGGTTGCCGACGAAAGAAGCCGCCCGCCTACTGCTTGACACACACACACTCAGATAGACGACGATAAATTGGCCAAGAAACGTGAAAAGCCGCACTTTATAAACCCTCAGGGAAGGTTCGAGATCATTCAAGATTAATCAGGACACACTCTCTTAAATTTGATTGGCAGATACAAAGTGAAGAAGAAATACGGGATTGGTTGAAAATTAATTACAAAAACTAGTGATTGGCTAGATTCAAAACTGGCGGAAAGAAAAGGAAGAATTGCCAACCCAAAAATAAATGAACATCAATCAGTTACAAAAACCTAGAAATAAAAATCTTATTTAAATTACAAGTTCTTTCACTTTGGACCAGGGTGCATGATCATAGTCCTTTGGTAGTGTCATCTGTGAAAAAATGTCCACACTTCTTGATGAATGGCAAACAAAACAAGGAGAAATTCCCTCAGGTTAGGCAACTGCACAATAATAAAATTACATAATATTTCGGTGGTGACATCTTCTGATAAGTTCTAACTTGTTATAATATTGGTTTCACTTTTGATTGATAGGAGTTCTTTTAGGCGCTAATTTTGAATGCGCGGCGTTGAGGTGTACCTCCCGGTACAATTATTATTATTATTATTATTAATTTTATTATTATTATTATTATTATTCGTATAATTCCTGCTCGATATCTACTGTATATGTCTGTTTCATTCGAGAACGTGTTTGTAATGACCAACAGTTACGAACAACGGTCGTCGGCAGCTCTGAAGTTTGTTTTCTCAGCTTTCCCATTTTGCACAAGGCAAATGCTAGAGCTGTACCTTAATTAACGGCACGGCCGCAATCTTCTCAATGCCAACTCGTTCCTATCCTTTCATACCCGAAAACATTCGATGTATTGGTACGACATTAATCATTCACAAAAATAGTTCTTAGGCATCCAGTAAGAATAATAATAATTTGGTGTGGCTATTTCTAGCCGAGTGAAGCCCTTGTAAGGCAGACCCTCCGATGAGGGTGGGTGGCGTCTGTCATGTGAACGTATCTGCGTGTTATTGTTGTGGAAGATAGAATTATGTGTGGTGTGTGAGGATCCCGACCGGGTCGGGGATTTTTATCGCGTGTGATTAATTATTCTGGCTCTGGGACTGGGCGTATGTGTTTGTCCCAACACTTTCCTCTTCATATTCACACAACATACTACACTACCAACCACCACAGAAACATGCAATAGCGATTTTGTCCCTCCATATAGGGTTGGCGACAGGAAGGGTATCTCTCCAGAAAACGGGGCCAAATCCACCTGTGCGACACAGGTCGCACCCACGAAAAGCGGTGGAAAGTTAAAAATAAGGAAGAGTGATATAACGGGTTCCAGAGAGTAAGTGGAATTCATTTCGGGTTCGACAGCTTATTATCCTCTCAGTGTAAATGAGATGCTTCACTTTATTTTGCATTCTAGGTACACTTTCCAGTACATCTACTACGTTACGACTTATCTTACCTTATGGGTTTTTATATCTTTACTTATTTAATGTATTCTATTTATTAAAGTCTTCCCTATCGCGAAATATGCAGCAGAAACTTGGACGATCGCCGCAAGATTGATGCTCTAGAAATGTGGTGCTGTAGGAATGAATAGATCCTGAACAGCTCGGCATCAGAACAAGACTGTCGACCCTTATCAACCAAAAACAACTCGGATATTTTGGTCATATTGCCACAGGACAGGAGGCAATGGAAATACTTTTCACAGAGGGAAAAGTCGAAGTTCGAAGACCTAGAGGACGTGCGCCGTTACGAGGGATGGACCAGATCAAGAACTTGACCAGAATGAGCTTACAGCAAGCAAGTCACCATGCCCAAAGCAGAGACTCCTGGAGGAAGATCACCAAAAGGATTGTCGCGTGATGCCACACGAGGTGCCACACCCTTACGAAAGGTGATTTATTTCTATGTTTTGGATTAATAAACTCTCTTTCACCCACTACTTGGAATGGTTCTCATTCGTACTTATGTTCTCTGATCCCTGTCTTTAATATTGAAGCACCACATAGTTAGTTTGGGAAGCTCATTCCGGACGCTCCACCATCTCTACCGATGAGCATAGCAAGGCGCAATTTAGGAGAGTTGGTCGGGTACAATATATTAAACAGACTGGCCTGTAATTAAACGCTTTGGTGCTTTTCACCCTTTTCTCTGTATACTAGGGGTAATATAGTAACTCTTCTTTCATCTTCTTTTATCTTAATTAAATCAGTAGTAAGATAAATACTTAATATGTGGTACTTTATCCCAGCCCATTGCCTTCAATATATCCCCAGAAATCTTATCAGTTTCGGCCGGCTTTTTAGCCTTTAATGTTGTGCCTTATTGTAAATATTGTTATTATCGCAGGTAAATGTCAGTATTTCGCTAGTGTTGTCACTTCCTCTCTAAGGACATTACTATTTACATACTACTGACTGAATACTTCCGCTTGTTATACATCCTCACGTACGCTCTTCTGTTGTTCATTAACGATTCCTGGGATGTCCTTCCTGTAACCCTTTCCTTCCTTGAAGTACCTAAGCATACCCTTCTGTAATCCATCGTGAGCAAAATACCTACCTGATTTGATAGGAAAAAGGAATGTAAATACCTGAAATATTTCTCCGTCCTTTGTCCGGACTATAGCATCTCAAAGAATGGAAAGCTTACGAAGTTAGTGATCGAAAATTCCCGCAGGGTTCCCAAATGGGGGAATTTATAAAGATATTAAATTGCAAAAGTTGTTTAATAAAATATCGTAAAAATCTCGTGCTTTGCATTCATAGATGCCCTTAAAAATACCTGCCTGGTTTATATTTGATCAAGTAAGTCCTCTCGGAAGGTGAGGTAGAATGTGAACATTTTAAACAGTGAGAAAATAATTCTGAAAGCCTTAGAAGGCCTAACAGACTGCAATTTCAAAGGAGGTAAACCACAATATACAAAGGTGCAGCGAAGCTTGATGAAGAACATTTTTTTTTTTTTTACAATTTCTTTTTGCGTCACACTGACACTGATAGGTCTTATGGCGTCGATAGGATAGGCTAGGAGTGGGAAGGAAGCGGCCGTGGCCTTAATTAAGGTACAGCCCCAGCATTTGCCTGATGGTAAAATGGGAAAGCACGGAAAACCATCCTAGTCACCCGGTAAGAATTTTACGGGAATTCCATCGCAGAAGAATTTCCGATTATCCTGAAAGGTACGAAATGGCTCGGAGGAATTCAGTTGGGTGGCAATGCAGTAAGCAGTTTCGCCGATGCCGATGGCTTTAACGACAGTCTGTGCTGAAAGGCTGCAATCTACTATCTTGAAACCAAGCAGCCTTAAATTCTGCCACAAAGATTTCTGGTACCATCTTACCACATCTAATATTGCCTGGGAGTCATTCAGCAAATACTGACTGTATCTTAAAATGTGGAAAACGAAACGTTTAATGGTTGGATGCTGGTATTTGCGGAAATACGTTTACTCGAAGCACATATTAGTAAACTACACCGCAGTTCTTCTACGACAGGCATCTATGGAGATTGCATCTCACCTAGAGCTTACTACCAAAATGTTTGGTGTTCGGAGATGTTCCTATCAGTAGCGCTTTACGTCGGTTCATCTCAACCACATCCCAAGCCTCTTCCGCAATATTGCTGCATTTCGAAAGAGAAAAGTTGCAGGGATACCTGGTAAGTGAAAATGAATCAGTGAAATAAGTAATCAAAACATTTTATTGTTTCTGAGACTTATCCAACAGTCTCAAGAGATCTCCGTTCCGCTATGTGATGAGAGGGAAAAGCAGAGGAATATTATAAATCTTCAATGAAATAGGTTATATCTGTAAATATATTTATTGAACAACAAACAACAACTTTCAATTTGTACAACGTACGGCTTATCTCCACTGCGTAGTCACATTACACGGTAATACCATATTTTCTGGCTTCTTCCTCGTACTTCTTGGTGTACTCTTCGGTGGGATCCCACTTGGCCTTCAGTTTTTTCCATCCCTCAGCGTCGTTATTAATAGTCCATTTGATGACCTTCTCTGCCTTCTCCTTCTGTTTGTCGGTACATTTACTGTAGCCAGAGCATCAGGGAGGTCCTCTGGAACATAACATGAAAGAATGAGCTCGCTTAACAAAAAACCACAGTATATCATCAGAAGAACATCCATAATCACGACTGTTCTTCTGTTACGTCTATTACGGCGATTATAAGACTTTTCGAAGTTTTCTAAATATTAGCTACACAGTAAGCAATGCAAAATCCCAGTTGTCCAGAAATATTTCTGACACAGCAAAAGCAAAATGCGCCTTCATAAGAACATACTTTTAAATATCCTGTAAAATTGCATACTTGTAACAGAGTGACCTTTGTCCCCCAGGCACAGATACACACTATTGTAGTTTTGATGATGTTCCTTTTTTGGTAGTTACTTTACGTCGCACCGACACATATAAGCCTTATGGCGACGAGGGGATAGGAAAGGCCCTGGAGTTGGAAGGAAGTGGCCGTGGCCATAATTAAGGTACAGCCCCAGCATTTGCCTGGTGTGAAAATGGGAAACCACGGTAAACCATCTTCAGCGCTGCCAACAGTGGGATTCTAACCCAATATCTCCCGGATGCAAGCTCACAGCCACGTGCCCCTGACCGTTTGGATGAATTAATCTTCCTAATTGTGAAAGAAATGAAATGATAGGTCTAGGGGTTGCTCCGTAACAAAGTGGTAGAAAGCGTTCCAACAAGGTAATTTATTCAGTGTTTTGAATGGTATAGTTAATTTAATGTATACTAATAAACAAACTAGAGATAAATAACATTATTGAAAACCACGATATCGTAGACAATGAACACAGTAAGTGCAATTTACTTCCTGTGCACAGATGTATAAGAAAGCTATCTTACAATGGGAGCGGTTAGTTTTAAAAGAAGTTGTGTACGTCAGGGCCCATTTCATTGTCATTCCCCACTGATGTGCATTTAGGGCTGTCACCGAGGTGGTAGATTGCCTATCAGTTGTTTACGTAGTCTTTTAATAAATAATTTTAAGGCAGAAATTTATCGGGCATCTTCCTTGGCAGATTACTCAGGTCCCTTATTCCACGTACCGAAGGAGTTAATTATTTTTCAGTCAAAGTATTGAAATATCCAGCGAGTGTTTGCTTTGCCATGACAACTAATCAATTCTAGGGACACAATTAAAAATTCTTGGGTTTAGATTTAAGACAGTGAAACATTTATCGGCACTAGGTGCAGGGTTGCTACTTATCACTCTCTAAAAATGTGTTTGGCCACTTGATCTGAATGAATGTAAAAGTAAGCAATTCTTTTTTCATTAAAATTACTAGAGAAGTAAACCATGCACCTTGTTTTATCTCTTTAGCTTAGAAATAGCATTACTGTTTAACCTTCAGAATATCTGAGATGAATCCTCAGAAGAGGAAAGCTGAACACCAGAGCGGTTCCTCCTTTGTTTCAGGAGTTCTTAAGAAAAAAACTGGAAACATTTTGACGCTATTCTACAAATTGACGCAACAAGAAATTGCTCATGTAAAAGGCCATGAGTAAATGTTGGCTCTATATAATATTATCATCATTGCATCATGGACGTAAATATTTAATAGTTTATTCCTGTAACTGTACCTTCGTTTCAGGAGCTATAAATAGTTTCATTATTAATAATGTCCAGCTCCATGGCTAAATGGTTAGCGTGCTTGCCTTTGCTCACAGGGGTCCAGGGTTCGATTCCCGGCAGGGTCGGGAATTTTAACCATAATTGGTTAATTCTGCAGGCACTGGGGCTGGGTGTATGTGACGTCTTCATCATAATTTCATCATCATCATGACGCGCAGGTCGCCTACGGGAGTCAAGTCAAAAGACCTGCATTTGGCGAGCCGAACATGTCCTCGGACACTCCCGGCACTAAAAGCCATACGCCATTTCATTTCATTATTATTAATATTATTATTTAGAAATAAACATTTTCATTCCATTCCTGAAGGGGACGGCAGGCCTCCTACACTGTAACGCCGCCTCTCAGGCCAGGGAGGTGGTCTGTGAAGGTGAGGGGGTTGGCGGCCATAGCCTATACTACGAACCGTCCAGGAATTCGCTTTAGTGCAGGAGAATGGAAAACCATTCTCAGGACAACCGACGGTGCAGGAGAATAGAAAACCACGGAAAACCATTCTCAGGACAACCGACGGTGCAGGAGAATAGAAAACCACGGAAAACCATTCTCAGGACAACCGACGGTGCAGGAGAATAGAAAACCACGGAAAGCCATTCTCAGGACAACCGACGGCGGAAACCAACCCCTCTCCATCTTCCGAATGCACAGGCGTAGGGCCACAGCAGAGCAGCGGCCATCCTTTCTTTGCTCGTTTGGTAGGTCGGAATGCAGAGCTGTCGGACCTCGGATCACCTGTGGCCACTTGTACACCAAAGCCTACCTTGCAAGCGCCGAACTGGTTAATATTATTACAATAGTGAAACGTTTCCTACATTCATTGAGATGTTAAAGTCGTTTCAATAAAGAAATACAGTAGGCTATACATTCCGATCGAAACTTCTAAAACATTCTTGCTTCGCGCAAGTTGTGAACATAATTGTTTCCTTATCAAGAAGTAAGTAAGACAAAGTTTTGTATTATTGAAATGAAATGCCGTATGGCTTTTAGTGCCGGGATATCCCAGGACGGGTACGACTCGCCAGGTCCTTGTCTTTCTATTTGACACCTGTAGGCGACCTGCGCGTCGTGATGAGGATGAAATGATGGTGAAGACTACACATACACCCAGCCCCCGTGCCATTGGAATTAACCAATTAAGGATAAAATCCCCAACCCTGCCGGGAATCGAATCCGGGACCCTCTGAACTGCAGGCCAGTACGCTGACCGTTCAGCCAAAGAGTCGTACTTTTCTATTATTGACATATTGTCACTTCAAAATATCTTGCATATTTTATTCAGTGTAGGATATTATTCATTCTACAGGTTAAAGAATTATTACTGTAAGGAAACTGCAATATAATTTTATATATGTCTGTATTACTTGCCTACAATTAAAAAGCGCCTGGCTAATAGGACATGCTCTTTTAAAATATTTAAAATGTCCGTTCTTTAACGACGGTACTTTATTCCTAATTGAAGCACTTGCTAAATTTTACTTCTTTACTAGCAAAACAACCAATAATGTATGTGTGCTAAAGGATATCTTGTAGGTTGAAATGTACTAACACCTAATGGAAGGTGTTTGTGTAGAGCGTGAGACTGAAGGCGCATGGCAACTAAAACAGCATTAAAGGTGATGAAACAGAATTAATAACAAGATGAAATTAGTAATTTGGCTCACAATTGTCGATATCATGTGTCTGTCTGTGGGAAATGAGACATGTGGTGAGGCTTGACTACAAAAAAGAGAAGGGTAGTAGGGCCAATAGTCCTATCAGATGGAAGGCGATGGTACAAATCAAACCGTGAATTCTACCCCTCATACAATGGATACTCACAGCCTGTCCTATAAGTTCCTCAAAGTAAACAGCAAGGGTAAAGTCACTGGATAGCTATGGATACAGCAGGTAGAGGATAGGGCAGAACTTAAGCAACTACCCTTCAACTATCAAAACCAGACCCTTAATAAATTCGGTTACAGAAGCTAACCACAATGAGACGAGGAAATGGCCCCGAGGAACGCAAAATAGAGTTCTTCAAGGCAATGGAGAATTACTGGGCCAATAGAAAAGGTCAAAATACCAAGAAGAAAGCGGCTGCCGAACTTACCATTAAGAATACCAGAAGCGACAACAATCGAAAACAACAATAACAACAACAACAACAATAATAATAATAATAATAATAATAATAATAATTTCATGCCCACTAAACTACAGTACGAATTTTCGTGGAATATGAGACACATGAATAATTATTTGGAAAGACCTATATAGATTGACCAGTAATCGAACCACGGTCCTTGAGGTGAGTCTTTTGACTATCGCGTCCTCTAGATTATTGTTGAAACAGATTTCAACAAATATGTAGAGTAGAAGTATGGAAGTCAGGACTAGAAACTGATGAAAATGTGAATCTTCTAGGATAAGCAAGTTCTAGGTACTTACTTCTGAGTTCCTTGCCTTCCTCCGGACAGCTCCTGTCATCTTCAGCCATCAGACAATCGGAATACACCTTCCTCAACCGCTCATTGCCGAGGATCTCGTCCACGTTGATGTTATCATACTTGGTGGTGTAGGTGTCCCCAGCCAGGACGACAGCCACGGTGGCGAGGAGGACGCACAGTGCCAGTACTCCGTTCATGGTGAAGAAGATTATGATCCGACCTCAACTCCACACATTTATATACCACACGGTTCGTGCTGAGATAATAGATACGTTGGAAAAATTCCTCGAAGCGTTGCTTCTAGGAATCAAGGTTACAACATATATTGAATGTAGATTTCTGTTCGTTTTATTTCACCTACTTCAAGAAAAAGTATATGCGTTATGTGTTAGAGCTGACATCTTCCCAACTAGAAAAAACATAGTGCTTAGTTTGATTCCATTACCGTCATATTCTAATGGAATTAAACGTCTGTAATAGAGTCGACCGAATATCAGAAACGGAGCAGTTAAATAGGACAGAAAAGTTGTTTTGAGCATTACCTTCAAATATATGGCTAGATACTAAATGACATGTAGAGTGTTTACAACTATCAATCAATCAATCAATCAATCAATCAATCAATCAATCAATCAATCAATCAATCAATCAATCAATCAATCAATCAATCAATCAATCAATCAATCAATCAATCAATCAATCAATACTGATCTGCATTTAGGGCAGTCACCCAGGTGGCAGATTCCCTATCTGTTGTTTTCCTAGCCTTTACCTAAATGATTTCAAAGAAATTGGAAATTTATTGAACATCTCCCTTGGTAAGTTATTCCAATCCCTAACTCCCCTTCCTATAAATGAATATTTGCCCCAGTTTGTCTTCTTGAATTCCAACGTTATCTTCATATTGTGAT
The DNA here is from genome assembly GCF_040414725.1 of Anabrus simplex. Classification (NCBI taxonomy): domain Eukaryota; kingdom Metazoa; phylum Arthropoda; class Insecta; order Orthoptera; family Tettigoniidae; genus Anabrus; species Anabrus simplex. Next base: position 370,689,339 of record NC_090269.1, on the reverse strand, counting down.
CTTTCGTAATTTTATAAACGCCATTCAAACTTATTCGTCTACTAATGTCATTCCACGCCATCTCTCCGCTGACAGCTCGGAACATACCACTTAGTCGAGCAGTTCTTCTTCTTTCTCTCAATTCTTCCCAACCCAAACATTGCAGCATTTTTGTAACGCTACTCTTTTGTCGGAAATCACCCAGAACAAATCGAGCTGCTTTTCTTTGGATTTTTTCCAGTTCTTGAATCAGGTAATCCTGGTGAGGGTCCCATACACTGGAACCATACCCTAGTTGGGGTCTTACCAGAGACTTATATGCACTCTCCTTTACATCCTTACTACAACCCCTAAACACCCTCATAACCATGTGCAGAGATCTGTACCCTTTATTTACAATCCCATTTATGTGATTACCCGAATGAAGATCTTTCCTTATATTAACATATAGATACAATGATCCCCAAAAGGAACTTTCACCCCATCAACGCAGTAATTAAAACTGAGAGGACTTTTCCTATTTGTGAAACTCACAACCTGACTTTTAACCCCGTTTATCAACATACCATTGCCTGCTGTCCATCTCACAATATTTTCGAGGTCTCGTTGCACTTGCTCATAATCTTGTAACTTATTTATCACTCTATAGAGAATAGCATCATCCGCAAAAAGCCTTACCTCCGATTCCACTCATTTACTCATATCATTTATATATACACTGACTGACAGAGCAAATGCAACACCAAGAAGGAGTGGTCAGAACTTTATGCCAATTGGAGGGTAGACTGACGTCACTGAGGTATGCTCATGATGTGAAATGCGCCGCTGTGCTGCGCACGTAGCGAACGATAAATGGGACACGGCGTTGGCGAATGGCCCACTTCGTACCGTAATTTCTCAGCCGACAGTCATTGTAGAACGTGTTGTCGTGTGCCACAGGACACGTGTATAGCTAAGAATGCCAGGCCGCCGTCAACGGAGGCATTTCCAGCAGACAGACGACTTTACGAGGGGTATGGTGATCGGGCTGAGAAGGGCAGGTTGGTCGCTTCGTCAAATCGCAGCCGATACCCATAGGGATGTGTCCACGGTGCAGCGCCTGTGGCGAAAATGGTTGGCGCAGGGACATGTGGCACGTGCGAGGGGTCCAGGCGCAGCCCGAGTGACGTCAGCACGCGAGGATCGGCGCATCCGCCGCCAAGCGGTGGCAGCCCCGCACGCCACGTCAACCGCCATTCTTCAGCATGTGCAAGACACCCTGGTGGTTCCAATATCGACCAGAATAATTTCCCGTCGATTGGTTGAAGGAGGCCTGAACTCCCGGCGTCCGCTCAGAAGACTACCATTGACTCCACAACATAGACGTGCACGCCTGGCATGGTGCCGGGCTAGAGCGACTTGGATGAGGGAATGGCGGAACGTCGTGTTCTCCGATGAGTCACGCTTCTGTTCTGTCAGTGATAGTCACCGCAGACGAGTGTGGCGTCGGCGTGGAGAAAGGTCAAATCCGGCAGTAACTGTGGAGCGCCCTACCGCTAGACAACGCGGCATCATGGTTTGGGGCACTATTGCGTATAATTCCACGTCACCTCTAGTGCGTATTCAAGGCACGTTAAATGCCCACCGCTACGTGCAGCATGTGCTGCGGCCGGTGGCACTCCCGTACCTTCAGGGGCTGCTCAATGCTCTGTTTCAGCAGGATAATGCCCGCCCACACACTGCTCGCATCTCCCAACAGGCTCTACGAGGTGTACAGATGCTTCCGTGGCCAGCGTACTCTCCGGATCTCTCACCAATCGAACACGTGTGGGATCTCATTGGACGCCGTTTGCAAACTCTGCCCCAGCCTCGTACGGACGACCAACTGTGGCAAATGGTTGACAGAGAATGGAGAACCATCCCTCAGGACACCATCCGCACTCTTATTGACTCTGTACCTCGACGTGTTTCTGCGTGCATCGCCGCTCGCGGTGGTCCTACATCCTACTGACGATGCCGTGCGCATTGTGTAACCTGCATATCGGTTTGAAATAAACATCAATTATTCGTCCGTGCCGTCTCTGTTTTTTCCCCAACTTTCATCCCTTTCGAACCACTCCTTCTTGGTGTTGCATTTGCTCTGTCAGTGAGTGTATATAAGAAAACATAAAGGTCCGATAATACTGCCTTGGGGAATTCCCCTCCTAATTATTACAGGGTCAGATAAAGCCTTCCCAGTGCAGCACAAGTTAATTACCAGGTAAATTCAAGTTATAACACCTCCGATTTTTCTCCCTAAAGAATCACACGAAAACTATGAAAGTTGTGTCACTTCTGCCTGCAGCCGGACACGTTTTTCACAACGTCGACGCCTTGATTCCATGACCGCTGCGAACGCTGCTTTAGGGGTCTGTGTTGACCTCTGGATGTAATAGTGGCACTGCTAGTGAATGTACTTCGGAGTGTCTTTCATTGTTGGAAACAGCCAGAAGTCGTTAGGAGCCATGTGAGTTGAGTAGGGAGCATGGGAAATCACTTTGATGTTGATTTTAACGAAGAAACAGATACATCACGTTCGCGCGATGCGCTGGTGCGTTGGCCTGGTTAAAGAGCACTCGTGCAGCCTTTTCCGGCAACTTTCCACTTTTCGCATTCTCAGGTCGTCATGCAGGATTGTGAGCTATAACCCTACGGAAATGCCACACTCATTCGGCGATCTTCAGAAATAACTTTCTCCACTCGCTCGATCTGTCAGACCGGCTTGTGTGAGGCCGAGATTGTCTTGGTTTGCTGTCACACGACGTTCTGCCTTGGAGGCAAAATTTTCCTCCAAGCCAGAGGAGAAACCCCTCTTCACTGCTAATTTGGAATAAAATGAACGTAGACTTTTATAAAAGTGAAGGGAAAGAAGCTTTTCTTAAGAAACGGCTCTTTTCAGGGTTGAATTTTGAGTTATTTAGTGAATTTTTGTGCTATAATTCGGAATCGGCCTAAATTGAAATTCCTTTTTACTAGTGACTTTACGTCGTACCGACACAGATAGGTCTTACGGCGACGATGGGATAGGAAAGGCCTAGGAGTTGGAAGGAAGCGGCCGTGGCCTTAAGGTACAGCCCGAGCACTTGCGTGGTGTGAAAATGGGAAACCACGGAAAACCATCTTCAGGGCTGCCGACAATGGGATTCGAACCCACTATCTCCCGGATGCAAGCTCACAGCAGTGCGCCCCTAACCACACGGCCAACTCGCCCGGTAAATTGTAATTCTAGACCAGGGCATAGAAGTAATACTACTACTAATTCAGTCTCTGCCGTAAGGATCGAATAGCTGAAATACTATGATGAACCAGTGTGTTACATACCGGCAGTATCAGGAAATGTATGAACAAGAGGAATGGCATGTTAAAGAAGTAAGTTTTCCAACTCCCCAGCTATTTCCCGCCAATATTCAGTCAGGCTGTAATACTCGGTACGCAGCAGTAATCTCATCTATTGGAGTTGAGTGGCACTATAAGAGACAAAGATTATCACAACAAACAATGGTCAATGTAATGTTATTGTTGATCACTGTTATGCGCTTTCGATATTGTAGGCCTTCACATTTAGTTTTCTTTCGACTTTGAAATACCACTCTTATCATAGTCGGTACAGTAAAACTGAATAAAACATAAATGATCGGAAATTGTATTATAAAAAACTCTTGCTATGTAGTACTTTTCGATAGGACCAATAAAACGGCGTATGGCTTTTAGTGCCGGGAGTGTCCGAGGACAAGTTCGGCTCGCCAGATGCAAGTCTTTCGATTTGACTCCCGTAGGCGACCTGCCTGTCGTGATGGGGGGATGAAATTATGATGAAGACGACACATAACCAAGCCCCCGAGCCAGCGAAATTTACCAATTATGGTTAAATTTCCCGACCCTGCCGGGAATCGAACCAGGACCAATAACATAGGTAATTAAAAATTCAATTTTAGGTTCCTTCCCCTAAACTACAGTTTCATCCAGGGTGAATAAGATTGTTTATAGCTTAGACTGTAGTTTCTTTTTCTTCGACTCTATATACCGATTTTCATTAAATGCTGTTAACCCATTTTCTCGTGGCTCGACATTGATATGAACTGTAACATGTTCGTGAATCGGTGACTAATTTTACAAACATATAAATCTGAATTTAATTTGAAAAATCTGAATATCTGCATTTATAATGGAAAATCTGAAAATTAACATTAATTAAATAAAATACACACTCGTCGAACCCTGTACTCACACTTACTTGTTACCTGCTTACTTACACATACGTTATTTGAAGGGCGCCAGCTGTCGCTCAGTACAGCAATAATAGAATGAGACTCTTGACTATCTCTAGGGTGTGGGGTAATAAGCTTACTTTTGACAACATACCATATAAGTTCTGGGAAAAGGAGATTGGCGTTCGGTTTCCCCATTAATTTTGAGGTTAAGATATTTTACTGTCAATGAAATGAAACTCTGAATTCGTTTGATAGAACAATATATATTCTTTAAATAATATATCAAAAAAAATAGTGAGTCTTGTTGCGATAAAACAGATGAGAATATGAAATTATGACATTGCAACTGACAGAAACTAGGCATGAATTTGAATTCTTCTTGACCGGACATTTAACAATTTATACGAAATATTTCCCTCACTGATTCACTTGACTGTACCTTCAACACTTTGAGTGTAATTACGACGTAATCCATTGCTCTGGTGTTTACTGTAGACGTGTCACGCCTAACGTGGTGATACATCCTTGCGACTGCTTCTTCCCCATATCATCTGACTTCTTTGTAAGTCAATATGGTATGACCTCTTGGCAGGTCCAGGGTTGCCCTCTCTGACTCCTTGGTAAGCCTTGCGTCCGCGTCTTCCACTAAGTGACGGACCAACCATTTGGTCTCACTCTCTCAATGACCAATAATTAATGGCTCACTGAGTCTTCTCCATCTCTCGTTCACACTCGTTGGCTGACCACCTAAGGCCTCTTGATCTAGTAGACTACTTCACTGTACTGCATCCGTATAAGTAATGACTGACGCTACAATGTGCATCCACCTTATATAGACTTTGGTTGACACAGCTACGTAATCTCCAGAAATAACAATGACATACTCCCACCTACGCGACAGATATTACAAACAATGGTGAAATAGCCCTCGGGCGATTAAGTCGATGCGCGCATATTCTAAATAAATACGATGACATAGCCATGGAGTGGCGATGACTTGGCAGAATCTCCACTGGTATAGCAATATAACAACGTCACTTCCAATCTCTGATATATACAACAATTCTCACTGTACAGGTATTGAGTGTTATACTACACATACGTATATATGTATACATCTAAGTGCAATCTTGCAAGCAACAGGCAATTGCAAAATTGAATAAAACGGATAATTACAATAATAGTACAATATCACAGATAACATAATAATAATACTGACATAATAATAATAATAATAATAATAATAATAATAATAATAATAATAATAATAATAATAATAATAATAATAATAATAATAATAAAATACAGATAAAATCATACAATAATAAAAATACAGATATCATCTTGTAACGGGATTTGAACTGTTACAATTCGCCTCCCTCATAAATAAATCGAAGAACAAAGAATCGATTGATTTATGAACAAAATTATATATATAACACTGACACAGATAAACACTTTAAATGAGTATACAACAATAATTTTCTTTTTCAACATCCATACATTTTATAAAATATCACAAATATGAGAATTCTTCTCGCACATTGCCATCGTAGATAACTGTCCAGTGTCCCATTCTCTCTCTTTCTCTCATACAAATCACAAGAGTACAGCACTCAATTTAACACATACAAATAATTTTAAATGATTACACTACATTCTTCTCCTTTTTTTTTAACATATCAAAATATTTTGTGAAATATCACTTATATGAGAACTTTTCTCGCATATGGTTATCGCAGATAACTGTCCAATGTCCTGTTCTCAGTTTTGTCACACAGAACATGACAATGTAGCACTTATTCTTCCAATGCACCAATACGACACTTGGTTCACACGCTAATTCATGTATGTTAATTTTATTTTGCCAGTTTCTTACAAAAATTTAATCATCTTACTCTTATTTCAACAAATCTCACGTGAAATACTCCTTTACATATATAATACTACAAATACCGACAATATCCCCTTCCTGATCTTTTAAGGAATATGCACACTTCCCTATACGGTTCACAATAGTGAAATACCCCTGATACAAAATAATAACTTCAACATATTTCCCGCCTCTGCAGATGATGAAATGGAACTCTGAGTAGCACTCTGTCACTCAAACTGAATCAATTTTGCCCTTATTAACTTACATATCTCAACAAATCACACCCTCCTTGGCAACAATAATTAAAGGATCAATACTATGGCTACAAGATGGTTCAATTATTCCGTAATCCAGCATAATATTTATTTGTTCTTAGACTTCACTAGCATTTTTAAGTTGAATGGGGTACTTACCTCCCACAAACGATCTATGGTCATGTACTACAAATTTATGTTCATATACGTGTTCTTCCTCACTTACCACTAAATACATCTCGATGCTTACCTAACATCGACCACAATTACTCCTCCTGTAATTCACTCAAATTACCTCACGTCACTGCCTCATACCGACTATCCCTCGGATACTGGTCGTTATAGACACCTGACACACTTCAACACATTTCCTCTCACTAGGAACAACTTCACTTACCTCTCATATATTTCAAAGAACACACGTCACCGACACACTTACCTTAGACCATCATAATTAACACGTACTTCTTTGCTAGTTTCCTCCCAGAACAAACACACACTACCTAAATTAAAGTCTACTCTACTTCCATGATTTGCAACCACGTCAGCTCCTAAAACAACTGAATACACAAGCTTTGGTACAACAAGGCATAGTTGAAACTTACAATTATCTTCAATTTACTGGTACCGCTATCAATTTATTTACTCACTTTGACTCACCCAACGGCTGTTATAAGATCTGATAGTACCTTCACTTACCTTCTTCATATCACAATTTCCATCATCGGAGTTATTCCCTCACTACTTACATCACATTCTCGGCATTACAAGTACTTACATCACTTAACAGAACACTTCTTACGTTTAACTTACTATTACCATTAATTACTTCATTATCTACGACTATGGCACTACTTAAATATCTCACTTAACATTACTTAGGTCACAATCACACTATACTTAACTCTACTTTCACTACATAACTACTTATACTAAATACCTGTTCATCTACTACCTTCAGCCTGTCCACAGAACTTACCCGATTCCCTGTGAATCTGAAATACTCTGACTCGATAACGACACCTGGATAACATTCATATTCAGAATATCATAGTCTCTCTGATAACTCAAATCCGCACGCCTCCCATCTTCCGATTCTCTCTGATTACTCCTCTGACCTTCTCTTTCATAACTCAAATACATACGCCTCCCATCTTCCGATTCTCTCTGATTACTCCTCTGATACTCTCTCTCACAACTTAATTCCATACGCCTCCCATCTCCCGATTCTCTCTGATTACTCTTCTGATCCTCTCTCTCACAACTCAAATCCATACGCCTCCCATCTTCCGATTCTCTCCCGTTACTTTTCTGACCACTATCACCATCAACACAACTATTAATCCTCTGCGGATCATGATCACCCCCTCTCCTCTGATACACGGCTAACATTTTTCCCTTTCTCTCTGCTATACTACTTTCCCCAGATATCATGCGCTCTCTCTCGCGCGCGCGCCCTTCCACACATTCCTTCCAAAGCCTATCAATGAACACTTTAAACTCTCCTAAATTAGACATATTATTCCAGTATACTCGAAACCATATTCTACTTTCACCGACAAAAACATTAGACAAAATCTCCAACACATATTTCCATTCAATAACATTATTCCTCAACTTACTTGCAAATCTTTTCTCAACTACTTTTACAAATTCTATAGTATTACACTGATTTCCAGAAAACTTGGTTAAATCACGATCCCTACTGAACAAACCACTCACCACTATCATTTCTCCCGTCATCTCACCTGCAAATACAAATTCCTGCCGAATCAATCCCTGGCAGTTCAAAACTTCTTCTTCTTCTTCTTCTTCTTCTTCTTCTTCCGCTGCTCTCTCAGAATTCTCTTCCACTATTCTCACGTCTTCCTGCAATTCTTCCTCTCTCTCTCTCACCTGCTGTGATAGCATTTCCTGTTCGTTCCGTAGTTCAGTGACCTCCACAAGTTTGCTTTCAATTTGCTCATTTCTACTAACCTGTTCCCTCGTATCTTCCCCAACTGCATTGCAAATCTTGTCCAATCTCTTCTCGACTACCTCATGAATTTCTTCCCGATTACTAGAACTTTTATCACTTAATTCTACGATATTCTCTGTACAAGTTCCTTTGACATGCTTAATTTGAGTATGAAAATCGCTCCGATCCAACTTCATTTCACCTTCAATTTCAACACATTCTTCATTTGACTTACTTTCTAACTTACATGTTGACTTAGATGTTTGATTATTTATCTCTAATATCTTAGAATCTATTTTACTAATGATCGCATTACAATTTTCGTTATTACTGCTAATAAACTGATCCATTTTGCTACATAGAGAGTTACACAGTTTATTAAAATTGTCATTACTACTATCAATTAATTCTTTCATCTCTTTCTTATTATTTTCACTCATCTTTTCCATTCGTTTATTACTATTTTCACTACTACTACTACTAAATAATTCTTTCATCTCTATCATCTCTTTCTTATTATTTTCACTACTAGTATCAATCTTTTCCTCCTTCAGTTTATGACTGCTTTCAGTACTATTAATTATTTGTTCCATTTCTTTATTATTATTATTTTCACTAGTACTACTAATAAAAAATTCTTTAATTTCTTTATTATCATTATCAGTCTTTTCCTTACACTTTTCGAAACTACTATTCTTTATTTCTTCTGTCCCTTTCTTACAGTCTTCAATAATCTCGGTTATTTTGGCCATCAGCAAGTTAAAATGTTGTAAGGTCATTGCCCCTGAGACTTCCTTTTGAGTTTCAGTGTGCTTCTCAATTTCTGCACTTTCCTGAATTATCTCAGAAACTTCCATCGTATTCACCTGTTCCCTACTCTGAATTTCACCTTGGATGTCCGCAGAAACAATGACCTCGTCGTCACATGACTTGTTATTGTCTTCCTTGTCCATCTTTGGTTCACTAGTGATAGTACGCGATCTCAAATTAATTTCCCTCTTCAAATCCCTTGACATATCCCCAAAATACAAATATATATCACAAAATTACACTCTTGACATTTACCGGTAATAATTTCCGTTGGCTTAAATGCGCACACTCCCAAAATGAACCTATGATATGCTGTCATTCAGAACAAATTCTGAATTTATTCGAGTCCCACGTTGCGTCGACACTTTGTAACATTTAATACTAAAAGGGTGTGGGGTAATAAGCTTACTTTTGACAACATACCATATAAGTTCTGGGAAAAGGAGATTGGCGTTCGGTTTCCCCATTAATTTTGAGGTTAAGATATTTTACTGTCAATGAAATGAAACTCTGAATTCGTTTGATAGAACAATATATATTCTTTAAATAATATATCAAAAAAAATAGTGAGTCTTGTTGCGATAAAACAGATGAGAATATGAAATTATGACATTGCAACTGACAGAAACTAGGCATGAATTTGAATTCTTCTTGACCGGACATTTAACAATTTATACGAAATATTTCCCTCACTGATTCACTTGACTGTACCTTCAACACTTTGAGTGTAATTACGACGTAATCCATTGCTCTGGTGTTTACTGTAGACGTGTCACGCCTAACGTGGTGATACATCCTTGCGACTGCTTCTTCTCCATATCATCTGACTTCTTTGTAAGTCAATATGGTATGACCTCTTGGCTGGTCCAGGATTGCCCTCTCTGACTCCTTGGTAAGCCTTGCGTCCGCGTCTTCCACTAAGTGACGGACCAACCATTTGGTCTCACTCTCTCAATGACCAATAATTAATGGCTCACTGAGTCTTCTCCATCTCTCGTTCACACTCGTTGGCTGACCACCTAAGGCCTCTTGATCTAGTAGACTACTTCACTGTACTGCATCCGTATAAGTAATGACTGACGCTACAATGTGCATCCACCTTATATAGACTTTGGTTGACACAGCTACGTAATCTCCAGAAATAACAATGACATACTCCCACCTACGCGACAGATATTACAAACAATGGTGAAATAGCCCTCGGGCGATTAAGTCGATGCGCGCATATTCTAAATAAATACGATGACATAGCCATGGAGTGGCGATGACTTGGCAGAATCTCCACTGGTATAGCAATATAACAACGTCACTTCCAATCTCTGATATATACAACAATTCTCACTGTACAGGTATTGAGTGTTATACTACACATACGTATATATGTATACATCTAAGTGCAATCTTGCAAGCAACAGGCAATTGCAAAATTGAATAAAACGGATAATTACAATAATAGTACAATATCACAGATAACATAATAATAATACTGACATAATAATAATAATAATAATAATAATAATAATAATAATAATAATAAAATACAGATAAAATCATACAATAATAAAAATACAGATATCATCTTGTAACGGGATTTGAACCGTTACAGAACTTAGCAACAAAAATACAAATTCATGAATATCTATGTTATCATCGTCGGTACGGTAAAAATGTATGACTTAAATGATCGGAAATTTAATTATATATAACCTCAGTTATGAAGTATTTGTCGATAGGACCACTAATAATATAAATATTTGAAAATTATATTTTAGGACTTCCCCTAAACTGCCATTTCACTAGGCGTGAATAAAATGATTTACAGCCTAGAAAATTGTGGCTCCTCCCCCTACTTTACATACCGATTATCATGAAATTCTCTTCGGCCGTTTTCTCGTGATGCGTGTACATACATACAGGCAGACAGGCAGATAGACAGACAGACAGACAGAAATTACGGAAAAGTAAAAAGTACATTTTCTTGTTACTACGGACATGACCGATACAGAAATACCATTCTTTTCAAATTCTGAGCAATGTACAGACAAAACTCTTATTTTCTATTTATAGATTTCATTGACTTCGTTCACTTAACCCTTGGTTATCTTCGCGATATCAACAGCCGCCTAAATCTACAAGCTTGTTAGTTCATTCATCCATATCTACGACGGGTGAATCATCAATATCTGTGTGAATGGAAGGTGCTGTCAATATGTTGTCTTCACAGAAATGAAGCGTAACGAATAGCTCATAATAATCCCATACATAGATTTTCATAATTATTAGAATATACACTATTTTAAAGTTAGTTTCCAAATGGAACAATTCCTATTAATATTAATAAATTAAAAATATATATGAAGGCCTACAATAACGAAAGGCCATAATATTGTTCAAGAATAACATTACATTGACTTTTTTTTGTGATGTTCTTTGTTTTGTCTGCTACCATTCCTCTCCTATAAATGTTAGCATGCCATTCCTCTGGTTCATACATGTACTGATAACTACTGGTATTCCAGCTATTCGATCCTTACTCTGAGGCGCAGAGAGGAAAGCCGAAGGTGCGTATTTTATAGAAAGTGGCAGAACAGTGTTCAGCACTGTTTCTGGCCGATTCATAACAGCTCTGGAACTTGCCATTGTCAGAACACAGCGTAGTACTGTTCGTAAAATGTGAGAAACTGTGCTCCTTTTCACTTGATCGAGCATATCATGTGATAGCATTGCTTTTAATCGCGACAATCCTATTGGTTAATGTTGTATTATGACAAGAATAATGATAGATAGATAGATAGATAGATAGATAGATAGATAGATAGATAGATAGATAGATAGAAAGATAGATAGATAGTGCCTTTATTAGTGACGAAGTTAGGGCACAAGGCTCTCTCTTACACTTCACCACTAGAAGAGAATACATAACTTATAATATACGAGCCCACAGTTCCTTTTTAAAAGGAAGAATACAAGCTAAAAAAGATCGAAGTCATGGGCTTGTTAATCGGGAGTAGGGGCACGATACATAGATATTTTTTTTTTTGAGTTTTGCAAGGCATTCCACCTGCTAAAATCCTTGAGTATTGATACTGGACTTTCCGCTTTCAAAACATCAATAGGTATTTCAAGAAACCATCTTCGGTGATTTTCTTTAACACTCAGTAGACTACTGTGTATCTTCCTCTGTTACACAGTATCAGTTGGTATTAAGTATACTTTGTCTTTTAGGCAACCTCTAAATTAAGGAAGTGTTACTACTATGTAATAAATAAATAAATAAATAAATAAATAAATAAATAAATAAATAAATAAATAAATAAATAAATAAATAAATAAATAAATAAATAAATAAATAATAACATCATTGCATTTAAAATAAACAATGTAAAAATTAAACGACGTAACTACAGTAAACCATTCTTTCATCTCATTGATTCCTTCATTCACTCGACTATTATCCAGCAAGTCAGCGGGATCTACTGAGCAAACATTCGCAGCAAGGCACTTTAAACTTGCGATGAGAGGGTTTGTCCCTAATGTTTGCAGGTCTGTTTAATGTTTGTCTGTGTCTATTGCGGCATCATGGGAAAATGGATGGGTGGATTTTAACGAAACTTTGTATATCAGTTTAGAATAAGTTCGAGTAGGATCAGAGCTGTAAGTTATTTAAAGAATTTCAGCAGGTAGGGGTGCATCTAAAGGGTTCTTAAAGCATAATTCGATGGACCTCTTTTACGGTAGGTTTTACATGAAAATAGCTAATGGCGAATTTTAGTTCTATATTTTCTTTCCGATACAGTGGAAAAATAATGGTTAAATCAGCAGGATTCATATTAATGTTTTACAAAATCCGGTAACTAAAGAGAGTATAAAGAGAATTGCTCTGGAGATCGTTCCGGCAACGTTACTTGGTTTTGTACATCTGTCAGTATTTTTAGAAATATTAACCCGATACTTTGTTTTCTTTTACACCGGACAGAAGAGATTACATCAAGTTCATCAATAATGTTTTTTTCACAAGCTGCTTTATGTCGCACCGACACAGATAGGTCTTATGGCGAAGATGGGATAGGAAAGGGCTTTAGGTCAGCAATTATGAAAAGATAATAAAAATGTTATTGTTTTCTACGTCCCACTAACTACTTTGATGGTTTTTGGAGACGCCGAGGTGCCGAAATGTTGTCGCGCATGAGTTCTTTCTCGTGCCAGTAAATCTACCGACTCGCGGCTGGCGTGCTTGACCACGTTCAAATACCACGGAATGAGTCAGGATCGAACCTGCCAAGTTGGGGTCAAAATACCAGCGCCTCAACCGTCTGAGCCACTCAACCCGGCAATGAAAAAATATGAAACAGCAAAGGTCCACAGAGAGCAAGGAAGCAAGTACGTCACGACAAGCCGCGGATAGAGAGAAGCCTGCCCACTGATGTGGCTCAAGCCACAGAGTCTGGAGAACAATACGAAGGGTAGACAAGTGTAGTAATGATACAACTGGTAAGTGACCGTCCCATCAGCGACGAGGTTCTACAGCTAGTTATAGTATGTTAGGGTGACCAGATTACAAGCATGGAAATACGGGACACTGCGACTGCCGTTCATTATTAGGCCCTACTTAAGATTATATTGTCTTTACACGGATCACAGACCCCACAAATAGTTCCATTTATGTATAGAAATCCAGTATTTATTATTATTATTGTTATTATTATTATTATTATTATTATTATTATTATTATTACCCAGCCCTGAGGTGCATAGGTAGCGTGCCTTGCTCTCATTTCAAGGCTCTGGGTTCGTTTTCCGGCCAGTGTAAGGAATGTAATTCTGGACTGAGAAATAGAACAGATTTCACTTGATATGAGATTTTCTCAACATTTTAGTTACAGGAAAAAACACAAGCGAGAAAATGAAGCTATTGTCCTAGTATGAATAGACGAACAGTGGTTGCAATGGTTACAATGGTTTAGGGTAATTGATGATTATAATTCCAATTAGACCCCCAGCCCATAATAATAATAATAATAATAATAATAATAATAATAATAATAATAATAATAATAATAATAATAATAATAATAATAATAAGAATGTTAATATTATTAATAATAATAATAATAATAATAATAATAATAATAATAATAATAATAATAATAATAATAATAATAATAATAATGAAAGTCTAGTTTTAATTTACTAGTTATTAGCCAGAAATCGGCTTATAAGTAAAGACTTGAGTAGAAGCGCCTCGTTTATCTCTTTATACAACTGACTGCTGATTGCACTATAAGAAATTAATTCTTGTACGTACTGTATTTCCATAGAAGATTACGTTTTGTAAAAGTACAGTGGTAAGAGAAAAGTGTGTTCTTTCCACGCATAGTTAGATCTGTCAGCCCCATCTCATTCTGCTCGGGGATCAAGAAGTACAAGAAGAGGAAGAATCCACATTTGTAACCAGACCATACAAGTTTATTTTCTACTTCGTTTCGCCGTTTACGCTGTATTATCTGTGTCCAATTGGGATCCTCGTGATTTCAGAAGTTTGACGTCACAAGACTCTTTAAAGATAAACCTATTATCCGGAAGGACAAACGTACTCCTCGAAGCAAGAGAAAGACAGGCGGTTCTACATACAGTATTTAAACGCCTTGGAATTCCCCTGTTGCGTATTTAAGTTGTACACCTTGAAGATCCAGTCGACTATACCGGAGAAAATTCGATATCACGATATTTATTATTACTATAATTATAACAATAAAAATGAGACATTATACAGCTGGGAGATACCCTACAGCTACATAAATTTCAACATAAACAAATTAGTATATCACACACATTAGCTGCCACCCCCGATGGTCCTGGTTCGATTCCCAGCTCTGCCACGAAATTTGAAAAGTGGTACGAGGGATGCAACGGGGACCACTCAGCCTCGGGAGGTCAAGTGAGTAGAACGGAGTTCGATTCCCACCTCAGCTATCCTCGAAGTAGTTTTCCGTGTTTTCCCACTTCTCCAGGCAAATGCCTGGATGGTACTTAACTTAAGGCCACGGCCGTTTCCTTCCCTCTTCGTTCTCTATCCCTTCCATTTTTTCCATCACCCCTCCCCCCACAAGACCCCTGTTCAGTATAGCAAGTGAGGCCGCCTGGGCGAGGCACTGGTCCTTCTCCCCAGCTGTATCCTCCGACCTAGAATTTCAAGCTCCAGGACACTGTCCTTGAGACGGTAGAGGTGGGATCCCCCGCTGAGTCCGAGGGAGAAGGCAACCCTAGAAGGTAAACCAACTAAGAAATAAAGAAAGAAAGAAAGAAAGAAAGAAAGAAAGAAAGAAAGAAAGAAAGCAACACGTATCACACACTACTGAACCATTCTGTTCATGGACCAATAGTATAGATTTTAGTATCGGATATTGGGATTACCTGAGACCACCCATGGAGTCATTGCCTTATAGTTTATTTCATAAAAGATTCCAGAAGAAGCGTTCTCGTGTGAAGAGAGCTAGAGCGTCATTATGAAAATCTCCAGAACCTCATTAAAGGGAGTTATGTCCCAAGCCAAGCCTCTTAATGAAGATTGGGGACGCTTCCCGGATCCCGGCAAAACTAACCTTCGGAGGGAAGAAGGAATTAAATTAATATCTTTGGTTATGAAAGAGATGCATTGGATCTGATACAAGAATTGCAACCTGCATAATTTATGCTTAATTTTGATATGCATTAGGGCTGCAATCATAAATGCATTCGTTAAGTAGGGTACTTGACGTGCTTTGTGCGGGAAAACTTCGAGTCGCGGGCGCGCGTATCCTGCACGCGATCAAGCAGCGTGGCTACGCCAACCTGATTATAAATGCAAGGCCGCCTGGCACATCAGCCTCATTCTCTGACCGTAAGGCTGCTTGAACGAAGTCGTCATGCTACAAGTTGGCACCGCGAACAACGTTTTATCCTCGAGCTGCACATACAACTAGTACTACTGAATCTGCGAGGAAGTAAGTAATCAACTTGCATATTCAGCTAAATTCTTGATATTACCTGTATTGATATGCTATGGTGAGATGAGGTACTGCCTATAATAGACGGATGAACTAGTAGCTTCATATTTCTGTGAGGTCAAGTTGTAACTGACGTAATGCTAGAATAATTGTAGGCTCAGGGTAGTTCTTATAGCACGACATGTTGTCCGTGTGAAAGGATGGAATAACAGTGTTACTAAGAGTAGTGAAGAAACTAGAGTGCACCAGGTTTAAAATTCAGAACAAGACTTGGTCAATGTAACGTGTGAGGCACGATAGCAGTGGAAACAGGCATCGAGTCTGGACAGTCTGTAATAAATGAATTTGTTTTCAGTTACCCCTGCATCAAGCCAGAACGAGCTTCTACATCATCATTGCGAGGAAGCCACAACGGGAGCTGAAGTCGGCACGACATCGGGAATCGATCCAGGAACGTTGGGCGTACCTGATCACCGCGACGTCGAAGGGGACATCTTCCAACCATCTAAGGAGCTGTACGAAGGACTCACGCAAGATAGAATGTCTCCAAGTGTTCACCAGTATCTGCTGAAAGCGTCGCAGTTTGTCATGATGTGATAAATTCAGTTGTCCATAGGAAGGGCCGCTCCGTCATGTCATCAATCATATAAGGTCAGAGTTTTCCAATTCTGTTTCAAGCATGTCATTCAAATTTAGATAGGAATAGGGGGGCCGTCAGCCAACAGGTTAGTTTATGGTAGGAAAATTCTTGGTAAGAAAGAGCTAGGCCTCAAGCTCGAACCCCGTACATTAGGGTAGATGATAGTTGTAGATTCCTTGTTGGTATGTTTATATTTCATTTCGATAGTATTATATTAGAGTACGTGTTATCTTCATGGGTCAGGTCGAACTCCCTTGGTCATGGTAGGTTAGTCAAACAGGCAGGCACTATTTATTGTGTCGCGTTTAGGCATTTGTCTCTGCAGACGTAGGCTGTATAGTTGAGACCAGGATTTACCCCGTAATTCACCTAGCTTTACTGACAGGGCGAGCGAGTCCGAATGTTTGAGAGATGTGGGCATTATGCATGTAGCTGACTGTATGAATTGATATAAGAGAGCCCCAGCACAGTTTGAGAGTGTATTGGATGCATTTGAGATGCATTATTATGGCCATGTGACTATAGCTTACTGATTTGTGCCTTTGTATTATCAAGGTTGAGCCCATGGGAGGCGGAAATAAGATTTGTTATATTGCTGGTGATATTGAGATGAGGGCGGATAGCCCGTGTGTATTTAAAAGAGTGCTTTTAGCAGCCAGATTATGTGAGGTACTTTGAAAGGCGAAGTTTCTTAGCACGCTGTCAGTCAGCTGGGCTCATAAATTGTGTGGGCTGCCGCTTGTCGAGTGCTTGGCTTGTGAGGGTTATTGTGCCTGACGTCACAGTCTTGAAACTTGGTTATATGGCTGTCTGCAGCTTGTCGAGTGTGTAAGGGGGAGAAGACGACCTTGATGTTTTGAACGCAGGGAGAGATTTTTGTTCTGTTTGTTCTACTTTAATTTTAACACTGGCCCGTTTGATATTGACCCCTTGGACATGTTGGTTGTGTTCTTTTTATATTGTTTGTATAGGAATATTCAACGCCTTGCTTTTCATGGGACCAGGGTTCGAGACCGGGTCACGACACTGTACTTTATGTGTTTATATTTGTTTGCACCGGGGTTCGATGGTACGAGGCATAGTAAATTTTATGGAAATTACTGTTCGATGTGTATTTCAGCAGATATCCATTTTTCTAGATTTCATTACTTACACAATTGTAACATGCTTGTTACAGCAGAGCTGTTTCGTGAAGGCAGTGAACTGGTCATCGGCTCAACATTATCTTTACCCCAATCATATTTGAAAGCTCTTATATTTGTAAATAGTATATTTTTATGTAATAAATCCCTGATTATAAAACTTTGAATGCAGCGATGTTTTCTGTTAGTTATTTTTTCATTTTATTTTAGCTGATTCTTACCTGATTAGTCACATATCCTAGTGTTTTATCTTAATATTGCCCTTTGTTCACCCATGTTATCCCTGAGAAGTGCGCGATTGTGCGGCCTAGCGTGGATATGTGTTCAGGTAAGACTATGTGCACAAGCTCACGTTTGTGAGAGTTCTTTCACTACTGTACTCTAGGTTCGAGACCGGCATTCGCCTGGCCGGAACCATAGGGTCCTGTAGGGCACACTACATCATACAGCAGGTTCCGAAAGCGCGAGGCGCGTCTCCTAGAGGCGCAAAAAAATTTGGCACGGGCGCCGCGCCAAGGATATTGTCGGGGTTTAGAAGCTCCCTCTGCAGGTCGGTGCCTACTTGTCGGCCTTCACATCCAAAGATCATGGGTTCAAGCCTGGGACATTTGGTCGGACTTTTGAAGGGAGTAAGAAAGTACATTCTATACTCCATGTCGTACGATGTTGGCTAATATATGATCCTTGATATTTACTTGATAAATAGGGGGCTCTGGAGAGTTTAGGAAAGGCCATTGTGGTCTTAAACTCGATGAAAGGAAATTCCTGTTATTCACCTCCCCGCGGTAGAGAGGGGGCAACCTTTGAATATACAAGTAGTATAAGAGGACAGTTCGGCGGCCGCCACCGCCACCGGCCCTCCACAGAGGCTTCCTCCTCCTCCTCCTCCTCCTTCTCCTCCTCCTCCTCACGCTCCTGGGAAAGGCCTCCGCCACCACCGCCACAACACGCTCTCGGGAGAGGCCTTCTCCTCATGCTGGCTAAGAGCGCGACCCTAACCTCACATGCGCTATCTTGGAGGGGCTTAACCTAACTTTTTATGCGTAAGTGAGATAGCCTAACCTCATGGAAGGGCCTAACCTCAGTTTTACGGCCGGATGCCCTTCCCGAAGCCAATTGCACAAGATGGCGGCTATACATGGCTCCTTATGAGACAATGCCTAACCTCACATCCGCTATCTTGGAGAGGCTTAACCTTTGACGCACAAGACAGCAAGCCTAACCTCAGGGACGGGTCCTAACCTCAGTTTTACGACCGGATGCCCTTCCCGACGCCAATTACACAAGATGGCGCTATACATGACTCCTTATGAGACACCTTAAGGGTGCTTGGGCAAGATGGTGGCTGCAAGATGACTGCAATACATTGGCTCTTATGAGACGCTTTGGGATGTTTGCGCAAGATGGCGGACACAAGATGGCGGCTATACAAGGCTCCTTATGAGACGGCTTAAGGGTGCTTGCACAAGATGGCTGCTGCTCTTATGAGATGCCCTGAGGATGCTTGCGCAAGATGGCGGACATAATATGGCGACTACACACGGCTCCTTATGAGACGGCTTAAGGGTGCTTGCGCAAGATGGTTGCTGCTCTTATCAAGAAAGCTAGCTTAGAGGCTAACGTGCCGTGCTAGAAACAACGGTTCGATTCATTACATTTAGGGCTTAAATGCAAAATGTTAAATATCTCAAAAACGGTGCATCGTAGAGCAAAACGGACAAAATGTTTCTGCCTATTACCGAGGTTTGCAGTATCAGAAACGTGATAGCATAAGAAAAAATAGTCTAATGATGAGTTCAACGGTTCGGTTCCTACCTAGGCCCTTTGGTATTTGGTCTGTCTTAACTTGTTTTGAAGCAAGTTTTCGTGAATTGATCAGGTCTTGGTATGGTAGAGAGTATAACGTACCGTGCTAGAAACAACGGTTCGATTTATAAAATTTTGAGCTTAAATGCAAAATGTTAAATATCTCGAAAACGGTGCGTCGTAAAGCAAACGGACAAAATTTTTCCGCCAAATATGTAGGTTCGCAGTATCAGGAACATGATAGCATAAGAAAAAAGTAGTCTAATGATGAGATCAACGGTTCGGTTCCTACTTAGGCCCTTTCGCATTGATAACTATCTAATTCTACAAGATGGGGGCTATACATAGCTTCTTATGAGACTGCTTAAGGGTGCTTGCACAAGATGACTGATGCTCTTATGAGACTCCCTAGGATGCTTGCGCAAGATGGCAGCCACAAGATGCCGGCTATACACAGGCTCTTATGAAGGAAGCTAGCTTAGAGGCTACTGCGCAAGATGGCGGCTGCTGTTTCGCATGCGGTGGAGGGCACTTTGAAATTCCACGTGCTCTTCAAAGCTACGTTCTATTTGACAGCGGCCATATTTAATCAACAGAGAATTGTGCTGCCATCTTTAGCTACCACCTTTAAATGTGGTGGCGGCAATGTCCACGTGACAGCTAGTTAGTTAGTGGGACGGAAAGCAAATAACATTAATTTATTATGAATTATTATAATAGGAATAAGGATACAGGGTGAACAAATAAATATGATTAGATTTGCAGATGACATTGCCATAGTTGCAGACAGTGAACAACATCTTGAACAAATAATAGTAAAAATGGAGGAAATCATAGATAATGAATACAACATGAAAATAAGTAAACTTAAGGCAAAGACGAAACTTATGGTCTGCGATATAAAAAAAAGCAGACTCAAGTATGAAAATATTGGTGGGCAACAAATCACTGAAAAATATGAAAGAATTTAAATATCTCGGAAGCAAAATTACCAAACATGGAAGAAGCAAGAAGGAAATCAAAAGTAGAATTTTACAAGCCAAATTAGCATTTCACAAAAAGAAACGCTTATTCACTACAAATTCCATTAATCTTAAAGAAATAAAAAGATTATTGAAAGCGTATGTTTGGAGCATTCCCTTTTAAGGTTGCGAAACTTGGACAATTGGAAAAGAAGAAAAAAAGAGGTTAAATTCTTTTGAACAATGGTGTTATATAAGAATACTAAAGATTAGCTGGACAGAGAATATAAGGAATGCTGAAGAGTTTAAGAAGGTGGAGGAAAACTATACCTTACGGAAAGGTATAAAGAGGAGGAGGACTAGAGTGACAGGACATACTTCGGGGCACGATAGCCTGTTGAAAACTGTATTGGAGGGAATGATTGACGTCAAAAGGCGTCGAGGAAGACCACACCTACAATATATACAGCAAATCATGTCTGATGTAGGATGCAGAAGCTATGAAGAGATGAAGAGGGAAACTATGAATAGAGCCGACTGGAGAACTGCCACAGACCAATCCATGGATTGAATACGTAAGAAGAACTCAGCCGAAGATCTCCCAAGAGAGTTCCGATGTTTACTCTCTCCTCTCATAAAGTAAACTGTAATGTCAAAATGTACGTATTTATTGATCTTAAATGTTAATATGATTAACCGTTAACTGCGTAATAATTATTTCTCTTAAATAAGTTATAATGGTTTTTCATTCCAAAATAAATACACAACCGTATTATTAAAAATGTATTTGTCATGATAAATATTTTTTTCTTTTTTACTTTTTTAAAGAGTTTTGAATTTCTTTTTTTCTTCTTCCTCTTCTCAATCTATTTACCCTCTAGGGTTGCTTTCTCCCTCAGACTCAGCGAGGGATACCACCTCCAGCACCTCAATAGCAGTGTTTTGGTGTGTGAAACTTTGGTTTGGGAATACAACTGCGGAGTATGATCACTACCTCTCCCAGGCAGTCTCACCTGCTATGCTGAACAGGGTCCTTGTGGAGTAATGGGAAGATTGGAAGGGAAAGTGAACGATGAGGTAAGGAAGCGGCCGTGGCCTTAAGTTAGGTACCATGCCAGCAATTGCCTGGAGGAGAAGTGGGAAATAACGGAAAACACTTCGAGGATGTCTGAGGTGGGCATCGAAAATTTATCTACTCAGTTTACTTCCCGAGGATGAGTGGACCCCATTCCAGCCCGCGCACCACTTCTCAAATTTCTTGGCAGGGCTGGGAATCGAATCCGGACCTTCGGGGATGGCAGCTAATCATTCTATCCACTACTCCATAGAGGCGGCTTTTCATAATTTAGGTACCTACTTGAATCATAGAGATATCCTTGTTCACGAATTCTCTGAGGTAAACAATACTTTATTTAAAAACATTTAAACTCCTTCAATAGTTATATTACCAGCGTTTCGCCCCAGTGTAGCACGATTTCAGAGATAATCGCAATCATCGCCACTAGAATGCTAGCAACAGGGTTAGTACCATCGACTTTCAAGGAAGCCCGTACAATTCTGGTTCATAAAGGAGGTGACGTAAATGATCCCAGTAACTCTTGTCCAATTACTGTATGCTCAGTTATTAGACGAGTCATCGAGAAAGTTCTTGATAAACAGCTTCGGAACTACATTGTGTTTCATGACAATCAAAGGGGTTTCACCAATACACCCGGTACTTACATAAATACTTCAATTTTGAAAGCCGCTTTACAGCACACTAGGCAAGAAAAGAACGATGCATGCATTATATTTTTCGACGTTCGCAAAGTTTTTGATAACGTCGGACATGCGCACCTCCTGAGCACACTGGAGTCTGTCGGAGTGCCCGAAAAACTGACGAGACTGATAATTGCTCTACAAGAGGGAAACGTAACACAGATACAGACACGAAAACCGGGAACAAAACCCATCAAAATTAATCGCGGTGTGCATCAAGGCTCCCCTTTGTCACCGGCATTATTTAACATCGCTACCAATCATATTGTGGAAGAACTATCTGAAGATTCTTTAGCAAGGAATTACGGTTACTCGATTGCAAACGAGGAGCCTAACCTCACTATAATGTGTTTCGCCGACGATATGGTAATGTTTGGGAAAAACACTGAATCTGCTGCCGAACTAGCCAGGATCGCCATAGAAAGATTTAAGAATTTCGGCCTGGACATCAGCGCTTCAAAATCAGCTTGTCTTTCTATCAAGAAAGGTCGGCTAACGAAGGAGAATATCATCATTAATGATGACTGTGAAATTAAATCAAAGTGCAACGGAAGTGCGATTCGTTACCTAGGTGTGAATTTCATCAATGAACTTAAACTGGATCCACAAGCCGTACTCGACAAGACGCGAAACAAGATTGACACTCTTGTTAGCTCACCATTGCTGCAATCTGACCAGAAATTTTCAATTTTAAATAGTTCAATATCACCTACTCTTATTTACTTACTCCAAGTTACTCCCCTAAACAAGATACCTCAAACTTTTCTATCAGATGAGGATAAAATATTAAAGAGTGGAACTAAAGGATTTTTACAACTACCAGCAGACGTTCCGGATCACATGGTATACACCGAAAGGAAGTATTAAGGCCTCGGTTTGTTTCGCGCCACTTGGGAAGGCAAACTACAGCATATTAACATCTGTAATAAATTATCGCTTGCAAATAACGTCTATTTAATGCAACTAGGAACTTGTACAAGAACGTACAATTTGTTTGCAAGATCTAGGCATAGAAATGAATGATCGAGTTATGTCCAAAAATAGCCATCTTCCCAACGTAAGGAAGGTCCGACAGACACTACGAGACAGAGAAGTTCAGTCATGGACGAAGTTGCCGCACAAAGGAAAGGGCGTTGGACTCTTCCAGGAATACACGCCAGCGAACAAATGGATAAGAGATCACCGAGGCCTCTGACCTAGCTACCGACGGGAGTAACAGGCGTATTGACATGATAGCCTTTCAACCAGCTAGCAAGCAAGCACTGATCTTAGATCCCACGATACGCTTCGAGTCGCACGTTGGCCAGGCCGAAGAGGTGGACGCCGAAAAGAAGTCAATCTACCAGCCAACTGTAAACTACTATAAAGATAAATATCACCTAGACAATATTTCCATCCATGGACTCATGATCGGAGCTCGAGGCACAATCCCTAAATTTATCGGTCTCAGCCGGACACGACTTCACGACATCGCTATCGCCGCAATACGAGGTTCAGTGACCATACTCCGTAATCATCTATATAACATCTGAAGAACCGTATTGCAAATTCATTCCTGAGCCTTGTGGTGATTTTTCTACCTGGCCCACTAGCAAAGAAGACAAAATACTGTGTAGTCGACGTACTTTGTCCTTGTGGCAGCCTCCGCATGAGGGAAGTTATAATAATAATAAATGGGCTCATCAGTTGAATTGCTACACCTTTCCAAGACGCTGCTGATTAGTGCGCCTTTGAGACACCACTACAAGCCTCTTATGTAGAACAGTCCAACTGATGAGCCCACTGCTGCACTGGGGCGAAACGCTGGTAATTTCACAATAGAAAAGACCTGAAAAAACTTAAATGTTTTTTTAACATTTGCATTCGATGAAGTTAAATTATGGTTTCCTTCTGGGATTTTTGTTGATTTAACGTCTTTTTTTATTTTTCCTTAATTGTTTAAAGTTTATACATCACTCCAGTTGATAAGCAAGAAGAGTCATAAAATAAAATATGTCCATTTTTAATACAATAGCGACCCCTAGCAATTTTGTCTGCAAAGTGGAAATCAATGTACACTTGTAAAATCGAAAATTAAATGGCGTATGGCTTTTAGTGCCGGAAGTGTCCGAGGAAAAGTTCGGCTCGCCAGGTACAGGTCTTTTGAATTGACGCCCGTAGGCGTTCTGCGTGTCGTAATGAGGATGAAATGATGATGAAGACGACACATACACCCAGCCCCGGTGCCAGAGAAATTAACTAATTATGGTTAAAATTCCCGACCCTGCCGGGAATCGAGCCTGGGAACCCTGTGACCAATGGCCAGCACGCTAACGATATAGCCATGGAGCCGGACTGTAAAATGGTAAAGCAGATATAACAAGCAAGTAAATGCTCCTTTCCATACATACAATGCTGTGCATTTAGATGTGGACTGTATAGCCATTTTTTTTTTTTCAGAAACTCGATTTCACATGTTTTATTATTCGAAATGAAATGAAATGTCGTATGGCTTTTAGTGCTGGGATATCCCAGGACGGTTTCGGCTCGCCAGGTGCAGGTCTTTCTATTTGACTCCCGTAGGCGACCTGCGCGTCATGATGAGAACGAAATGATGATGAAGACAACACATACACTCAGCCCCCGTGCCATTGGAATTAACCAATTAAGGTTAAAATCCCCGACCCGGCCGGGAATCGAACCCGGGACCCTCCGAACCAAAGGCCAGTACACTGACCGTTCAGCCAACGAGTAGGACTATTATTCGAAAGATTTATAACGACAACTGCCAAGCTGTATAATTCAGTGATAATTTTATGTTTAAGGCCTTGAGCTGAAAGAAATATATTGGCATGAGTGATAACATCGGCGTAAGAACACAGATGAACGAGAACAATGGAAGATCGCCGGGCTGAGTAGCTCAGGCGGTAGGACCCTGGCCTTCTGCGCCCAACTAGTCAGGTTCGATCTTTGCTCAGTCCGGTGACATTTGAAGGTACTCAGTGTTGGTAGGTTTATTGGCACATAAGAGAACACGTGCTAGAGAAAATTCCGGCATCTCGGCGTCTAGTGGAATGTTAAACCATTAACGTTATTATAATGGAAAATCAACAAGCATAACAGGAATTGTAGAAATTTGACTGGGGAAGAGTCATCATGAAACTGATTTCATCTTCAATGTTGTACGCCTGCTTACGGAAGGCTGGGTTTGTTATCTGAGATAAACATTAATATCGTGTATAACCACCTTTTACTTTTACACGCACCATGCATTGTGTCGTGTTTTCTCAGGAGTGTGCGACCCATGATCTCTTTCATTCTTAGCACAAACTTGTGAATTCATTTACACAGTTTTCAACCAACTTAGGGTAAACTGTTTACGAGAAATTCCATAAGATATGCAGCTGTAATATTCCTTCACGGAGTAATGTTCCTGGAAAGAACTGGTCAGGTGCCTCATGACGCTAAATTGAAAACAAGGTGACAGATCATGTGATTTAACAACAGATCAATGTACGTCGAGGAAATATACTGCGCTTAACTTACATAACAGAACAGATGATCAGTGTTGCCAACTTATATTTTCAAGATCCGCTAAATATTACTAAAAATCCGCTAAAATTCCGCCAAGAAAACCGATCTCAAATAATGAGCAATAAAAATGGGCAATAATAATAATGATAGTGAAATGGCGTATGGCTTTAGTGCCGGGAGTGTCCGAGAACAAGTTCGGCTCGCCAAATGCAGGTAATTCGATTAGACACCCGTAGGCGACCTGCGCGTCGTGATGAGGATGAAATGTTGATGAAGACGACACATACACCCAGCCCCCGTGCTAGCGAAATTAACCAATTAAGGTTAAAATTCCCGAGCCTGCCTGGAATCGAGCCCGGGACCCCTGTGACCAAAGGCCAGCATGCTAACCATTTAGCCATGGAGCCGGACGTAATAATAATAATAATAATAATAATAATAGTAATAGTAATAATAATAATAATAATAATAATAATAATAATAATAATAATAATAATAATAATAATAATAAAAGTAAATATCTACACTCACCTGATATCTGAGTTTCACTGGAACTAGTGAGAGGAATATTCTACAAAAAAGTCAATTAGTCGTCCTCATTCACGTCAAAGAGTTCAAAGGCGGACTCGTCTGTTGCTGTGCTAGTGCTAGGACGTGGATCGTCCGTGCTGCCCCCCTGCTTGTGAGGCGGCGAGCTAAAACTTGTAAGCGTTTTAGTACCGGGTGCAAACTAGGTGAATCCTCTACCTCAAGGCCCACACACAGAACAGGCCAGTTCATTAGACGGTCTTCCTTCATAGCATAAATATAAATAGTTCCATTATCTGTCGGCATTCGTCAACTAAGAGATAAGTGCCCTTTCCCCACGCATTACAAATTTATTATACCATTATCTCATAACATTAAATCCAAATAATATGTTTTCCTCATGTGACTGCTAGCCCCTGACAAGAAATACAGAATAGCTCGGAGACAGACTGGAGTAGACATTTTTTAAAAGCACACAATAGATAAAACGCTAAATTCCGCTATAATAAATCTAGAATTCCGCCAAAATATCCGTTTTCCGCTAAATGATATATTTCTCCGCCGACGGTCTTCTAATTCCGCCAAATTTAGCGGAAAATCGGCTAAGTTGGCAACACTGCAGATGATTCCACTCATGGGCGCCGACAAGAGGAGGGGGGCCCTAGCCGCCCCCCAGAAATCTAAAAATGTTAATGTTCAATTGTTTAATACCATACCAGATTATTTCATAAACAGAACTTACCCATCTAACATCTGTTATAACCAGAAATTTCTGTAAACAATTTAATGTTGCTGACGTGTTATTGGTTTTTATATTCAAGAAAAATATTCTAACAGTGTCATACTGTAGCCTTGAGGGCTAAAGTAAAGGGATAAATCACACAAAAAGATGGTGGGCGCGATAACTTACCTGCTTACCTGTCCAAAAAAGAAAAAAAATACACCGAACTAGCAGCCGAATAGAGTTTGTGTCTGGTTCTTGCGACGACAGTGTTAATAGGAGAGGTATACTACTGTATTATTATCACATATGAGGAACTGCGTAAAATTTGAACCATTTAATAGACGAAAGCACAGTCAATTATTTAATCAAAATTAATGAAAACATTATTTACAACATGGTGCACTCATGGTGCGGAAAATGCCAAGAATGGCTTACATTATACCAGGTGGCTCACGGACGCCGTACTTTCTAGTTATAAATGTCCCTCATGCATAAGTGATATGTGGGGTGTCTACCAACTGATTTTAACAGGGGAACAACTGCCAGCGGGAAGGTTACGTCAGAATATGAAGAGATAAGAAACAGAGTCACACTCGCAGCTTGTTACTCAGCGCTACCGGTCGAATGCACCCCTTGCATTAGTAAACATCGTTTTCGAACGCATAGTTCTAGGCTGGTGTATGTTACAGCCGCACTATATTTTCTGTCTGCATAACGGCAGTGGCTAGTGTGATCTGCAGCGGTGAATACACAGACATTATTTTAATCTGGACAATCTGGTCGGAATGCAACAGAAGCTCCAAACAGACGTATGCCTTCTACATACGTACTTCACCGAACAGTATTAGTTTTTGTCTCATACAAGTGCAAGTGCTGGGGCTGTACCTTATTTAAGACCACGGTCGCTTCCTTTCCACGCGTAGCCCTTTTATGTCTCATCGTCGCCATAAATCCTATCTATGTCGGTGCGACGTAAAGCCAATTGTAAAGAAAACATTCAGTTGTAATCGTATTTCAACAGGGGCTAATACCAACGTTCCTAAGTTATTTCTTTGTGTTATGTTATTTATTAAGTAAATACCTCGTAGTATGTTTGTGAGACCTGGTGAAAATTTTATTATACAGCATTGAATCAATATCTCAAAAAAACTATTATTACGAATAGGCCTAATCCACGGGGCTGATTAATTACATTTACTTATAAAAATCATAATACAAACGAAATAATTTAGTCCGGTGAATTTAAAGTTGGTATTCTCTCGCGTTGAAATTACAATTACAATTAAATATACAGTATCTGTTTTTACAATTGACATTATGTCGCACCGACACAGATAGAACTTACGGGAAGGAAGCAACCGTGGCCTTAATTAAGGTACAGCCTCAGATTTTGCCTGGTGTGAAAATCGGATACCACGGAAAACCATCTTCAGTGGTGTCGACAATGGGATTCGAAACCACTATCTCCCGAGTGCAAGTTCACAACTGCGCGCCCGTAACCCCACGGCCAGATCGCCCTGTACAATTACATAGATGTACGGCATGATAATGCAATTAAAAATCATTTAGTATTTGAATTCGCACTAAGAAACTAACAGACACTAAAGAGACTGCCAGACTGACGAATGCGCGCGGCAAGTGGGTGAATTACAACTCCGTGGCCACGACCTCGGCAAAAATTTGTACCCCTACTACCCTTCCTCACAGCACATGCAACGTCTCCACTACTTGCCGTAGCGCTATACAAATTGGTTAGCGGCAACGAACAGCACTTTTTCCGTCAATAATTTTGTTAATAATTTAAGAAAATAAACGAAGGAATTAGCAGATAAGATAACAAGGTTTGTACAAAGAGCTTTTTAAAATAATTCCTAGTTCCAGCTGGCTAAAGTGGAATGAAAATGTAATGTGTACTCCACAAAGTGGAGGCGGGGGGGGGCGACTCTCCCTCCTCGCCGCTACTGTTTGTAGACACGCCACAGATGCAGTAAATGAAATCTAATAACTTATTAATTTAGACACGTGTAGACATTCAACTCGATACAAGAGATGATTGCATGGAACAAAAACGAATACTGTTCGGCCAAATATGTGTGTAGAAAGCGTACGTACCGGGCGAGTTGGCCGTGCGCGTAGAGGCGCGCGGCTGTGAGCTTGCATCCGGGAGATAGTAGGTTCGAATCCCACTATCGGCAGCCCTGAAGATGGTTTTCTGTGGTTTCCCATTTTCACACCAGGCAAATGCTGGGGCTGTACCTTAATTAAGGCCACGGCCGCTTCCTTCCAACTCCTAGGCCTTTCCTGTCCCATCGTCGCCACAAGACCTATCTGTGTCGGTGCGACGTAAAGCCCCTAGCAAAAAAAAAAAGAAAGCGTACGTCTGTTTGGGGCTTCTGTTGCAGTCCGACCAGGATGTCCAGCTTAAAATAATGTCTATGTATTCACCGCTGCTGATCACACTAGCCATTGCCGATATGCAGACAGCAAATATAGTGCGGCTGTACCATACACCAGCCTAGAACTATGCGGTCGAATACGATGTTCACGAATGCAAGTGATGCATTCGACTGGCAGCGTAACCTGCCCGCTGGCAGTAGTTCCCCTGTTAAAATCAGTTGGTAGACACCCCACACATCACCCTTGCATGCGGGACATTTTTAAGTAGAAAGTACGGCGTCCGTGAGCCACCTGGTATATATCAGTGACGTTGATCATGTTTCGACGGATGTGAGCTAGTGAACTGGTCCTCAGTGTACAGCACCATTGGACCTAAAACATGAATTATAGTACTAGGATTAGCAACGTTTCGCAGACATATTTACAACATAACATGAAAATTAAACAAGGTTAAAACCCAACCAAAAAGGCACAGAATTTACTTGTGACCACGATTCCACTAAGATGGATGAGTGTTCAACTCATGACCCCATGGTAATCTTCACGGTTACCAGACAATCTAATGACCAAACATAAAATCAAACAATACACAAGAATATCACACATTACGTACACACAGATATATGCCGATGGAGAAAACCTCTGTGACAAAAATAAATATCTCAACTGGAAAGGAAAAGAACAAAATTACTGCATGAGACTTTAAAGATGGGTGGTAACCCCCTGGAGTGAAGTAGCTGTGTCAACGACCTACCAAGTGGGAGAGGGAGAGCTCCCAGACGAACAAAAAAATTGTAAACAAACTCCTGCTCTAACCTTGTCTCCACCACCTTCTGCACTCGATTCCAGAAAAGGGTTCTCACTTTCGTCTTATTATGACGAACATTTGTGCTTTTACGCACCTTCTTACAACAAGCAAAGAATCAATTCTCT
Organism: Anabrus simplex; assembly: GCF_040414725.1. Classification (NCBI taxonomy): domain Eukaryota; kingdom Metazoa; phylum Arthropoda; class Insecta; order Orthoptera; family Tettigoniidae; genus Anabrus; species Anabrus simplex. The sequence continues at coordinate 370,658,845 of NC_090269.1, read as the reverse complement.
TTCTAAATATCAGGCTCAGTTATCGGACCGATTCTTGGGTCTAACTCATTTAATCAAAGTACCATCACGTACTATTTCTCACTAAAACACAGCTCTACTCACATATGGCGCAACATCATGCCCTCAAGACTCCGGTTCCAGTCTAGTGTTTGGTGGTGTGAAACTTGGTCAGAAATTTTGATAACATTACTTACAAAGTGGTATCAGCCTCCTCAATAGACCTCAATTATAGTGAAAACATGCAGATAAATCATGAGCGTGCATCATGCAGATTTAACACTAATTTAACCTTTCTATCCTTCCCGACGTCTGAGAATGACAAGCTTTTCTTTTGATGATTCTTATTTACAGCCAAACTATGTTACCATGCATAAGGAATATTCTGACATAACACGAAAGAGAAACAATCCTACGTAACACCTAACTCCCTTATCACCCGTAAAATACTATAACAAACTGTACAAGTCCCAAGATGATTAACTATATCCCTTAAGGGCTTTAATAACTTCAAAATCATCTTATTAAATGGCCTGATGGACTCATACGACATGATCTTACTTGCCATAAGGCTTAACGAGCTCGTATTTACATAAATAATCACGAACTATATGCGTAACTGTCACTAATCCTACCACATGCTAACAACCTTGGTTCACTTAACTCATTTTAGGCGACCCTCTGCTCTCTCCATCGAGACTCGGCTATGTCATTTAACCAGACATGATGAAGACGTTGTCCAGTGTTGATACTGATGTCTGCTGGTAGGTCTATTCATAGCCATCTACTTGACGCTCGGCTTGAAGTTCGCGTACACACGGTCTTGAAAGTCGTTGCGGGAATTACTGGAATGAAATACTCAGTTATTTAACCGCACAACACAATCGCCACTCCTACTCCGTTTCTTGTGCATTACCTCCCTTGTAGTCATCTAAGACTGGAATAGATAAATTGGGAGAATAATTTCTCTATTGTTCAGATTACAGGTTTGTTTTTCTTCTGAATGGTTGATATAAATATTTTTGCGTCTTGAAATTACCGATTCAAAATGTGTGCACGTTGTTACCTAGCAATCGTGTAGGCTGTGATGTGAAGTATTGAGGGATGGCCATGATTGAGAGACGTATTATCAACGAGGGGTGTTAGAGTACAGATGGTCAATGCGATCTTGCTCGCCGTGATGTGATGTATTGATGGATGACATTGACTGAGAGAAAATCGAAGAGGTCTCATCATTTCAACATACTTTAGAGAACTAATTACTTCAATCGGAGTAGTTTCGTAGGTCCTGAGTAAGTTTTCCCCTTTCAATGCACTGAATTCTACATTTGTTGACTCCAGCTTTCATACAGATATCTCTGGAGAACGATTCGTTATATGCAAATAAATTAATCATTGTCAATTTGAGTTTCATATATTAATTAATTTTTTGAGGTTGCTTTATATCGTACCTGGTATGAAAATGGGAAACCACGAAAAACCCTATTCCGGGCTGCCGACAGTGGAATTCGAACCCACTATCTCCCGAATACTGGATACTAAACGCACTTAAGCGACTGCAGCTATCCCAGCTCGGTCTTTCATTTACTGTATTGAAAGTCATATTTATGATGATTTGAATTCCCAAAGGGGAAATTTAGCACTGTACTTTATGTGTGCCCTCGTTGTAAAATGCTTCAGACGGACTGAGAGGCTCAGACGGTTGAGGCACTGGCCTTCTGACACCAACTTGGCACGTTCGGTCCTGGCTCAGTCTGGTGGTATTTGAAGGTGCTCAAATACGTCAGCCTCGTGTCGTAGGTTTACTGGAACGTAAAAGAACTCCCGCGGGACTAAATTCCGGCACCTCGGCGTCTCCGAAAACCATAAAAGTAGTCAGTGGGACGTAAAGCCAATAACAATATAAAAATGCTTCAGGCCCCTCACTTCCCAGTGTGATAACAATTGGTTAACTCCATGGCGGAATGGTCAGCGTTCTGATTTTCTGTTTACTGGGATCCCAGGTCGATCTTGGAGAAATCGTGGGATTTTAACCGAACAATTTCAATGCATAGGACGGGTGGTGTGGGAAGGCATGTTTGTTCTGCTTTTAATATTCTTCTTATCATATGTATTATTATTATTATTATCATCATCCATATAGTTCTGACTCGATGTATGTGTTCCACCTGAGAAGGAGGTTGTATTGATCGATACGCAGGAACAAGGTACTGAGTTACAGTCTGTAAATATGAGATGTGGCTGCTTGTGTTATGCGATTGTGGATTGTGTGAAGATTTACTGCACTGATAATATGTATAACAAAAGTAGATGAATTGTTGAAATATGTACCCATTAAGTTGGCCACGCGTCTCAGGTCCCGTTGCTTTAAGCTTACATTCGACTTCGGGTTTGATTCCTACCGTCTGAGGTGTCTCATTTCGCATAAGATGCATGTTAGAGTTCGATCTTAACTAAGGCCATGGCTGCAGTCTCCTCTATCCCTACTCGTCCCTATCTTTCCACTGCCGAAAATATATCAGTAAAAATAACGAATGCGAAGTTTATGCTGATATTCCCGCTATTCTGTGACTACATTACGGCGCTATATTGATATCTCAGGCTCCAGAGGGTAAGTTAAATTAATTGAGGGTTCGAGATCCTATTTTCATTTATATGACATTTATTTTGTTTCACAAAGTGATGTATATGATGATGCTGGATTTAGAATGTTAAACTAGTAGTATTTATTGTATTTTTTCCATGATATTGCTTTCTGTACTCGTGTTGTTGTAGTTGATGGGTAGTTATGTTTAAAACTTTACTTTATTATCACTTATAGTGTTAAGCTAGCAGTGGTAAGTTCAACCTATAGTATTGTAAGCCGTAGTGTTAAGTACCGGAAATACTTGTGTGTGTATTTTCATACAATGACGCTGGATTTAGAAAGTTAAACTAGCAGTCGTTCTTGTAATATTTTCTTCCCATGGAATTGCTTGTTCTACTGTTGTTGTTGTTGTTGTTGTTGTTGTTGTTGTTGTAGGGCAATTATGGTTCAACTTCACTTTATTATCACTTGTAATGTGAAGCTAGTAGTAAGCTCAAACAGGGTGCGAAATCCGAATATAAAATGTTGTGGGGGGGGGGGGGGGAGGCGGGGAGGATCATAGGGATTAACTTGTTGTTTGTCCAACCCTTGTCCCGTTTCCCTACGGGGTCGGGAATGAGGTGAGATGAATTTGTCGTGGCGGTTTTTTTTAATGACCGGATGCCCTTCCAGACGTCAACCTCATCAGAGGAGTTAATGAGAGATGAAATGAATGACGTGATATATGATAGTAGGGAGAGGGTGAAACCCGGTGCCGGCACATAGCCTACTCCTGTCGAATAGCTCCAAGGGGTCTGCTCAAGGCTTAACGTCCCCATCCGACGGACGAATCACCATCAACAGCGTCATATGCCCTCACTCCATATGAGCACTGCGGAGAGGATTGGAATTTAATCCAGGCTTTTGGCACGCAATCTAGTTATTAGAAATTGTATACCACCACCTCCCCTACCCTGCCGGCCAACATTCTGATGGTGAAAATTTTTTCGACCAACGGGACTCGAACCGGCTAACCTCGGTGTTAGACCGTTTTTAGACTTCAGCGCCTTAACGATCATGGCCACCAGGCGGGCGATCATAGGGATTAACTACTAGTGCTTATTTCAAGCAGTACCCGGCCAGGGAGGTAGTATATAATTCCCTTGCAAGTAAATTACACCCTACCCCTGAAAAATGTATATTTAAAATGTTTCGGCTTGAATTCAATTGTTATAACAAGAATGATGTTCAATGGAAAATTATTTTCGGGTTTCGTATGGACTTGTCAGAATGAAACATGAACATGCATGCATGTGTGCAGTTGCCACCGCTACATTGTTTTATTGCTCAGTGTCGGGCAATCATCCTATTATTTCTATCTTATGTGTATTGTTGTTGATGTTTTTATGAAAATATGTACGTGTTACATTTTCCTCATTTTGTAATGAAAGAATCCCCCCTTAGCAATTTCAGCTGGGGGGAACCTTTGAGATAAAATCATCGATGGGGGGAAAAAACCCTCCATTCCCCCCAACGATTTCGCACCCTGAGCTCAACGTATAGTATTGTAAGCTGTAGTCTCAAACACTGGAAATACTTTACTTTTGTGTGTGAATTTTTATACAATGATGCTGGATATAGCATGTTAAACTAGTAGTATTTCTTGTAATATTTCCTTACTATGGAATTCCTTGTTGTACTCTTGTTGTTAGTTTTTTGTTTGTTTATATGTTGTTGTTGGGTAGTTATGTTACTTTTACTTTATTATTACACTACTGTAAGTGACCATTGCCAACGTTCTACGTTTTGGAATAATAAACTTGTTTTTACCCATTACTTCGAATGGTTCCCGTTCGTACTTAAATTTTCTCAGATCTCTGTCCTTAATATTTAAGATCCGGATAGTTAGACTGGGAAGCCCATTCCGGACGCTCCACCATCTCTACCGATAAGCATAGCCAGGGGAACTTTTTGACAGGTGATCGGGTACAATATATCAAACAGACTGGCCTGTAATTATACGCTTAGGCGCTTTCTCCCCTTCCTTTTTATACTGCGTATACTATTGAGCCGTATCCTGACGGCCCATAAGAGACAATCAGATATACCAGGTGGCTCACGGACGCCATACTTTCTACTTATAAATGTCCCGCACGCATACGTGATGTGTGGGGAGTCTATCAAGTGATTTTAACAGGGGAACTACTCCCAGCGGGCAGGTTACGTCAGAATATGAAGAGAAAGAAACAGAGTCACACTCGCAGCATGTTACTCATCGCTGCCGGTCGAATGCACCTCTTGCATTAGTAAACATCGTTCTCGACCGCATAGTTCTAGGCTGGTGTATGCTACAGCCGCACTATATTTGCTGTCTGCATATCGGCAGTAGCAGCTAGTGTGATCAGCAGCGGTGAATACACAGACATTATTTTAATCTGGACAATCTGGTCGGAATGCAACAGAAGCTCCAAACAGACGTATGCCTTCTACATACGTACTTCACAGAACAGTATTAGTTTTTGTTTCATATATGCTACTCTTCCATCGAGTGGAATGTCTACACGTGTATAAATAAATAAGTTATTAGATTTCCTTTTCTACACCTTTGGCGTGTCTACAAACAGTAGCGGCGATTAGGGGGTGCGGCGAGGAGGGACAGTCGTTCGCCCCCCCCCTCCACTTTGTGGAGTACACATTACATTTTCATTCCACTTTAGTCAGCTGGAACTAGGAATTATTTTAAAAAGCTCTTTGTACAAACCGTGTTATCTTATCTGCTAATTCCTTCGTTTATTTTCTTTAATTATTAACATAATTATTGACGGAAATACGCAAAAAGTGCTGTTCGTCGCCGCTAACCAATTTCTATAACACTACGGCAAGTAATGGAGACTTTGCCTGTGCTGTGAGGAAGGGTAGTAGGGGTATATATTGTTTGCCGAGGTCCTGGCCACTGAGTTATAATTCACCCACTTGTCGCGCGCATTCATCAGTCTGGCAGTCTCTTTACTGTCTGTTAGTTTCTTAGTGAGTATTCAAATACTAAATTAATTTAATTGCATAATCATGCCGTACTTCTATGTAATTATATCGGGCGAGGTGGCGGTGGGGTTACGGGCGTGCAGCTCTGAGTTTGCACTCGGGAGATAGTAGTTTCGAATCCCACTTTCAGCAGCCCTGAAGATGGTTGTCCGTGGTTTCCCATTTTCACACCAGGCAAGTGCTGTGGCTGTACCTTATTTAAGGCCACGGTCGTTTCCTTTCCACGCGTAGCCCTCTCTCGCGTTGAAATTAAATTACAATTAAATATATCTGTTTTTACAATTGACTTTATATCGCACCGACACAGGTAGGACTTATGGGAAGGAAGCAACCGTGGCCTTAATTAAGGTACAGCCTCAGCGTTTGCCTGGTATGAAAATGGGATACCACGGAAAACCATCTTCAGTGGTGTCGACAATGGGATCCGAAACCACTATCTCCCGAGTGCAAGCTCACAACTGCGAGCCGGTAACCCCACGGCCAGATCGCCCTGTACAATTACATAGATGTACGGCATGATTATGCAATTAATAATCATTTAGTATTTGGATACACAATAAGAAACTAACAGACAATAAAGAGACCTCGGCAAAAATGTGAACCCCTATTACCCTTCCTCACAGCACATGCAACGTCTCTGCCACTTGCTGTAGCGCTATGCACTAAAGGAAAGATTTAGCATATAAGACAACAAGGCTTGTACAAATAGTTTTTTTTTAATAATTCCTAGTTTCAGCTGGTTAAAATGGAATAAATGTCATATTTACTCTACGAAGTGCGGGTAGGAGCGACTGTCCCTCCTCACTCCACCCCCTAGCCGCCACTACTGTTTGTAGACACGCCAAAGATGCAGTAAATGAAATCTAATAACTTATTAATTTAGACACGTGTAGACATTCAACTCGATAAAAGAGATGATTGCATGGAACAAAAACGAATACTGTTGGGCGAAATATGTGTGTAGAATGTGTACGTCTGTTTGGAGCTTCTGTTGCATTCCGACCAGGTTGTCCAGCTTAAATTAATGTTTGTATATTCACCGCTGCTGATCACACTAGCCATTGCCGATATGCAAACAGCAAATATAGTGCGGCTGTACTATACACCAGCCTTGAACTATGTGGTCGAAAACGATGTTTACGAATGCAAGGGATGCATTCGACCGGCAGTGCTGAGTAACATGCTGCGAGTGTGACTCTGTTTCTTATCTCTTCATATTCTGACGTGACCTGCCAGCTGGCAGTAGTTCCCCTGTTAAAATCAGTTGGTAGACATCCCACACATCACTTGTGCATGCGGGACATTTATAAGTAGAATGTACGGCGTCCGTGAGCCACCTGGTATATTTGCTATATTAAATAATTATATCGAGATGAATTTCAATCAGACATTGGAAAAGTAGCAGATCGCAGAACAGTTGAGACCGGAAGTCCATGGAGACACAAAGTCGCTGTATGTTGCGTGATGCTTGCTTGCGACCGTGGGAAATGTTCAGTGTTACCAGGAGTTAGCATATCTCGGCACGTGTAAAATTCGTTAGCCATGAGGAGCGATCAGTCAATTAGGAAGCGAGGGTGTGACTAATATGAATTCTGGACCGCACAGAATTAAAATCGCAGGTTGACCAACATGCATATCTGTGTGAAGAATACATCGATATAGAGAAGTTAGTTCTGTTAGTTGATGGATTTCCACATGTCTGAGAGTGAGAAATAATAAGGAATACGTGATAGCAATTATCTGAATCATTATTAAGTCATCAGGAATGTATCTAATGTTAATTTTAATTAATATCAAAATCATTGTGGGTAACATGCACGCTGATTGGTTGATTCTTTGAACGTACGGGAATCCCCTAGCTACAACGGCGTTGGCTAAGTCACTTAAGCATCCCATTCATCGGGAGCGTCCTTCTTATTGTGTGAGTTGCCTTGTAGTGAACATCGTTCTATACTGCTCTTTGATCTGTGCGCGAATGTTGCCACGTGGGTAGACATCTAACAGTGTAAGGTCTTTTCGACCAAAAACAGTGCATCTATTTATGAAGAGTGCTAAGTAAACTGGTGCAGTGATAAATTGCCAATTGCGCTATGTCGCAAATTCTTATTATAAAGTAATAGACAGTAATGTCAGCTGCAGACTGGTGATTGAAGGAGAGACGGTCATCCGCATTGTACTTACGGGTCGTTCGTGTATCGCGAAGGACTTTCGTATCGAACCGCGAGCCACTCTAAATTACTGTATCTAAACCCTAACATTTGTATAGTGAATCTTACGTGTATTTGCGCTATTATATTAATGTTGGCTTAATTCACAGCTGATAATGGTTTATTCGGCACGTGCACGTAGAGCGGTGAAGAGGTATTCACTAGAAGTCTTCTGTGTTGCAGTGTACAAGAACTTACATCAAGAATATGGCACCACCTTTAGAAGAAGGAAGATTGTTTCCATGTGTTAAATACGTGTTGAAGATGGAGTAGAGCACTATAGGAGCGGGATGTAAGCCGCTGCCGATGTCCTGGGAGTTGCCAAAGAAAAGACACATGTTTTTAAATTAAATGGCATGTTATATGAATTATGATTAATACTAGTGAAGCTTAGTGTAGGGATTTTCTTTAATGTAATTTTAGCCTGACGACATGTGTTCATTTTACATTTGTGATGCTGTAAATATGGATAGGAGGGGATCGCATGATTTTTCTATTTTTCTTTTACTTTATGATTAGTTAGATGGGATCTTGAGGGAGATGTTAGGATTTACTTTGTTTTATTGGTGATATATCGTCGTTGCCGGGACAAAAGCTCTTATGTGAAATATTTTAGCTTAGAACTTTGGCCGGTAAGGTTCTGTCATCTAAGGTGCAATATTGTGTGGATATTGTCAAGGCATTCTCGCTCTTCATAATGTATGTGCTGCGGGTCAGTATATCTACAAAAATATTATCTCATAGGAGGTTTTGTCCCAGCAACGACGATATGCATGTTACTTAGCTTATGGTTATTCCTATATTTTTATATGTTAAAGACAGAAGGATTAGATTGTCAATATCATCCACTTTCCGAGTTAAAACACTTGCGACGTTGAGATTAAATTCTATTTTTCCATTTAGAAAGATTAGTAACAGACAGGATGCATGACGCATGTATTTCAGGAGCAGTGACAAGTGTGGAGCTGTATATGCAACTATAACTAGAAAAGATTCTTCTAATGTGGGTTGGAAACTGTTTCGTACAATGATTTGAGAGGGAACCGAACCCTGATTTTATAATGAGAAAGGCTGATGGGATTGTAAAATAAACAAGAGAATTTAATGCATGCTGCTATATGAAGTTAATTATGCAGGCAGATGGCATGCCTGATGATATTATAAGAATTGTGTGCAGCGTGAATAGACCTGTGATTGTATTCTGAGAGATTGTTGAGAATCAGAATTGAAGGGAAATTAATGTCAGGCCAGTGAATATGATATGTGCATTGAATTTAATACCTTGCTGGCAAGAAGTACGATTATGTATATTAATCTCCGAGCGATGATGAGATATGAGCTCGCCTTACAAGTTAGTCTATCAGCCGTGTTTATATAGACAGTGCGAAATGAGATGTTTCCGTAACACAATCTTGTCCAGTGACCAAGTCCTCAGAGTAGTATTGTGTTTTAACATTTCTTTTCAGCCCACTACAAAGCAGGAAATATGTGGCAGATGAAGGCATTATCCGGTGCGCAAATGCAGCAGTGGAACGCAATGTTGCTCATTGCTTTCCACGTGTTTATTTAAGTATTTTTTCTTAAGGATGGTGTTTCCTGTAATTTCATGCTGTTCTGATATGTTATCTTGTTGTCTTGTTGTTTAATGGGGAACAGCCCGAGTGCTGAGTGTATGTTGGTGGTCAACCTAGTTCTTACTAGATCCTTTGGTGAACCGCGTGTCACGTCAAGTCAGTGTAGTATATAAGTTTTCCCCTTTCTAATCCAATGCAAATACTTGAGATATTCTAATTATGTTGTGACTATTGTAAATATAGCGTAGGAATATGCCACTAGTATTTTTCATGGTTTATATTGCCCCCTTTATACCTGGCATGCTCAGCTGGAGAGCGAGAGTCTCAATGGTGAACCGTTCGCTGTCTGGCTTCGCTTATTTTTGAAGGCAGGGAAAGAGACAAGGACTAGCGACAACAATATAAAAAGATACAAACAACAGGTTTTGATATTTATTAACAACTAGCACTCAATAGCAATTAACAAATTAACATTAAATAAATCTTGATGGTAATTCAAATTAATTCTTCTCAGCCCATTCCTTCAGATACAGCATTTAATTCCTCCGACCCTTTTGGAAGTCAAAATATGCTGCAAGTATACAGATTTATATTAGCCTACTTCTGACTCAACGAAACAAAAATATAATTTTTATATGGGAGGACCTCCTCTTAGTAATGCCGTAACTATTTACAAGTTGAAAGCAAAACAAATCTCAATGAGCTGTCTGACACAAAACTGGTCTTAAGCATTTAACTTATCAGATCCATTCATTTCAACATTCATAACTTCAAATGAAAATTTTAACTTCTTTGAGTAACTGAACTAAACGTTAGATCCATTGAATTGGACTAAAAAATATTTATTTGGAAAACATTACTTAAAGATGTCTCTATCAGATTTATTTGCATCAAATTGCACTCGTACAATAATTATTTCTACGAAACTTCCTTTAAAATTGGGTTGAACAACACGTGAAGTTAATCTCTAACATGTGACGCCTTGAGAAAATTAAACATTACAAGCTTTAAAATAACAGTGAACCTTATCCAGACGCGTGAAATAATCCCTTCTTATTCATTGACGTTTGACACTTTGATCTTATCTCAACTTAATTTTAAAATGAAATTTACTAAGGTTTTAACTTTCAATATGTCAGATCAACTCAAACAACGATGCTGATAACCTGGGCCCAAAAACATGATGAACACGTAGCCGGGTCAAAACCACATTCAAAACTATATCAAAAGTCACTGAAATTGCTACAACACACATACAAAGACACACGAGAATTATTTACATTATTTACAACGAATTCTAGACTTTGAATTTTATATTTTGATTTTTACCCTAGGCACATGAAATATCACGATGACGGTTTCTGTTAGAAAAAATTTAATCCATGACTCTCAGAAATGTGATGACGTCTGAGTGATCACTTAGTCAAAGATGAGGAAAATTTCACAACGTTGGTCATAATAACATCAGCGGTTGATATCTGGAAGAATTGTCGTCTACAGAAACGCACATAGTGCAGGTCAAACATTAGCATTCGCATTCATGGTTCATGAGTCACGACATTATTATTACTTAATTCTACATTTATCAATTAACACGTGCTTCACTCCTGAAGAAAGTACGTTTTACCACACACGTCCTCTTGAAATAAAATTCAATAAATGAATTCAATAATTCAATAAACACAGTAAACGATCCGTCGGGATTCTGCCATATTCCAGGCTCATATTCATCCTAATTGAGCACTCATTTACATTTTACAACAAGATCAAGCAATATATAAATTCATGACCCATATTCATTCATTTAACCCGAGGTGACATTTTTCATTATTATTATTATTATTATTGTTACGGAGTATCGTGGATTTGCAGAGGTGAAAGAAGGTGCGGGGGTGAACAGGTCTCAAAATACGAAATTAAAGTTAAGATAAAATTTAACAAGGTTATACTTTCTTAGCAAAATCAAGAAATAACAAGAATGGCAGGTACAGAGTAGCAAGGCAACAAATGTACAATTACAGTATTCACAGGATTTGGGCTTCGAGCCCCGGACTCACAATTCTTGAGCAATTAGCCCAACTTTACCCAAAAACAAGATTCGACAAAGGGGCAGAAGACCCCAATCATGTTCAGGAGCACTTGCTCCCAATTACAAAATAAAGCCTCCTCGAGGCACCCAAAATCAATTTCAAAAGAGCAATCCGCTCTCAAAGTTTAAGCCTATCAAAGGCCACACCAAACTCGACTTTCCAGCTGTCCTCCAAGGACATAGACACAGGGGTAAAAAGATACCCAACCTACTGAGGCCTATTAAGTGAAGAAACAGAAATATTACATGGCCTCGACAATACCAATTTGAGAGGAGGCGAAGCTGCACTCCTAATACATTTTGTTTAAAACCTACTTGGCACTAGGCCGTTAATGCAAGGGCTAATCCCATACTAAACAGATGACTTATATGAGAAGACAATTTACATTACGCTAGAAGAAACGGTTGAGAAAATAAGTTCACCTCGAAGCAATATGAGTGGGAGCTCGAGAGGGTTAAGCACTCTCTATCCCAATTTGTAGTTAAAACAGAAAGAATTGATACCGAGTGTCTTTACATTTTAAAGGAAAGTTACATGGAAAAGGCTTCGGACTTGCCCCGAGAGTTAAACTGCTGAGCTAGCAAGAAAAGAAGTTATTAAAATGCCATTACCTTGTGGTTGAACTGCTGCCCGAAGAAAGAGGCGCTTCCCGCCCCCTGCTACGTAATTTACACACTGATAGCTGTTACTGAAGTGGCGCGGAGACCCGAAAATCAGCAGTTTATATACTCTCGCGGAAAGTTCGAGGCGTTTCAAGAATGAGAACACCCTCCCACAAGAATTTTATTGGCTAACCAAGAAAACCCCTACACAAGATGAAGAAGAAACACATTATTGGTGGAAAATTAATTCGAGAAATTCGGGATTGGTAAATTCAAAACAAGGGGAAAGAAAGGGTTAATATTGCCAACTTAAACAATGACTGAAAGAAATTTAACAAGGAACAAACTTATGAATTCAAAATTTCTCCAAAAACATAGTTCTTTCACTTCGCACTAGGGTGCACCATTGTAATTCTTCAGTAGTGTCCTCTAGAAGAGAATGTTCACACTTCTTACTACAGGCAAAACAAAAATACATCGAAAACGACACAGTTCAGAAACTTCAAAATTTACAAGTAATGACATCTTCTGAGAAACTTGAGAATTAACACAGTAGATAAAGTTCAGGCTTCCTCCAGTAGGGGAGTTTCAACTGGCGCAAAGTTTGAATTAGCGACGTGGAGGTGTACCACCCGGTACAATTATTATTATAATTATAATTATAATTATAATTATAATTATTATTATTATTATTATTATTATTATTATTATTATTATTATTATTATTAGATGTGCTACATATTAAATTTACGTAAGCCATAGTTTGACAATAAGACAGATGACACTAACACGCCTTAAATCCAACTAGAAGAAATTTTACATTGAAATCCGACAAACAAACATGCCGTAAATCTGTCCCACATGATTTCCACATTGAAAATATTTTCAAAATTAAATTTTTAGTTACCGATGAGGACAGTGATTTTTAAATAACACTGGACTACTAAATGGGACATTTGGAGTAATCGTAAAAGACACACGCACATTCTAGCTACTCTAATAGGATTCAATAATCCTTCACACACAACGACAACGCTACCATTTCCCATGTGAAGGAAAGATGAAAATATTAACTACTATTGCAAATCTAGAAGAAATACTACCATTAGTGAATAAGTAAGCATTATTTCTACAAAGATGAACAGATAAAACATTAGAAAAAGGTACTTAAAATATGATGAAACTGGATCTCTGCCGATGTTCTGGAATTTACTGGATCACATGCTGTTGGTTATCTGCTTCCGTCGTTATCTCCCCATGTTAGATGTCGCCTACGTTTTGATACACCATCGCAGCCGTGAAGTCCAACGCAGAAATATTTTAGGTCTCCTCTTCCGATCGTTGAAACATCTTGACGGACTCCAATAACCACGTGGCGATCCTCTTCTTTCTTCTAGTACAGTGGAGACTGAAACTGACAAAAGTTTTTAGAAGATATTCCGCACACAATTACGTTGAGTTTTAGAGTTGAATAACACGTAACTTAGCCTGCGAAAATCTGCCAGACTCGTTGACGAATGTATTATAAGAAGATAGTTGATTTGTACTGCCGAGTAGAAATATCGCCAAGTCCAGCGACAGAGTGTCTGCGTCGTAAAATCCCATAAAGTGCGAATAATTCAGAGTAAAGGCAGGAGTAAAAGTAAGAGAGCGTTTCTTATGAAAATTTGGGTATTTAAGCATTTTTTAAGGAGGGTATGTCACCACATTGACTCGTGATTGGCCGTCGTCTTACACCTGATAGGCCATTACAATTCTCGAAAGTACTCTCATTCGAAGACCCCAGCATGCGCAATTTAGATCGGGGCGACCTTGGACGTTCCCAGCAAGTCATGTTACACAGCTGACTGGTCGATATAAAATCAATACTTTGCTCCTGGCTGGTGAGAACCGGTTCCGTACAGGCGAGCACGTCTCTATAACCCAAGAATGGAAATATATCACCCGTGCTAATGAAATAATAGCCTGTTAGTTGAATACACAGCGAAATGTTTATTGTAGGTCAAATTTGAAGGGGACTATATCATGTCCAATTGCGTCTTAATTTTTCGTTTAAAGGTAACTTTTGGGGCAACTTCCATGAATTTCAATCCGCATTATGGTGATACTTAAAATCGTGCTACACCAAACGAATATGAACATGAACATTGGACAATAATGTGAAGATATTTTGAAGCTCACAATTATTTCAAATGTTATGATTTTGAATTTTCAATTTATTATTAATTTGTTTTGCGCGATCTATGATTGTTGTTCATATTCTTTTCGATTTCATGTCTTTGATAATTTTCATTCGTCGTTTTATTATTTGAATTTCTATTTTGTTTTAATATGATAAGGGGTTATTTTATGGAATAAACACACCTTACCCCAAATTATTGTTTCTCATTCGAGATAAACCTCCATCATTCCTGTCGTATACTTATAGTTAAGTGATAAACTTCGACATTTAGACTTACCCTCGACAACCCTGAGTTTGTCGGAAGTTTGGTCAGGAAATTGAGGCATCGTCGTAGAGAGTTATTACCCCTGGGTACGGTACACTATTGTAACTCTTCCTTCATCTTATATCATCTTAATGAAATCAGTAATCATTACGTACTATATCCCAACCCGTTGCTTTTAAGTATATCCCCATAAATCTCATCAATTTCGGCCAGCCTTTCAGATTTCAGTATTGAGTCTTTTTGTAAATATTGTTATATCACAGGCAAATGTCAATTTTCCGCTAGTGTTAGTCACTTCCTCTATCTGGACATTAATCTTTCATGTTACTACCTTTATATACTGCTGACTGAATACTTATGCCTGCTATGTATCCTCACTTATACTCTCCTGTTGTTCATTAATGATTCCTGGAGTGTACTTCCTGTAAATTTTTCCTGCCTTAAAGTACCTAAGCATACCCTACACTATTCCATCGTCACCGAAATACCTAACAGATTTGATAGAAAATAGGACAATAAATACCTGAAATATTCCGCTGTTCTTTGTATGGAAAATAGTATCTCAAGAACCGGAAGGCTTATGAAGTTAGTGATCGAAAATTCCCACGGAGTTCTCAAAAGGGGAATTTCGAAAGATATTGAATTCCAAAAGTTAATCTAATATCATAGAGAGCTCGTGGTTTGTATTCATAGATGCCCTTAAAATTGCTTACCTGGTCGGTTATTTTATTTATTTATCGTATGATGTGCACAAATAGATTATATAAGTATACAATATATACACAATATGTACAAGCAGAAGCCTATAGTTCCAAATCAAGTCCATTGATCCATTTTAAGGCCTCCTCAGTTGCGTTATGAATGTCCTCCAAAGGACCTTGAAATGCTCTCCGTGGACACTCGGCAATTACGTGGTGGATGGTCTGTGAGGTAGCTCCACAATCACACCCAGAAGACTTCTGCCAGCCCCATTTATAAAGCATATAGCCGCATCTTCCTTGATTGACTCTTATCCTGTTTAGAGTCCTCCATTGGCGTCTGGGTAGATGGAATCCGGGAGGTTGAACATGAGGTAGAGTCACAAGACGTTGAATGGGAACAGAAGACTGCTGCCATTGGTGTAACCAGGCGTTCGTGATGGAGAACCCAGATTCTTCCAGTGTAAGTGCAGTGCGCCAGGGTGGAGATCTAGACTTAAGTCGAGGAGGGGCAGGTTGAGTAATATCCTGGTGAACGGGGAGGTTGGAGTCCTGGCTGGTCTTCTTCCACAGTTTTAGAAGAGCTTCAGACCTTCTTAAGCAAGGCGGAGGAATATTACTGAGTGTAGGCAGCCAGGCCACGTTTGTAGAGCGAATACAACCGGTTATGATGCGCATTGTTTGATTTAGTTGAGCATCAATTTTCGCAGTATGAGCACTGTTCAGCCAAGTTGAAGCGCAGTATTCGGCAACTGAATAACAAAGAGCTAGAGCAGTAGATCTCAACACTTGGTTGTTTACGCCCCAAGATGTGCCGGCTAATTTTTGAAGAATATTATCCCGACTTTTAATCTTGGCGGCTGTGTTGTTAATATGATGTTTATAATTATGTTAGGGATCTGTCTAATGTGACACCTAAATATTTTGGGAAGGAACAGTGTTGTAAGGATTGATTTCTGAATGTTATTGAAGGCTTGTAGTTGGCAAATTTATTTCTGAGATGAAACACAGATACAACAGTCTTTTGGAGATTTGGACGGAGACACCACTTTTGGAAGTATGTATCTAGCTTTCCTAGATCTGCTGTAAGAATTTGTTCAGCTTCTGGAAAACTTGGTGTTTGGCTAACCAGTAGTATATCATCGGTATTTAATCGAGTATTTCCTGTGGGAGTGTTAGGTAGAGTGAGTACATTTCAAAATGTGAGAAAATAATTCTGAATGCTTGAAAGTCCTAACGGACTGCAAATTCAAAGGAGGTAAACCACAACCTACAAAGGTACTGGGATGTGTTATGAATAACATTTTCATGGGAATTCCAACGCAGAAGAATTTTCGATTATCCTGAAAGGTTTGAAACGGCACGAAGGGATTCAGCTGGATGACAATGTAGTAAGCAGTTTGGCCGATGCCGATGACAGCTCTAACGGCAGTCTGTGCTGAAAGGCTGCAATCTAATATCTTGAAACCAAGCGAATTGGCCGCGTGGTTAGTGTAACGCATTTCTGAGCTTGCATTCAGGAGATGGTGGGTTCGAATCCCACCGTCGACAGCCTTGAAGATGGTTTTCTGCGGTTTCCCGTTTTAACGCCAGGCAAATGCTGCGCATGTACGATGATTAAGGCCATGGCTGATACATTCTCAATCCTAAGCCTTTCCCATCCTTTCGACGTCGCCGGAAACCCTTGAAGTGTTAGAGCAGCATTAATACACTAGCAAAAAATCTTGGAATTTGACAATAGGTGTAGCTAGTGTGATATGAAAATTAGCATTTCCGAGACTAAAGGGATGCCAGTAGCAAAGAAACCTAAGAGAACTGAATATATGGCGAAAGCTAAACCCAAACCCCACGGTGCAACAGCCCCGAATGGCCATGGCGTACAAAGCGACCGCTGCTGAGTCCGAAGGCCAGCAGATTGCGAGGTTGTCGTGTGGTTAGCACAACGGATCCTTTCGGCCGTTATTTTTGGCACATAGACCGGGGCCGCCCTTTCACGGTCAGATAGCTCCTCAATTGTAATCTCGTAGACTGAGTGGACCTCGAACCAGCCCTCAGATGCAGGTAAAAGTCCCCGACCTGGCCGGGAATCGAACCCGGGGCCTCCGGGTAAGAGGCAGGCACACTACCTGTACCCGCGGGGCCGGTTGAATATATGGCAGGGAATTCAAAATTGGAATATTTCAGGTCCCCTTTGGGAATCAACATCTATATCATACTTGGATCATTTCAAACTTTAGCATGTGTGTTGTCTCAGGATTGTAGTATAGTAACTAGTGAACCCTCTGGCTTTCCCACTTTCGATTTTTCTGAAACTTACTGATAACGAACGGCCGTAGCCGTGTTGACACACCGGATCCCGTGAGATCTCCGAAGTTAAGCAACATTGGGCGTGGTCAAGAAGTGGATGGGTTGTCACGCGCTGTTGGTGGGGGGTAAGGGAATGTAGGACCGGAAAGGAACCGGCCATCCTACCGTACGTAAAACTCCGGCTCAGGCACACCTCTGCGGAGGTTCGGACCTGCCTTCGGGCAGAATACACCCTTACCTTACCTTACCTTAATAATAACGTGTGCACTGAAGTAAAGGTAGCATACGAGAAATTGTTTGTATCTCAGCTCTTTCTTTCTCGAGTTATCGAAGGGAAAACGTTGAACTCCTTCTAGTAATCAGGCAACCTGAGAGCGCGTTTAGGTAAGACAGAAATTTCCTTTAAACGTTATCTCACCTCAGTTCCCATAGGAACATGTATCTTATTTGAACGAATGATGATGATGATGATGATGATGATGATAATAATAATAATTAAAATAGATCTCAAGCGGATATTTTACTTGATGAGTGCACAATCAATCAATCAATCAATCAATCAATCAATCAATCAATCAATCAATCAATCAATCAATCAATCAATCAATAAAAATGATCTGCATTTATGGCTATCGACCAGGTGGCAGATTTCCTATCGCTTAGAAATGTATCCCGTACTCCTCGTCCTATAAATGAATATTTATCCCATTTTTTCCTCTTTAAATCCAACTTTTTCTTCATATTATAATACTTCTTTCTTTCAAAAGATCCAACTCTAGCTTATTCATCTACCTCATTCAACGCCACATAGTCGAGCATCTCGTCTCCTTAATTCCAAGACTACCCAGCGTAAATGTTGCAACACTACACTACTCCTTTGACGGAAATCATCCTTAGAATCTTTTCAGCGGGCGAGTTGGCCGTGCGGTGAGTGGCGCGCGGCTATGAGCTTGCATCCGGGAGATAGTGGGTTCGAATTCCACTGTCGGCAGCCCTGAAGATGGTTTTCCGTGGTTTCCCATTTTCACACCAGGCAAATGCTGGGGCTGTTCCTTAATTGAGGCCACGGGCGCTTCCTTCCAACTCCTAGTCCTTTCCTATACCCATCGTCGCCATAAGACTTATCTGTATCGGTGCGACGTAAAGCCACTAGCAAAAAAAAAACATATTTTCAGTTCTCGTATCAAGTAGTTCTTCTGTGGGTCCCATAAACTGGAACCATACTGTAATTAGGATCCTACCAGAGACTTGTACCCCTTCTCCTATACATCTTTACTACAACCCTTAACTACTCCCAACAACCTCGTTAATGTGAATACCCCAATGAAGATCATTCCTTATATTAACACCTAGGTAGTTACAGTGTTCCCCGTGATGTACTCTCACCCCATCAACACTGTAATTAAAACTGAGAGGACTTTTCCTCTTAGTAAAACAACTTGACTTTTCAATCCTTTTACCATCATATCAATAACGGCTGTTCTCACCACTCTGTCTAGGTCCCCTTGAGTTCGCTCATAGTCCTCCACTCCATGATGCACATATTTTATCGCACCGGGAACACACCATGAAAGCGTTTTCATTACAATATTGTACATACTGCAGCATACTGAAACACGGAAGTTAATATCTAGAACGTTTGAATATTGAACACAAGAAATAATAGATATTTAAAAAATGCTCCTTGCCAAACATGGGGAAGCATTGGTTGATTTTTGAATGAAGCCAACTGATTCTAAATAATAGACAAGCATATTTTCATGTTGAAAGTTCTGGCACGGAGATTTAGGGTACCATTCTTGCTACATCGATTACACTCTAGAAGTCATCCGGCAAATACTAACTGTCTCTTAAAATGTGGAAGAAGATAAGTATAATGGTTCGATGCTGATATTTGAGGATATAATTTTACTCGAAACACATACTTTCTAACCAAAACACACCTCATGTAAACATACAAGTGAAAGGCGGGAAATACGCTGTTCATTTGTTTTCATGGCCTTCATAACTACTCCTGAGTGGCCAGAGATACCAACCTATCAGTTGACATTTACCACAGACTTGTAAATAAAGAGAATTGTTCCATCTGCAGCAGTTACATTTGCAGATCATTGCAAGCTTGAAAGGAGGGCGTGGCTGTACAGACGCCATATTTAAAAGACTGATTTGGGGACTTTAAATTGTGATATTGTAAAAAATAATTATATCAGCATGTAGAGCACACTCCAGGGAATTATATCACACCAAAAAAGAAAATTCGAATTTTTGACCGAAAAACACTTCCCAGTGTCCTTAAACTACACAGCATTCCTTCTACCACAGGATTCGATGGAGATTGCATCTCACCTAGAGTTTACGCACAAAAAAGCTACCCATATGTTTGGTGTTCAGAGATGTTCCGATATACCTCTGTTCATTTAAACCTCATCCCAAGTATCTGCCGCAATATTGCTGCATTTCGAAGTGGGAAAGCTGCAGGGTTTCCTTGCATGTGAAACTGAATCAACGAAATAACTAATGAAAACATTTTATTGTCCCTGAGACATATACATTAGTACCAAGAGATCACCGTTCCAATGAGAGGGAAAAGCAGAGGAATATTATAAAACCTTAATGAAATATTCGTAAATATATTTAATTAACAACAAAAAACAAATTTCAATTATACAACGAACGGCTTATCTGCACTGCGTAGTCACATTACACGGTAATACCATGCTTTCTGGCTTCTTCCTCGTACTTCTTGGTGTACTCTCCGGTGGGATCCCACTTGGCTTTCAGTTTCTTCCATCCCTCAGCGTCGTTATGAATGGTCCATTTGATGACCTTCTCTGCCTTCTCCTTCTGCTTGTCGGTACATTTACTACATTCAGTAGCCACAGCATCAGGAAGGTACTCTGGAACATAACATGAAACAATGGAGTCGCTTTACCGAAAACTCCTGTAGATCATCAGAAGAACATCGATAATCACGAGTGTTGGTCTGATACGTCTAAAATTATCTCGTAGGATGCGTACGATTAAGATATTTTTTCTCGTAATTCCACACTTTAGTTAATTCTAGAGCAGGGGTCTCCAAAATACGCCACTCGGCCGAAGAAACTCTAGAAAAATAACCTTTATCAAAAAAAAAAAATAGGCAAAAGGCATTATTTTAATGCTGTGCACAATTCTTACTGATATCTAAACAGCTGGAAGTGCTGCATTCACTCCAGCCACAGAATTTACCTGTTCTTGGAACTACTTATATCTGCTAGCAGACATTTTCATTGATGACGTACATATATATACGTACATACATACAACGCCTTTCAGCATTCCACCTGCAAGATTCTGTGTTTATACTAACCACCCCCACAGTCCTCTATTTTCAGCTAGTACTGTGGATTCGTTTAGTACCATACTTTTTATTTTTAGAAAATTAGAAACCAAGTCCAACTGTACTCGTCTTTGTCTCCCTCTACTTCTCTTATCCTTCATGACAGAGTCCATTATTCTACTAGGTAACATATCCTCGTTCATTCGCCTCGCATTACCCCACCACCGATACCGGTTTATCCGTACCGCTTCATCCAACAAGTTCATTCATAACTTAACCTTTATCTCCTTATCCAAGTAACCACCTGCCATTGTTCCGACCTGCTTGTACTAGAGTTCATTCTCGTTAAATTCATATTTGTTACTTTTAACTTATGAATAAGATATCCTGAGTTTTGCTCGAGATCTGAATTCTTTCTTACAGAATAATGTTTTTCGCTAACTGCATTAGCTTTACTGGACCTTTTTTTTTGCCAGTTGCTTTACGTCGCACCGACACAGATAGGTCTTATGGCGACGATGGAACAGGGAAGGGCTAGGAGTGGGAAGGAAGCGGCCGTGGCCTTAATTAAGGTACAGCCCCAGCATTTGCCTGGTGTGAAAATGGGAAACCACGGTAAACCATTTTCAGGGCTGCCGACAGTGGGGTTCGAACCTACTATCTCCCGAATACTGGATACTGATCCAATCTCACTTACTATACTACCATCCTGGGAGAACGCATATTCTAAAGGCTTAAAATTATCTACGGGTTCCAGCTTTGTATCCCCAACGTGACATTCAGTTCCCTTGGATTTCTTACCTACTGACATCAATTTAGTCTTGGAAATGTTAATATTCATGTATGACTCATAGCACTTATTTTAATTTCCAAAATGTTAGGCTGCAGGATTTCAGCACAGTTTGCTATAAATACCAAGACCTTGCCATGGGCCAAACCACCTACTACATTTCCACCTAACTGAATCACCTCCTGTCACGTTATACCTTTCCATAGTGGATCCATGTAAACTAAGAACTATAAGGCTGAAAGATTACAGCCATGTCTAACATCTGTAAGTACCTCCTATCATCAGTGCTTACTGCAGCCCAATTGTCAGCTTAAGGGTCTTTGATTGCTGTTAATAATCTACCCTTAGTCCCATAATCCCTCAGTTCTGCTGACATAATTTCCGTCGGTACTTCGTCATGTGCCTTCTCTAGATCTACGAAGCATAACTGTCTGTTCCTCAGCAGGCATTTTTCAGTAATTACCTGGTTCATATCAAAAATGTGTCCGACTCGTTGGCTGAATGGTCATCGTACTGGCCTTCGGTTCAGAGAGTCCCAGATACGATTCCCGGCTGGATCAGGGATTTTAACTTTCATTGGTTAAATCCAGTGGCTCGGGGGCTGCGATTTGTGCTGTCCCAAACATCCCTGCAACTCACACACCACACATAACACTATCCTCCTCCACAATAATATGTAGTTACCTACACATGGCAGACTCCGCCCACCCTCATCGGAGGGTCTGCCTTCAAGGGCTGCATTCGGATAGATAACAGCCACACAAAATTATTGTTACTATATTCCTCACCGGGCATTTTTCAACAGTTACCTGGTGAATATCAGAAATGTGATCCTAACCGACCCTATGTGGACTGAAATCACACCGGTTTTCATCCACTGTCAGCAATCCATCGCACACTCTCCTCCAAAGTGCCAGTGGACACCTTGCTTGGTATACTGATCAGTAAAACACCAAGATAGTCCTTCCTGTTCCCTCTTCACAGAAAAGTGCAATTACATGTAATATGGAGATAAATTTGGAATTCAAGCGGAAAATATAGGACAAAAATTCATTTGTAGGACGAGCGATAAGGGACTGGAATAATTTATCAAGGAAGATGTGCGATAAATTTAAAAGTTTTTTGAAAACATTGAAGATAAAGCTACTGCCATAAATGCAGAACTTTGATTGATTGATTGATTGATTGATTGATTGATTGATTGATTGATTGATTGATTGATTGATTGATTGATTGATTGATTGATTGATTGATTGATTGATTGATTGATTGATTGATTGATTGATTGATTGATTGATTGATTGATTGATTGATTGATTGATTGATTGATTGATTGATTGATTGATTGATTGATTGATTGATTGATTGATTGATTGATTGATTGATTGATTGATTGATTGATTGATTGATTGATTGATTGATTGATTGATTGATTGATTGATTGATTGATTGATTGATTGATTGATTGATTGATTGATTGATTGATTGATTGATTGATTGATTGATTGATTGATTGATTGATTGATTGATTGATTGATTGATTGATTGATTGATTGATACTGCTTTCTTCCAAACAAAAGGTACCTTACAAACATACAGCACTAAGTAACGAACACGTACTAAAGTATACTTGGTTATATGTAAAAGTGTTCACTAGAAACGTTTTCTTACACATTTTACTAATTCCCTTTTAACAAATGTGCCAACCCTGCGGAGTAGTAGCGTGTCAGCCTGTTACTGGGAGGCCCTTTTTTCGATTACGGCCACGTCAGTGATTTTCATCAGGATTTTAGGGCTTGTTCGAGGTCAACACAGCCTACGTAATTACAGTTGAGGAGACATGCGATAGTGAGATGAGGGCCTCGGTCTAGAAAGCCAAGAATAACGGCCGAGAAGATTCGTCGTGCTGACCACACATCACATCGTAATCTGCAGGCCTTAGGGCTGGGCAGCGGTCCCTTATTAGGCCGTTGCCTTTGGGGGCTGTTGCGTTATGCGGTTTGGTTTGGTTGTGATAAATGCTACATTCCCCTCCCCCCCCCCCCCCCCGCGCCACCAACTGAGCCTTAAAGTTTTATAACTTATGTGGCTCTCAGGGTCCTGTATGTTGGAGCCTCCTGGACTATAGTCCATATTGTGATTATGATGCAGATCGGAACATACCGCTTAGTCAAACATCTCGTCTCCTTAATTCTAAGAGTACTGCTCTTAAAATAGCGAGGACTATCCGCGCCGTTAGTAATATTATACAACGGAGTACTCCGTATCTACTTAGAATTAGATATTCTACAAAAATATTTCAAGGACATTTTCCTTTCTGACTCTGGCTATTTTCCAGAGAAAAGGGCTTTTCTCTTCTCTGACCCATGCCTTCACCCTTACAAACCAAACCGGTTAATCTTAATCAAGAAAGTGGACACACACGAACCTATAAAACGTCATACGCGTTTTCTTTACAACTGAAGATACTATGCTTTTATATGTCAAAAGCTGCGAATTGATCATGGAGTCGAAGAATTTGTAGGAACAATGCATGGGCGAATGTTATACGACCGGGCGAGTTGGCCGTGCGCGTAGAGGCGCGCGGCTGTGAGCTTGCATCCGGGAGATAGTAGGTTCGAATCCCACTATCGGCAGCCCTGAAGATGGTTTTCCGTGGTTTCCCATTTTCACACCAGGAAAATGCTGGGGCTGTACCTTAATTAAGGTCACGGCCGCTTCCTTCCAACTCCTAGTCCTTTCCTTTCCCATCGTCGCCATAAGACCTATCTGTGTCGGTGCGACGTAAAGCCCCTAGCAAAAGAAAAAAAATAAATAAAAATGTTATACGATCTTTTTCAGTTATACAGAAATATTTCTGACGAAGCAAAAGTAATATGCGCCTTCAGAAGAACATACTTTTAAATATCCTGTAGAATTGCATATGTGTGACAGAGTGACCTTTGTCTCCGAGGCACAGATATCTTTCTAACTGTGAAAGAAATAACGAAATAATCGCTTTAGTGGTTTGCGATATTAGCACCGGCACACAAATAGAAATTGTATATCGTCGGCTTACTTCTAAAACCTTGTATGTTACAATGTTCTTCCTACCCAATATATTCCTTGACACTGGTCACGCCTCCCAGCCACATTTTTATATGCAGTCCATCAGAACCCTTTTCGTAGTGTTCATTTTCCTATGCTAGGGAAATGGACCTTACCATACCGTATTGTATGAATGTTGTTTTCAAGGCGAATTTAAGCACTTCTACAGTAATAATAAGGTTCATTTTCCTTTCCACGTCAGCATAGGAAAATGAACACAACGAAAATTGTTCAGATGGACTGTACATCCATATGTGGCTGGGAGGCGTGACCATTCTTAAGGAAGAAAATGGATAGGAAGTGCATTCGGAGATACAAGGTTTTAGAAGTAAGCAATCGATATCGTTGGTAAGGATTTCCCGTAACAAAGCGGTAGAAACCGTTCCAACAAGGCATTACATTCAGTGTTTGGGAGGGTATAGTCTATTTACTGTACAATAATATACAAAACAGAGCTCAAATACATTCGTCAAAACCTCAATATAGTAGAAAATTAACATACCTACTGAGTGCACTTTACGGCCTGTGCACAGATGTGTAACAATGCTACCTTACCATGGGAGCGGTTAGTTTTAAATGAAGTTTGGAAGTCGGAACATGTGTCCATCCAGGGCCCATTTCATTTGCATTCCCCACTGATGCGCACTTAGAGCTGTTACCGAGGTGGCATATCCCCTATCATTAGTTTACCTAGTCTTTTAATAAATTATTTCAAGGAATGTAGAAATTTATCCAGCATCTTCCCTGACAAATTACTCTAGTCTCGTATTATACGTATGGTACCGACAGAGTTGCGTTTTTATTCAGTCAAAATATGGTAATATCCAGTGAGTGTTTGCTTTGCTATGACAGTTAATCAATTCTAGTGACAAGATTAAAATTACTTGGGTTTAGACTGAAGACATTGTTTCTCCCATGATGAATCATTTATCGATACTAGGTGCAGGGTTGCTACTACCACTCTGTAAAAAGGTGTTTCTGACTGTTCTCCTTGAGCTCAATGAATGTAAAAGTAAGCAACTCGTTTTTCATTAAATTACTAGAGAAATGGCATGCGCCTTGTTTTATCTCTATTCGTTCAGTTAACTTAGAAATAGCAATATTATTTAACCTTCGGAATATCTCAGACCTGCCCTCAGAAGACTAAAGCAGAACACCAGAGCGATTCCTCCTCTGCTTCACCAGTACTTAAGAAAAGAAAAAGAAAACTGGATACATTTTGACACTATTCTGCAAACTGTTAAAACAAGAAATTGCTCATGTACCAAATCATGAGTAAATGTTGGCTCTATATAATATTATCATCATAAAATCATGGACGTAAACTTTTATTCATTTATTCCTGTCACCGCAGCTTCTTTCAGGAGCTATAAATATTATTATTATTATTATTATTATTATTATTATTATTATTATTACTATTAGTATTATTAGTATTAAAAACATTTTTATTCCGTTCCTGAAGGTGACGGCGGGCCTCCTAGACGGTAACCCCGTCTCTGAGACCAGGGAGAAGTGATACTGTGAAGGACATGTTCGGAGAACATTAGAGCGTTGGTGGCCGTGGCCTATGCTAGGAAAAGTTACGACATTTGCCTTAGTGCAGGAGCATAGAAAAACACGGAAAACTATTCTCAGCACAGCCGACGGTGCAAACCAGCCACTCTCCCTCTCCCAAATGCAGAAGAGTAGAGCCACGGCAGAGCAGCGGCCATCCTTTCGTTGCTCGGTTGGTCGGTCGGAATTCAGAGCTGTCGGACCACGGACCACCTGTGGTCACTTGTAGTCCAAAGCCTACCTTGCAACCGTCCGCATTGTTATTATTATTATGGTCAAACGTTTCTTACATTCAGTTAGAGTAAAGTTGTTAAGGTCGTTTCAATAAACAAGAACAAGATCTAAAACTCTCTTGCGTAGCGCACGCTGAGAACATATGTGTTTCTTATCAACAAGTTAATCAAATATTTGTACTATTGACATGTTGCCACATTATTCATTCTACAGGATAAAAAATTATTACTGTAAATAAACTGCAATATATAATTTTATACATGTCTGTATTCCTTGCATACAATTAAATCGTGCCTGGCTGATAGGACATGGTCTTCTAAAACATTTAAAAATAATATTCGTTCCTTGACGACGGTATTTTTTTCCTATTTGAAGAACTTATTAATTTTTCCTTCTTTACTAGCAAAGCAATCAACAATTGTAAATGAATGAGCATATATAATTTATAATAGATCACTAAAATAATGTTTGTGTGCTGAAGAATATTTTGTACGTTAAGATGTACACACCTATTCGAATATAGATTCAGAAGGTGTTTGTGAAGAACGTGATTTTCTATGAAAATGGTAACTAAAGCATCAATAATTGTGATGTTACAGAATAAATATCAAGCAGAAATGCGCAATTCGGCTCACAAACGACGATATAAAGGATCGAGTGTGTGGAAATTTGACATGTGGTGACGACTACAAAAAGAGAAGGACAGTAGGGCCAAGGGTCCTATCAGATGGAAGGCGATTGTACAAACTAAACCGTGAACTCTACCAACATCAAGAAACCCTCATAGATGTCATCAAAAGAAAACGACTAGCTTTCTGCGGAACATGTATGGAATGCATTCTAACAGGCTGTCCTATAAGATCTTCAAGGTAACCAGCAAGGGTATAGCCACTGGATCGCTGTGGATACAGCAGGTAGAGAAGTATGTGGTAAAACTTAACATTAATAATGCCATCATAATTAACAGAAGAAACTACCGTTCAACTATCAAAACCGTACTCCGACTAACATCCCTTAGAGAGAATTTAACCACAGTGAGACTAGGAAATGGTCGGAGGAACGCAAAATAGTGTTCAGGAAGGAAACGATGGATTACTGGGCCTATAGAAAAGGTGAAGGTATCAAGAAAAAGCAGCATGCATACCTATTAATAAGAACACCAGAAAAGACTACATTCGAAAACAACAACAACACAGCTAAAGCACAAGCACCGTAGTCCTCAGGTGGCCCAAAAGAACTCAATAATAATAATAATAATAATAATAATAATAATAATAATAATAATAATAGTGTCTAATAATGTTCTATGTCCTACTAACTACAGTACGAATTTTCGTGGAATACGAGAAACATGAATACTTATTTGTGAAGTCCTGTATAGATTAGCCTGTATTCGAACCACGTTCCTTTAGGTGAGTCATTTGGCTATCGCACCCTCTAGATTATTGGTGAAACAGATTTCAACAGATACGTAGAGTAGAAGCGCGGAAGTCAGGACTAGCAACTAATGAAAATGTCCTTCTTCGAGAATAAGCAAGTTCTAGGTACTTACTTCTGAGTTCCTTGCCTTCCTCCGAACAGCTCTTGTCATCTTCAGCCACCAGACAATCGAAATACGCCTTCCTCAGCCGCTCATTGCTGAGGATCTCGTCCACGTTGATGTTATCATACTTGGTGGTGTAGGTGTCCCCAGCCAGGACGACAGCCACGGTGGCGAGGAGGACGCACAGTGCCAGTACTCGGTTCATGGTGAAGAAGAGTGTGATCCCACCTCAACTCCACACCCTTATATACCACACGGTAGGTGATGAGATAATAGATACGTGGAAAAAATTCCCCGAAGCGTTGCTTCTGGAAAACAAGATTACAACATGTGTATTGAATGTTCGTTCGTTTTATTTCAGCCGCTTCAAGAAAAAGTAGATATATGCGTCATGTGTTTTAGCTGACATCTTGCCAACTAGAAAAACATAGCGGCTAAGCTTGATTCCATTCCCGTCATATTGTAATGGATTTAAAAGCCTGGAATAGAGTCCACCGAATATCAAAAACGGAGTTAACTAATAGAGTATAGTTGTTTCAAGCTTTACCTTCGAGTGTATGGCTCGATAGTAAATGACATGTAGAGAGTTTACGACTGAATTCCTTCCCCGCGCAGTACAAGTTAATTACGAGGTACATTCTGGTTATAACACCTCCGGGTTTTTCCCCACTAACTTATCACACGAAACCTATGAAAGTTGTGTCATTTCTCAGCGTAATATACCTGCATCCGTCAACATTTTTCACACCGTCGACGCCTTGATTCCATGACGCTGCCAAAGCCTCTTTAAGGGTCTGTTTTGACCTCTGGAAAATTGCTGATACAATAGAGGCACAGCTAGTGAATGTACGGCCACAGAGTGTGTTTTTCATCGTTGGAAACATCCAGAAGTCACTAGGAGCCAGGCCAGGTGAGTAAGGAACTTGGAAAATCACTTTGAAATTATTTTCACGAAGAAACTGCTGCGTCACTTTCACCCGATGCGCTGGTGTTTTGGCTTGGTGAATGAGCACACGTACAGCCTTTTCCGGCCTCTTTTAATTTTTCAGATTTTCAGGTCGTCATGCAGGATTGTGTACTCTGGTCCCACGGAAATGCGAACTCTGGAGACGATCTGTTCCACACTCATTCGACAATCCACTAAAACAACTTTCTTTATTCGATCGATCATATCGCCAGAGCGGCCTGTGCGAGGCCGAGATTGTCTTGGTTTGTTGTAACACGACGTTCTGCCTTCTTTCTACTGTCGCACCCACGAACGCATATTGGACACATCCATGACACCATCTCTGCATGTCTCACTCAACTGGCGATAATCGGTGTCACACCAAGTAAGTGGAGAAAACGTCCGACTCGTTGGCTGATTGGTCAGCGTATGGCCTTCGGTTCAGAGGGTCCCGGGTTCGATTCCCGGCCGAGTCGGGGTTTTAACCTTAATTGGTTAATTCCAATGGCCCGGGGGTTGGGTGTTTGTGCTGTCCCCAACATCCCTGCAACTCACACACCACACATAACACTATCCTCCACCACAATAACACGCAGTTACCTACACATGGCAGATGCCGCCCACCCTCATCGGAGGGTCTGCCTTACAAGGGCTGCACCCGGCTACAAATAGCCACACGAAATTATTATAGTGGAGAAAACGCTGATCTTGTAATGAAAACGTCGCCATTGAAGTATCAAAAACAGTTCTCACTCTCGCCCATGCCGCTAGAGTTCTTTGTGTCGTATAGTACCCGCTTATTTAAAAACAAACTGTATGTTCCTCTCTGCTTCCAGTTCTGAGGACAGGTGTTATATCTTGAACGCACCTCGTAAGATCGCACACCGATAAATGCATCACACCCATCCATATAGGTTATTTCATTGACCTCATTCACTTTAACCCAGGGCCTCTCAGGGTGCATGCGCGTGGTGCATGCACTGTGCACGGTGCAAAAGACGACTTCGCTTGGTTGACCAGAGTGCATACCCTCCCCCCCCCCCACTCCTCGATTTGGAGCACTAGCGCTTACTCTCTCTTTCCTCACGCCTGTCTCGCTCGCTCCCCTTGTCTCCTTCTCCCCCACTTGCTACGTAGCGCTCCAAATCCGAGCTGAGTTGAGCCGAGTAGAGCCGAGCTTAGCCGAGCTTAGCCGAGTAGCCCAGAGACCAAGCGTTGGTCCGAGTCGAACCGAGCGGCGCCGATGCACAGTGCACGGAGCTCTTGCGCCTCTATCTGCACGCGTGAGAATCTGGGCGTTTGAGAGGCCCTGACTTAACCCTTGGTTATCGCGATTTCAACAGTCGCGTAAATCTAAATGCTTGTTAGTTTCATTCATCCATATCTATAACGGATGGATCACCTAAATCTTTGTGAAATGGAAGGTGCTGTCGATATGCTGTTTTAACAGAAATGAAACGTAACGAATGCCTCATAACTGTATCCCGTTTTCGTAATTATTAGAATATGCGTTATCTCAAAGAACGTTTCCAAATGAAAGAATAACTTTCAATAACATCAAATTAAAAATAAATGTGACGGCCTACAATATCGAAAACCAAAAAATGTTTTAAGAATAACAATGTAACAAAATAAGTTACAGGATTGTAAAAAACTGCAAAATGACCTTGATAATGTTGTGAGATGGACAGTAGGCAATGGTGTGATGATAAACGGGGTTAAAAGTCAGGTCCGCTTACTTTTGATGGGGTGAAAGTTCCTTTTGGGGATCATTGTAAGTGCCCAGGTCTTAATATAAGGAAAGATATTCATTGGAGTAATCACATAAATATGATTGTAAATAAAATGTTTTGACGGTATTTAAAGGATGTAAAGGAGAGGGCATATAAGACCCCAACTAGAGTATGGTTCCAGTGTATGGATTCCTCACCAGGATTATTTGATTCAAGAACTGGAAAAAATCCAAAGAAAAGCAGGTCGACTTTTTCTGTGGAACTGGAACTTGGCATTGTTAGAACACAGCGTAGTAATGTTCGTAAAAGGTGAGAATCTTTGCCTCTTTTCCTCTTCATCGAACATGTCATGTGATAGCATTGCTTTTAATCGCGAATTTACAGTCGGTTTATGTTGTATTATGGTAAGTATACTGACGTCATTGTAATGACCTATGATAGATAGATAGATATATAGTTAGATAGATAGATAGATAGATAGATAGATAGATAGATAGATAGATAGATAGATAGATAGATAGATAATGCCTTTATTGGTGGCGAAGTTAGGGCTCTGGGCCCTCTCTTAGACTTAACCACTAGAAGATTATACGTAACTTATAATTACAAGTAACAATGACATAAAAATATTAATAGCAATAATAATATAACCCTTAAAAATAAAGAATGGAAAATTAAATGACGTAACTACAGTAATCCATTCTTTCATCTCATTGATTCCTTCATTCACTCAACTACAGGATGGCGCACGAATAGTTGACACATTTTAATTTTAGTATAACAAATTTATTTTTCACAGAACACTAATGAAATTTTAGACACAGGCATCTTGGACCTTGGAAATACATTTCACTATATCACATGTTCAATGTGGCCTCCACTGCGGCAGACAACCTCTTCGAGACGAGTACGCGTGTTTCTGATGACTGCGGCACACGTCTTCATGAATTTCACTGCAGAGCTGCACGATCCGAGCACGCATTTCCATGCAGCTTTGAGGTCTTGGAGCAAAAAAGGTTTTCTTTAAAATATCCCCATTAAAAGGAATCACAAGGATTTACATATGGGCTTTATGGATGCCAGAAGATTCCGCCATTATCGTTGTACTGTGGGTACACCAAATACTCCCCTCAAAAACTCAATAATATCGTTAGCAGTGTGAGGTGTTGCAGCATCTTGCACCAACTACTGTATATGAAGAGGGATAGCGTGAATTTGAGGCATGAATCCATTATGCAAAAAACTGTCTGACTGAAGAAAAATGGTCCATTTAACCCATGTCTTGACAGACCTACACACAGACTAACTTTTCCCCCATACGTGTTCTTTCGTGAATAATGTCCGGTTTTTCTGTAGCCCCAAACCGCACATTTTGTTTATTAAGTAAGTGCCCCGTTGAGATGAAAATAAGCTTCGTCAGAGAACCAAGTGTTAAACGGTAATTCATCTTTATTTTGAGTCCATAAGGCGTACTGCAAACTTTTCTGTCTGAGAAGATCTGTTAGCTTGTGTAGTACAGTCATTTTGTACAAGTACCAATTGAAGGTCACCGTGTAACATTCTTTGAACTGAATAGCGCGATATTCCACTTTATCTTGAAGCACCCGTGTTGACTTGTGCGGGCTGCGCTGCATGGCGTCCCTCAGCGCAGCGATGTTTTCGGGAGACCGAACTGTTGGTGCACGTGGTCGCTTTTCTTCCTTCACACTGACTTGTTCTTCAAAGTTTCTGTATAAGCGAAGTACGATGTTCCTTGCTGTGCCCACCTAGTCTGAAATACAGCTCGAAATTTCCTTTGAGTCGCCATAAAAGATAACTGTTTTGGCGCGCTGCTGAACGGAGAGTCGGCCGTGGGCGGCCATGGCAGAAAGCTCACTGGAATGCAGGCATTTGGAGAAAAAGCAGCAGTGTCACCTCTATAGTTATTTCCATGAAACAGGGAAGGTGTGAGCAAAATTTTAACAACATAGTACGTAAGTTGCATTTTATATTTGCTTTTCAAATGTGTCAACTATTCGTGCGCCACCCTGTATTATCCAGCAAGTCAGTGGGATCTACTCAGCAAATGCTCGCGCAAGCCACTTTAAACTTGCGATGAGAGGGATTGTGCCTAATGTTCGCAGGTCTGTTTAATGTTTGTCTGCGTCTATTGCAGCATTAACTTATGGGAAAATGGATGGGTGTATTTTAACGAAACTTTGTATTTCAGTTTAGAATAAGGTCGAGTAGTATCATAGCTATAAGTAATTCAAAGAATTTCAGCAGGAAGTGGTGGTGCATCAGAAAAAGCATAAATCGATGGACCTCTTTTACGGTTGGTTTTACATGGAAATAGCTCATGATGAATTTTTATTCTATATTTCTATATTTCCTTTCCAAAAAATGATGGCTATATCAGCAGGATTCATATGAATGTTTTACAAAATCCGGTAACTAAGGAGACTGTAAAGAGAAATGCTCTGGAGGTCGTCCCGGCAATGTTTAAGGTTTTGTACTTCTGTCAGAATTTTTAAAAATATTAACGCGATACTTTGTTTCCTTTTATACCGGAAAGAGGAGATCAAAGCAAAATCATCAATAATGTTTTTTCACACGGTGCTTTACGTCGCACGGACACAGACTGGTCTTATGGCGACGATGGGATAGGAAAGGGCTTTACGTCAGCAATTATGAAAAGATAATAATAATGTTATTGTTTTCTACCTCCCACTAAATACTTCGATGGTTTTCGGAGACGCCGAGGTGCCGAAATGTTGTCCCGCATGAGTTACTTTACGTGCCAGTATATCCACCGAAGCGCGGCGACGTGCTTGACCACTTTCAAATACCACCGGACTGAGCCAGGAACTAACCTGTCAAACTGGGGTCAGAAGGCCAGCGCCTCAGCCGTCTGAGCCACTCAATCCGGCAATAAAACAAATATAAAAGAGCAAAGAAGCACAGAGAGCAAGGAAGCAAGTACATCACGGCATGTCCACTTGTGTGCCTCATGCTCAGAATCTGGAGAGCCGGGCTGAGTGGCTCAGACGGTTGGGGCACTGGCCTTCTAACCCCAACTTGGTAGGTTCGATCCTGGCTCAGTCCGGCGCTATTTGAAGGTGCTCAAATATGACAGCCTCGTGTCGGTAGATTTATTGGCACGTAAATGAACACCTGTGGGACTAAATTCCGGCACCTCGGCGTCTCCGAAGACCTTAAAAAGTAGTTAGTGGGAATTTTAGAATCTGGAGAACAATACGAAGGGTAGACAAGTGTAGTAATGATACCCCTGATAAGTGACCGTCCCATCAGCGACGAGGTTCTACAGCTAGTTACAGTATTTTGGGGTGATCAGATTACAAGCATGGAAATACGGGACACTTCGACTGCCGTTGATTATTAGGCCGTATTTAAGATTAGATTATCTTAACACGGATCACAGAGCCCAAAAAGAGTATATTTACAGAAAACCAGTATTGATTTTGATTATTATACACCTATTATTATTATTATTATTATTACGCAGCCCTGTGATGCATAGGTAGCGTGCCTGTCTCTCATTTCAAGGCCCTGGGTTCGTTTTCCGGCCAGTGTAATAATTGTAATTCTGGACTGAGGAATAGAACGGTTTTAACTTTACATGAGTTTCTCAATCTCATACTTACAGGAAGAAAACACACAGCGAGAAGATGACGCTACTGTCCTAGTGTGCATAGACGAACAGTGGTTGCAATGGTTACAATGGTTTAGGGTGATTGCTGACTATAATTCCAGATAGACCGGGCGAGTTGGCCGTGCGCGTAGAGGCGCGCGGCTGTGAGCTTGCATCCGGGAGATAGTAGGTTCGAATCCCACTATCGGCAGCCCTGAAGATGGTTTTCCGTGGTTTCCCATTTTCACACCAGGCAAATGCTGGGGCTGTACCTTAATTAAGGCCACGGCCGCTTCCTTCCAACTCCTAGGCCTTTCCTATCCCATCGTCGCCATAAGACCTATCTGTGTCGGTGCGACGTAAAGCCGCTAGCAAAAAAAAAAAAATCCAGATAGATCCCCAGCCCAAAATAATAATAAGTCTAGTTATTAGCCAGAAATCAGCTTATAAGTTAAGACTTGAGTAGAAGCGCCTCGCGTATCTCTATATACAATTGACTGCTGATTGTACTTTAAGAAATTAATTCTTGTACATACTCTGAAATGAAATGGCGTATGGCTTTTAGTGCTGGGAGTGCCCGAGGATAAGTTCGGCTCGCCAGATGCAGGTCTTTTGATTTGAATCCCGTAGGCGACCTGCGTGTAGTGATGAGGATGAAATGATGATGAAGACGACACATACACCCAGTCCCCGTGCCAACGAAATTAACCAATTAAGGTTAAAATTCCCGACCCTACCGGGAATCGAACCCGGGACCCCTGTGACCAAAGGCCAGCACGCTAACCATTTAGCCATGGAGCCGGACTGTACATATTCTAATCTATCCGTCTTACTAATAAACGGTGTATAACATTTATACAAGGTTTATACACCATTTATGTGAAATTCGTTACTAATAAACCGCGTATAAGCCTTCTGTGTATACATCTGTTATGTACATTGAATTGCTTATACAGGCCAGGA
Source organism: Anabrus simplex (assembly GCF_040414725.1). NCBI lineage: Eukaryota > Metazoa > Arthropoda > Insecta > Orthoptera > Tettigoniidae > Anabrus > Anabrus simplex. The sequence goes on along the minus strand of NC_090269.1, from coordinate 370,623,512 downwards.
CCCTTGTATAAGCGTTGTTTAGCAGTGAGTAGCGGAAAAAGAAACGAGTGAGCAGTTTATTTTCGCGGTAGCCTATTTATTGTCTACAGTAATATAATCGTGGTGAAATATTTGACTTATCCATATAACATTGAACACACATTGAAAGAATGGCCGATAACGTTGATGATCTTCACGGTATTTTAAACATAGAAGACATACACCATTCAGAGGTTATGGAGGCTAGACATCTTCAGAAAGTAAAACACTTTAAAGAGACGGAATGACAATGAATCACTGTAAAAGAAATGATAGTTGGGCGTATTTTTGTGTATTAACGTGTTACTGCTTAATAGACTTTTGAAATTGCGAGTTTATTATACATTATCTGCCTCTACAAAGATCTTTATCAAATTTGAGTACCCTAAAAAAGAACATATTCCTCGACATAAAAAATGGTATAACTTGAAAACCGTACGTAATATGATTTCCATACTTTGTAGTTGAATACGCAGAAATATGATGTATAAATGCCTAATAGAAACTTTTTTGATCAAACCTTTCTTTTAAGCTACAAAACAGTTTTTCCTTTCTCCTGAAAAGTAAAGATTTTGGAATGTGTACCGTACCCTTTCCAACTCGCCGATTCAATTGCAATTGCTTACGTTTTCCGAAATATCCCAGATAGGAGCTTTTGATCTTTTCTTAAGCTTTTTCATTTCTTTTTTGGCGTTCGTTACACAAGCAAACTGAAGAAATGTTGATATCACTATAAGCCCATTTTCGGCTGTCTCACGGAATGACAATGAATAACGATAAAAGAAATGATGGTTGGGCGTATTTTTGTGCAATAATGTGTTACTGCTTAATAGACTTTTGAAACTGCGAGTTTATTATACATTATTTGCCTCTACAAAGATCTTTATCAAATTTGAGTACCCTATAAAGGGACATATTCCTCGACATAAAAAATGGTATAACTTGAAAACCGTACGTAATATGATTTCCATACTTTGTAGTTGAAAACGCAGAAATATGAAGTATAAATGCCTAACAGAAACTTTTTTGATCAAACCTTTATTTTAAGCTACAAAACAGTTTTTCCTTTCTCCTGAAAAGTAAATATTTTGGAATGTGTACTCTTTTCAACTCGCCGATTCAATTACAATTGCTTACGTTTTCCGTACTATCCCAGATAGGAGCTATTGATCTTTTCTTAAGCTTTTCCATTTATTTTTTGGCGTTCATTACACAAGCAAACTGAAGGAATGTTGATATCAGTAGAAGCCAATTTCCAGCTGTCTCACTTTGTGTTGCCACTGCCTTTTCGATATGCCGTGCTACTGCGTGACTTTCCGGAAAGTTTTGCTCGTATATAACCAGCAGGAGCGATCATAAAGGCGGTGAACGTGCGAAAAACGCCAGTGAACTGCAGGAAGAGATTCCTACGCCTTGGAACGCGTGCATACGTGCTGCATAGTAATACAATGCGTACACCATGTTTATTAGTAAGAAAAATATAAAACGCTTATACAGGATTTATTCACCGTATAACTATACAAGTGTTAAACAACTGTATAAGGATTTTTTTATTAGTAAGACAGTATATATATATATATATATAAAATAACTTGTCCTGACTGACTGAATGAATGAATGATTCATCATCGCTGAGCCGAAACTACTGGACATACAGATATGGAATTTTGGGGATACATTCTTATTAACATGTGGGTGCTCGCTAAGAGAGGATTTTAGGATATTCCGTCGCTAAGGGGGTGAGAAGGGGGGTTAATTTTAAAAGTGAGAATATCTATTTCTCAAAAACTTAAAGGTTTGGAGTAATAAACATTGGTATTTGGTATCTCCATTAAAAATAAAGAAACATGTATTTTTTTGTTTTCGGAAAATCCCATGAAGAGGGGTGAAAAGGGGGGCAAAAGTGGTTGAACACCTTTAATGAGGAGACTTATATCTCAAAAACTGAAGATGTTATAGTCATAAAAAATTTAATTTGAAACCTAAGTTAAAAATAAAGAAACACGTATTTTTTGTTCTTGGAAAATCCAAACAATTGGGGTGAAAAGGAGGGGTGAAATTTTAAAATGAGTGAATCTATATCTCGAAACTGTAAAAGTTTTCAGATAGATATTAGTATATAGAATCTCCTTTCAAAATAAAGAAATACATATTTTCTGTTTTCGGAAAATCCCAATAGGAGGGGCGAAAAGGAGTGAAAAATTGGTTGAATGCCTTTAATGAGGATACTTATATCTCAGAAACTGAAGATATTACAGACCTGAAAATAATATTTGGGATCTCCTTTAAAAATAAAGAAACATGTACTTTTTGTTTTTGTAAAATCCAAATAGTGGAGGGTTGAAAGGGGGGTGAATTTTTAAATGAGTGTATCTATATCTCAAAACTTTCAAAGTTTACAGATGTTAAAATTGGTACTTAGATTCTACTTTCAAAATAAAGGAAAACGTATTTTTTGTTTTCGGAAAATCCCAATAGGACGGGTGAAAATGGTTGAATGCCTATAATAAGGATCCTTATATCTCAGAAACTGAAATGTTACAGACCTGAATATCGGTATTTGGGATCTCCTTTATAAATAAAGAAACATGTACTTTTTGTTTTTCGAAAATCCAAATAGTGGAGGGTTGAAAGTGGGGTGAATTTGTAAAATGAGTGTATCTATATCTCAAATCTTTTAAAGTTTACAGATATAAAAATTGGTACTTAGAATCTCCTTTCAAAATAAAGAGACACATATTGTTTGTTTTCGGAAAATCCCATGAAGGGGGTGAGAAGGGGGGAAAATGAGTTGAACACCTTTTGTGAGGAAACTTATATCTCAAAAACTGAAGATGTTACAGTCATGAAAATTTAAATTTGGAACCTCCTTTAAAAATAACGAAACAGGATTTTTTGTTTTTGGAAAATCCAAATAATGGGGGTGAAAAGGGGGGTGAATTTTTCAAATGAGTGTATCTATATCTCGAAACTGTAAAAGTTTACAGACGGAGAAATTGGTACTTAGAATCTCCTTTCAACATAAAGAAACACGTATTCTTTTGTTTTAGGAAAATCCCAATAGGAAGGTGAAATGGGGTGAAAAAGTGGTTGAATGCCTTTGATGAGGGTACCTATATCTCAGAAACTGAAGATATTGCTGACCTGAAAATTGGTATGGGGGATCTTCTTTAAAAATAAAGAAACACAATTTTTGTTTTTCGAAAATCCAAATAGTGGAGGGTTGAAAGGGGGGAAGAATTTTTAAAATGAGTGTATCTACATCTCAAAACTTTCAAACTTTAAAGATGTAAAAGTTGGTACTTGGATCCTACTTTCAAAATAAAGAAACACGTATTTTTTGTTTTCGGAAAAGCCCAATAGGAGGGGTGAAAAGGGGTAAAAAATGGTTGAATGCCTTTAATAAGGATCCTTATATCTGAGAAACTGAAGATGTTACAGACCTGAAAATCGGTATTTGGGATCTCCTTTATAAATAAAGAGTCATGTATTTTTTGTTTATAGAAAATCCAAATAGTGGGGAATGAAATGGGGGGGGGGTGTATTTTAAAAAGGAGTGTATCTATATCTCAAAACTTCAAACGTTTGCAGCTGTAAAAATTGATATTTAGAATCTCCTTTAAGAATAAAAGAACACGTATTTTTTTGTTTTCTGTAAATCCCAATAGGAGGGTTGAAAAGTGTGAATAAGTGGTTGAATGTCTTTAATGAGGATACTTGTATCTCAGAAACTGAAGATAGTACAGACCAGACAGTTAGGATATGGAATCTCCTTTAAAAATACTGTAACATTTATTTTTTGTTTTTGGAAAATCTAACTAATGGGGGTTAAACAGGAGTGACAAATTGGGGTGAATTTTTAGAAAGACTATATCTACAGTATATCTCAGAGACGTAAAAACTGGTATTTGGAATCTCCTGTTAAAGTAAATAAACAGGTATTCTCGAAAAATCCAGTGAAGGGAGGGAGGGTTGAAAAATTGAAAAATTAATTGAATTAATTGTATGAGAATACTTACATCTAATAAAAACTAAATTGTTACCGACGTGAAAATTAGTATTTAGATCTTCTTTAAAAACAAAAACGACGCATTTTGCGGGGGGGGGGGCGGGGAATTATCTTTGGGGGCGGATGTGAAAAGGAGTTGAATTCGTTTCATGAGGACACATATCTCAAAAACTGAAGATAATCGGTATTTAGAAGATCCTTTACTATTAAAGAAACAAATATATGTTTTGCCGGAAAAGTCATTTAAGTGGGGGGTGAGTGTGAAAGTAAGTGAAAAAAGTGAATTATTTTTACGGGAATACTTATATCTCAAAACCGAAGGTAACACACGTGAACATTGGTATTTGGAATCTCTTTTAAACATAAAGAAACACGCCTTCTTTTCTTGGGAGGGGGGTAAATCAACTTAACCGCGGTGGGGTGAAAACGGAGGTGAGACCAATTGATTTTACTGTTCCTAATGTACTTATAAGGAGCCTCGGAGGCTCAGGCGGCAGCGCGCTAGCCTCCCACCGCTGGGTTTCGTGGTTCAAATTCCGGTCACTCCATGTGAGATTTGTGCTGGACAATGCGGAGGTGGGAGAGGTTTTTTCCGGATACTCCGGTTCTCACCGTCATCATTCATTCCAGCAACACTCTCCAATATAATTTCATTTCATTTGTCATTCATTAATCATTGCCCCAGAAGAGTACGACAGGCTTCGGCAGGAGGCACAATTCCTATCCTCACCGCTAGCTGGGGGGTTATTCATTCCATTCCTGACTCGGTTGAATGACTGGAAACAGGCTGCGGATTTCCAATATACTTATTCTGATCCTAAACCGATCATTTTTAATCTTTCCTGGGTTCGTTTTCAAGAGCCATCTTTTTCTTTGGAGAACCTTCTTAGATTACAGTAGATTCTTCTGGCATATAAATAAAAATTTAAACACATTAGAAATAAATGATAGGTATAAGATTGACCTTGCAATTGTTCACCTCTATAATAAGGTCAATAATGCATGGAAGTATGCCATTCGTATCGCCAGAAGTCCTGCGCACTTGCCTACGGGCGACAACGGTGCTGGTCATACTGTCATCAATGACAATGGCAGCAGATGTAATTTACCGCCAAGTAGAGGCCTTGAATCTTGCTGTGGGGTCCAGAAAATCAATATAATAAAAATAAACCTGTCCCGCCTCCGCTTTTTCCAGCACAAATCTCACATGGAGTGACTGGGATTTGTACCACGGTATCCAGCGGTGAGAGGCCGACGCGCTGCCGTCTGAGCCACGGAGGCCTTTCCGTGTAAGACTACCTTTTTCAAAGTATAGTGGTAAAAGGAAGGTGTGTTCTTTTCGCGCGTAATTAGATCTGTCAGCCCCATCTCATTCCGCTCGGGGATCAATAAGAAGAAGAAGAATCCGAATTAGTAACCAGATCATAACAAGTTTATTTTCTGCTGCGGTTCGTCGTATGCGCTGTATTATCTGTGTCCAATTTTGATCCTCGTGTACGAGATTCGTAATTTCATGAGTTTGACGTCACAAGACTCTTTCAACATAAACCTATTATCCGGAAGGACAAACGTACTCCTCGAAGCAAGAGACAGACAGGCGGTTCTAGATATTTAAACACCTTGGAATTCCCCTATAGCGTATTTAAAGTTGTACACCTTGAGGATCCAGTCGACTATACCAGAGAAAATTCGATTTCACGATATTTATTATTACTAGAATTATAACAATAAAAATGAGGCATTATATAGCTTGGAGCGATACACTACAGCTACATAAATTTTTACATAAACATATCACACACATTAGCTGCCACCCCCGGTGGCTCGGGTTCGATTCCCAGCTCTGCCACAAAATTTGAAAAGTTGTACGAGTGATGGAACGGGGTCCACTCAGCCTCTGGAGGTCAACTCCGTAGAGGGGAGTTCGATTCCCACCTCATCTATGCTCGAGGTGGTTTTCCATAGTATCCCACTTTTCCTCCAGGCAGATGCCGGGATGGTACCTAACTTAAGGCTAGGGCCGCTTCCTTCCTTCTTCGTTCTCTATCCCTTCCATTCTTCCCATCCCCCCCACAAATCCCCTGTTCGGCATAGCAAGTGAGGCGGCCTGAACAAGGCACTGGCCCTACTCCCCAGCTGTATCCTCCGACCCTGAATCTCAAGCTCCAGGACACTGTCCTTGAGGCGGTAGAGGTGGGATCCCTCGCTGAGTCCGAGGGAAAAACCAATCCTGGAAGGTAAACAGGCTAAGAAAGGAAGAAAGATGTATCACAATCGTACTATATCATAGGTTCCGAAAGTGCGCACCGCGACTCCTAGAGGCGCTAACAAACTTTGGCACGGGCGCCGCGCCAACGATATTGTCGGGGTTTAAAGGCTCCCTCTGCAGGTCGGTGCCTACTTGTCGGCCTTCACATCTAAAGATCACGGGTTCAAGCCTGGCACAGATGGTCGGACTTTTGAACGGAGTAAGGAATTCCATGCTATACTCCATGTCGTACGATGTTGGCAAAGAAGTTATATTTGATATTTACTGGGAAAAAAATAATTGAGGCCTCTCTAAAAGTACTGGAAAGTTTAGGAAATGCCATTATGGTCCTAAACTCTATGAAAGAAATTCATGATATTCACCTCCCCGCGGTACAGAGGGGGCAACGTTTGAATATACATATTTGTGATATTCAAGCGGCTAGCGAATACAGGGACCGAATGTCTCTCAAGATGAGGAGAGCACCATTACTACGTGCTAACCACCTCCTGGGAGGGCGGATGAGCGGGTAATGATACAGAGCACTCTCTTGCCCTAGACGTAGGAAACTACCTCTGAAGGCGGGTGAGCCACTTTAGTGCTGGTAACGGCATGGAATGGAAACAACGGGTAACTACTCCATTAATGATCTATTAAGATTTCCCAATTATCGGCAGTATGATGGAAGGTTCTGTAGTAAATTATTCCGGAATAGTCCTCCATTCGGATCTACAGGCGAGGACAAGTAAGGAGATGAATTGAAGGAAATACAGTAGAGGAGAGCAAAGAATAGCACCATGGAATGTGCAATCGAGGATGAAGTGTGGAAAGTTGGAAGATATGAGACATGGGATGAAAATGAAGATTGATATTTTGGGAGTGTCAGAAGTATGGTAGCCAGATGCAGGAGACTTCTGGAGTGGTGATTCATTCAAGAACATCATCTAAGAAACCAGATGAAGCAGGAGTAGGAACAGTCCTAAATAAAGAAATGGGCATAAGAGTGAAAGGATATGTCCAATGCAGTGAAAGATTAATACAGGTTAGACTAGAAACAGAACCAAGAGATACAATAATAGTACAAGTTTACAGGCCAAAACCTAGTCACGACGATCAGGAAATAGAACACATGTATGAAGAAACAGAAAAGGCTCTTAGTAGAGTAAAAGGTGAGGAAAACCTTATCATACTAGGAGACATGAATGCTGTAGTCGGAGAAGGAGCGTAAGGTAGCACAATAGGAAAATGTGGACTGGGGACGAGGAATGGAAGATGTGAAAGACTACTCGAATTTTGTGGTAAAATGAAATTGTAATCACCAATACACAGTTTAAACACCACAAAAGAAGAAGGTACACTTGGAAAGCACCAGGTAATATCAATAGATATCAAATTGATTATATAATAGTTAAAAAGAGATTTATGAATCAAGTAAAAGGTAGCAGAAGCTATCCGGGTGCTGATGTGGAAACAGATCATAATCTCGTTATGATGAAGAGCAGGCTGAAATTTAAAAGAATACAGAAAAGAAATACCAAATGTTGACAAATAAGTAAATTGAAAGATGAGAATATTGCTGGGGCATACCAGCAGGAAACTGATGAATTAACTAAAGCAGAAATAGAGAATACTATAGAAGATGCATAGAGTCTAATTAAATAAAGATCTGACGGAGTCAGCTGATGACATTTTGGGGAAAACGGAAATTCCACCTAGGAAGGAATGGATCCCTAAAGAAATTTTAGATATGATAGATAAAAGACGGTTACTCAAAATTGGAATACAAAAAGAAAGGATGTAGAAGATTGCGGAATGTTATAAACAGAAAAGCAAGAATAGCAAGAGGAAATTATTACGAGGGTATATGTTCAATGATAGAAGGAAAAACTACTAAAATACATGTAGATTCTGCGTATCAGATGCTAAAGATTTTCTTTGGAGATAAGTATAACAAAGTAATGCCATAAGTAATGCAGAGGGAGTAATTCTCAATTACGAGGATGTAATTCTATAAGAAAATCTAGTTATTGAGGAAGAAGATGAAGTAACAGAAGATAATTTAGGCTTCAACGTACTGAGAGAGGAATTTGAATTAGCTCTACGAAAACTGAAGGACAGTAAGGCGCCAGGCACTGATAATCTCAAAGCTAAACTCCTAAAGAAAAGCGGACCTCGTGTGAAGGAGAGATTGCTTAAACTTTTACAAAACATCTACATGGAAGTAAAACTACCTGCTGACATTGAAAAAAGTGTCATGATCCCTATACCAAAGAAAATGGCAGCAAAACAATGTGAATAGTATCGCACTATCAGTTTAGTAGTTCATGCATCAAAAATTGTCATCGACATAATACTAAGACGAATTGAAAAGCAAATTGAAGAGTATCTGACTGAAGACCAGTTTGGATTTCTTAAAGGTTATAACAGAAGCTATAATGGCATTGAGACTTATACTGAAGAAAAAAAATTAGAAAAAACAGAAGAACTTTTTTTTTTTTGCTTTGCGGGTATTGAAAAGGCTTTTGATAATATACTTTGGATAAAATTGTTTGAAATTCTTAAAAACATAGGAGTCCCGTATCGAGGTAGAAGAATAATTTGGAATTTGTACAAAAGCAGCAATTCAAATTGGAAATGAACAAGAGGAAGCAAAAATAAGGAATGGAGTTAGGCAAGGTTGTGCTTCGTCTCCAATGCTTTAAATGCCTACATCCAGAATGCACTGAATAAGGTTCAACATGATTTGAATATAGGAATATAAGAATATAGGAATAAGCCGGGCTGAGTGGCGCAGACGGTTGAGGCGCTGGCCTTCTGACCCCAACTTGGCAGGTTCGAACCTGGCTCAGTCCGGTGGTATTTGAAGGTGCTCAAATACGTCAGTCTCGTGTCGGTAGATTTACTGGCACGTAAAAGAACTCATGCGGGACTAAATTCCGGCACCTCGGCGCCTCCGAAAACCGTAAAAGAGTAGTTAGTGGGACGTAAAGCAAATAATATTAATTAATTATGTATTATTAAGATAGAATAAGAATACAGGGTGAACAAATATGATTAGATTTGCAGATGACATTGCCACACTTGCAGACAGTGGACAACATCTTGAACAAATAATAGTAAAAATGGAAGAAATAATAGATAATGAATACAACATGAAAATAAGTAAACTTAAGACAAAGACGAAAATTATGGTCTGCGATAAAAAAAAAAAGCAGACTCAAGTATGAAAATATTGGTGGGCAACAAAACACTGAAAAATATGAAAGAATTTAAATATCTCGGAAGCGAAATTACCAAACATGGAAGAAGCAAGAAGGAAATCAAAAGTAGAATTTTACAAGCCAAATTAACATTTCACAAAAAGAAACGCTTATTCACTACAAATTCCATTAATCTTAAAGAAATAAAATGATTATTGAAAGTGTATATTTGGAGCATTGCTTTTTAAGGTTGCGAAACATGGACAATTGGAAAAGTAGAAAACAGGATGTTGAATTCTTTTGAACAATGGTGTTATAGAAGAATGCTAAATATTAGCTGGACAGAGAACATAAGGAATGCTGAAGAGTTTAAGAAGGTGGAGGAAAATTATACCTTAAGGATAAGTATAAAGAGGAGGAGTACTAGAGTGACAGGACATACTTTGGGACACGATAACCTGTTGAAGACTGTATTGGAGGGAATGATTGAAGTCAAAAGACGTCGAGGAAGACCACACCTACAATATGTACAGCAAATCATGTCTGATGTAGGATGCAGAAGCTATGAAGAGATGAAGAGGGAAACTATGAATAGAGCCGACTCGAGAACTGCCACAGACCAATCCATGGATTGAATACTTAAGAAGAACTCAGCCGAAGATCTCCCAAGAGAGTTCCGATGTTTACTCTCTCCTCTCATAAAGTAAACTGTAATGTCAAAATGTACGTATTTATTGATCTTAAATGTTAATATGACTAACCCTTAACTGCGTAATAATTATTTCACGTAAATAAGTTATAATGGTTTTTCATTCCAAAACTAATACAGAACCGTATTATTAAAATGTATTTACCAAGCTCGATAGCTGCAGTCGCTTAAGTGCGGCCAGTATCCAGTATTCGGGAGATTGTGGGTTCGAATCCCACTGTCGGCAGCCCTGAAGATGGTTTTCCGTTGTTTCCCATTTTCACACCAGGCGAATGCTGGGGCTGTACCTTAATTAAGGCCACGGCCGATTCCTTCCCACTCCTAGACCTTTCCTGTGCCATCGTCGCCATAAGACCTGTCTGTGTCGGAGCGACGTAAAGCAACTTGTAAAAAAAATGTATTTGTCATGATAAATATTTTTACTTTTTTACTTTTTAAAAGAGCTTTGAGTTTATTCTCTTCTTATTCTTCTTCTTCTTCCTCTTAATGCATTTACCCTCTAGGGTTGCTCAGACTGAGCGAGGGATTCCACCTCTAGCACCTCAAGAGCAGTGTCTTGGTGTGTGAAACTTTGGTAGGGAATACAACTGAGGAGTATGATCACTACCTCGCCCAGGCAGCCTCATCTGCTATGCTGAACAGGGGCCTTGTGGAGTGATGGGAAGATAAGAAGGGATAGAGAAGGAAGAGGGAAGGAAGCGGCGTGGTCTTAAGTTAGGTACCATGCCGGCATTTACCTGGAGGAAAAGTGGGAAATAACGGAAAACACTTCGAGGATGGCTGAGGTGGGATTCGAAACTTTATCTACTCAGTTGGCCTTCCGAGGATGAGTGGACCCCATTCCTGCCCTCGTACCACTTCTCAGATTTCTTGGCAGAGCTGGGAATCGAATCCTGGCCTCCGGGGATGGCAGCTAATCATTCTAACCACTACTCTACAGAGGTTGCTTTTCATAATTTATTTACCTATATATGTAAAGCTGTACAATTACTGTAACTACTGCCACACTTGAATCATAGAGGTGTCCTTGTTCACGAATTCTCTGAGGTAAACAATATTTTATTTAAAAACATTTAAACTCCTTAGGTTTTTTTCAATAGTGATATTACCAGGGTTTCGCCCCAGTGCAGCAGTGGGCTCATCAGTTGGAATGCTACACCTTTCCAAGGTGTTGGCGGCCAGTGCGCCTTTGAAACACCACTACAAACCTCTTATGTAGAACAATCCAACTGATGAGCCCACTGCTACACAGCGGCGAAGCGCTGGTAATTTCACAATTGAAAACACCTAAAGAACTTAAATGTTTTTTAACATTTGCATTCGATGAATTTAAATTATGGTTTCCTTCTGGGAATTTTGTTGATTTAACATTTTGTTTATTTTCCTTAATTGTTTTAAGTTTATACTTCACTCCAGTTGATTAGCAAGAAGAGTCATAAAATAAAATATGTCCATTTTTAATACAATAGCGACCCCTATAAATTTTGTCTGCAAAGTGGAAATAAATGCACACTTGTAAAATCATAAATGAAATGGCGTATGGCTTTTAGTGCCGGAAGTGTCCGAGGAAAAGTTCGGCTCGCCAGGTGCAGGTCTTTTGAATTGACGCCCATAGGCGTTCTGCGTGTCGTGATGACGATGAAATGATGATGATGAAGACGACACATACACCTAGCCCCGGTGCCAGCGAAATTAACCATTTATGGTTAACATTCCCGACCCGGCCGGAAATAGAACACGGGACCCCTGTGACCAATGGGCAGCACGCTAACTATTTAGCCATGGAGCCGGACTGTAAAATCGTAAAGCAGATATAACAAGCAAGTATATGCTCCTTTGAATTTTATGTTTAAGGCCTTGAGCTGAAAGAAATATATTGGCATGAGTAATAACATCGGCTTAAGAAAACAGATGAACGAGAACAGTGGAGGACCGCTGGGCTGAGTAGCTCAGGCGGTAGGACGCTGGTCTTCTGAGCCCAGCTAGGCATGTTCGATCCTTGCTCAGTCTGGTGGCACTTGAAGATACTAAAATACTTTAGCTTCATGTTGGTAGATTTACTGGAACATAAAAGTACTCACGCTACAGAAAATTTCAGCATCTTGGCATCTATGAAATCCATAAAAATTTAGTTAGTGGAAGTGTAAACCCATAACATTATTAGAATGAAAAATCAACAAGCATAAGAGGAGCCATACAAATTTGGTTGCGGGAGGGTCATCATGAAACCGATTTCAGGCTTCAGTGTTGTACGCTTACTTACGGAAGGCTGGGTTTGTGTTCTTAGAACTATGCGACTCATGATCTCAATCATTCTTAGCAAAAATATGTGAAATCATCTGCACAGTTTTAAACGAACGTAGAGTAAACTGTTTACGAGAAATTCCATAAGATATGCAGCTGTAATATTCCTTCACGGAGTCATGTTCTTGGAAAGAAGTGAGTGGTCTGATGCCTCATGCCGCTAACTTGAAAACAAGGTGACGCATCATGTGATTTAACAACAAATCAAGATACGTCGAGGAAATATACTGCGGTGAACTTACATAATAGAACAGATGCTTGCACTGATTATTACATATTTCACAAATGAGTTATTGTTTCCTTAACAGAACCATGCAAGGTGCTCGGGAAGTGGATGACCAGATAATTCATAATTAGCATATCTCAATTTACAGTATTATTAACTAGCTGTAGTAGCCGTCGTTGAGGGGATACACAGATATGCCTACCGTGTGCCGTAGGTAACGCACGTGGAAAGTTCTCCAACTCCCCAGCTACTTTCCGCCAGTATTCAGGCATGCTGTTTTAGTCTGGACGTGGCAGCAATCCCATCTATCGGAGATGAGTGGCAGCAGAGGAGACAACAACGGTCAATATAATGTTAGTATTGAGATTTTAATATTGTAAGCCTCCATACTTAGTTTTCTTCCGATTCTGGGTTATTAGAGCATCTAATGTATAAAGGGGAAGTCCTTCCTTCTGTCATGTTTCACTCTTGTCTTATTCTTCCAGCGATCGTACCTTTGCGACTTTTCTCTTTTTTTTTTTTTTTTTTTATAATGATCTTCGCCATTTTGCTTGTCAATACGGACCGATCACCTCGCGTTTTTACACCTTAACCCTCAAGCACACGCGCCAAATCTTAGGACGCAGACACACGCGTGGGGGTGCTTTCCACCCCACATATCATTGTATTGTAAAATATGGATTACTGTATTAATTGGAGATTTTAAGATAGATTATGTAAGAATGACTCTTTCTGCGGGGATCCAGCCAGAAAGATATAAGAGCGGGGAGAGCACAGCAAAGTTGTTTGTACATTTCACTAGGAAATAAAATGACCTGGGGTGGATTCCACCCCATACGAGTGTGTTTGAGGGTTAAGACAATCGTGACAAAAATCATTGTCAGTTAACATGATTAAACAACATTTCTATGTTAGCAATCCTCGGCGTTGGTACGGGAAGTACAAGGGAAGTACGGGAAGCAACACAAGTCTAAATTGATGAATTCTATTATAATAGCCCGGGTGGTAAAACTGTATAAGACATAAATGGTTGGAACATTTATTCTCTATGACTTGTATTCAGTGTTATATAATATTTTTCGATAGGATAAGTAACACAGGTATTTTAAAAAATCAATTTTAGGCACCTTTCCCTAAACTACAATTTCATCCAGCTCAATGAAAATTATTTATAGTCAAGACTGTAATACCTTGTTCCAACTTTACATACCAATTTCCATTAAATTCTCTTCACCCATTTTGCCATGGTTAGGAGTTGATGTGGACTTAGGAACAAAAATACAATTTCATGAATGTCTCTGTAATCATAACCGCCCTCTTTTGCACATAATATAATATTTATTTATTTATTTTTTACTGTACTATACCGTTACTTAAGTGTTATATCTGTATTTATCTTACTTTGCCTAGCTATAAGTTCTTCTCTTCGTTTTACGTTCAATCTTCAATTTTTCTCGTTGTTTCTTTAACCTTTATGTTTTTTTGTTATTTGTTGTGTCTCCACAATTATTTTGTTAGTTTTAATTTTTTCCTCTATTTTTATCGTTAGATGCTTTTCGTCATTGTTCTTCCACTTATTTTTTATGTTTGCCTTGTGCTACTCTATTGTAATTATGTTTTTCATTGCGGAACTCTGTAATTCGGCTTCTCGCTGTTTTGATTTCCCAAATAAATAAATAAATAAATAAATAAATAAATAAATAAATAAATAAATAAATAAATAAATAAATAAATAAATAAATAAATATGTGTAAAATATAAAGATCGGAAATTTATTCTTTCCAAATCTGTTTACCATCCGGGGTCGGTTTTTCCCTCGGACTCAACGAGGGATCCCACCTCTACCGCCTCAAGGACAGTGTCCTGGAGAGTGAGACTTTGGCTCATGGATACAACTGAGGAAAATGACCAGTCTCTAGCCCAGGCTTCCTCACCTGCTATGCTGAAGATTGTAAGGGATAGACAACAAAGAGGGAAGGAAGGGACCATGGCCTTAGTTAGGTACCATCCCGGCATTTGCCTGGAGAGAAATGGGAAACAACAGAAAACCACTTCGAGGATGGCTGAGGTGGGAATCGAACCCACCTCTACACATTTGACCTCCCGAGGCTGAGTGAACCCCGTTCCAGTCCTCGTACCACTTTTCAAATTTCGTGGCAGAGCCGGGAATGGAGCCCGTGCCTCCGGCGGTGGCAGCTAATCACACTTACCACTACACCACAGAGGCGGACAAATAAATATTTGAAAATTATATTTTAGGCCACTGGTCATTCTCCCCAGTTGTATCCCCCGACCCAGAGTCTGAACCTCCAGGACACTGCCGTTGAGGCGGTAGAAGTGGGATTCCTCGCTGAATCTGGGGAAAAAGCCAACCCTGGAGGGTAAGCAGATTAAGAAAGAAAGAAAGAAAGAAAGAAAGAAAGAAAGAAAGATATTTTGGGCCTTTCCCTAAACTATCATTTCACTCAGCGTGAATAAAATTATTTATAGGCTAGATTGTACTGCCTCATTTCCCGACTTTACATACCGATTTTCATCAAATTCTCATCAGCTATATTCTCGTGATATCCGTGCGTACATACATACATACATACATACATACAGAGAGACAGACAGACAGACAGACAGAAATGACGGAAATTTGAAAGGTGCATATCCTTGTTATTGTGGACACGACTGATACCGAAATATCATTATTTTTAAATTCTTAGAAATATAAAGACAAAATACTTATTTTATATATATAGACAAGAAAAGTGCGCTCAAGTGGAACATTAATGTACAGAAATAAAGAAAGTGGGTAAGAGATGTTGTTCTCTTTGCACATATTGTCTGTGTCTGTTAGGTCATCAGCCCAGAGGCTGGTTGGATCCTCAAATAGCACCACCAAAGGTTATGCGGTTATAAGGAAACCTCAAAAACCAATGACAGCACCAAAATGAGGCGTACTAGGCAAGATGAGGTGTGAGGTGGTTTGGCATTGCTTTCCTCACTGGGTCAGAAAGTACTATTGCAGCACGACTGACTATGAGCAACACCTTTCATAACACTCAGATGCACTAGTCGTGCTCTGAAAGTCATTACTCAGCACTACCCATACCCCAGCTACTCCCATATTGTCACAGTCATGGATGTTGACTGGGACTTCGGTGGAAGCTACACTTTACTCTGGCCTGTGCCAAGAGATGGATGCAAAAGTACTGTGATATTTCCCACGGTTCTGACTACTGGCATTCTCCGTTCGGTTCATGGAATCTCTTGTTCTCGCACATTTTGTGGTGCAACCCTTGTTGGGACGTGTCTCTGGCTCTTACACTTTTTTTGCCAGTTGTCATCCATTACGGTTGATATGGTGTAGAACTCTAATCCTATTTTCTTTCTTTCTCTGGTACTGAATAATTCCCGGTATGACCCTGTGGATGGTAACCAGAGCTGTAGCCTGATGTCTTCTACGAAGTACGTCACCTTCATAAGCTCATATAACAGTCGTGATGGCGCTATTTTTGCGACTCATAATACTCCTTTCATGTATATGGTCTTGAATTTTTCTATTCTTTTCAGGTCACTTTACTTGAATTATCCCAGATGATTTATACGCCATATGTTATGACTGGCGCCACTACCGGTTTGAATAGCTGCATCGCTATGTTTGTCGATTAGTAGCATGGCCAGTAATGTCCGATAAGATGGCGGGAGGGGATAGTTACAATATGTTGACAAAACATAATGAAGGTGCTTCTGCGTGTGTTGTGCGCGCATGCATAAGTGTTATAATAACGATACTGATGCTACTGAATTATGTTGATATTCAGATTGCAGGACATTCAAATACAGAACAAGAACAACATGATCAAGGTCCAATTGCTTTACAGCGAATGGTACGTTACGATTACAGTAAAAAAATCCAACTTTCGAGACTCCTGAGAAAATAGATTGAAGGTATCTCTTGGTTTTAGAATTATGTCTCTGAATATTCAAAAGTGGGCACTAAGTCGACGTTCACTCGTTTATTGTCGGTTTCTGCTCATTTTTTATTGTAAAGATTCCATGGGGGGGGGGGGGGGGTGTTCTAAACTCAAGTAACGCCCGCCCCCCTTGTCCGTCGGCCTGGCTACGCCCCTGTTGTCCATAGACTGGTTTACATTGTGTGAGGCTCTGATGGCTGCTATTGATCTCTCCTGGACGTGCATACAAAAAAAAAAAAAAAAAAAAAAAAAAAAAAAAAAAAAAAAAAAATGTTGTAGTTGTCTATAGCGTAACACCGAGATATTTATGCAAGTAAGTGACCTTGATCTCCATGAACCATTTTACATTCTTACCCCATTATTAGGGGCTGCCTGGCCGAGGCGATAAAGGCGTGCTCAGTTCGCCCGGAAGGACGTGGGTTCGAATCCCCGTCAGAGAGTCGTAAAATTTAAGAAACGAGATTTCCACTTCCGGAGGTGCATATGGCCCTGAGGTTCAAAAATGAGTACCAGGTTAATTCCTGGGGGCAAAGGCGGCCGTGCGTAGAGCTGACCACTCTACCCCCATCACATGCCGAGGTTAACAGTGGTCCTCCATGGCCTGTACGGAGATGACTTTGCTTTGTCCGCCTCTGTGGTGTAGTGGTTAGCGTGATTAGCTGCCACCCCCGGAGGCCCGGGTTCGATTCCCGGCTCTGCCACGAAATTTGAAAAGTGGTACGAGGGCTGGAACGGGGTCCACTCAGCCTCGGGAGGTCAACTGAGTAGAGGTGGGTTCGATTCCCACCTCAGCCAGCCTGGAAGTGGTTTTCCGTGGTTTCCCACTTCTCCTCCAGGCGAATGCCGGGATGGTACCTAACTTAAGGCCACGGCCGCTTCCTTCCCTCTTCCTTGCCTATCCCTTCCAATCTTCCCATCCCTCCACAAGGCCCCTGTTCAGCAAAGCAGATGAGGCCGCCTGGGCGAGGTACTGGTCATACTGCCCAGTTGTATCCCCGACCAAGAGTCTGAAGCTCCAGGACACTGCCCTTGAGGCGGTAGAGGTGGGATCTCTCGCTAAGTCCGAGGGAAAAACCGAAGCTGGAGGGTAAACAGATGATGATGATCATGACCTCGTTATTATTATTATTATTATTATTAGGAATTTATTTTACTTTTTAAGTGATTTGATAGAAATATATTGGTTATATTTGTAGTCTATACCTAGCGGAGTGGACGCGCATGTTAAACCAATAATATCTGAAAGAATGTGGAGAACCACGAGAAAGACACTCGTGAACAACAGCAGATTGGCGCAGTGGAAGCGTGCTGGGCCCACACCCCAGAGGTCCGTGGATCGAAACCACGCTCTACTAGCCTACATCTAAATCAATAATGTCTGAGAGTATGTGGAGAACCGGGAGCAAGATTCCTGAATGTAGCAGCTGAGTGGCGCAGTGGAAGCGTTCTGGGCCCATACCCGAGAGGTCCATGGATCGAAACCACGCTCTACTAGCCTACATCTAAATCAATGTCTGAGAGTACGTGGAGAACCAGGAGCAAGACTCCTCAATGTAGCAGCTGAGTAGCGCAGTGGGAGCGTGCTGGGCCCACACCCCAGAGGTCCGTGGATCGAAACTACGCTCTACTAGCCTACGTCTAAATCAATAATGTCTGAGAGTACGTGGAGAACCACGAGCAAGACACTCCCGAGCAACAGCGGAGTAGCGCAGTAGGAGCGTGCTGGGCCCACAACCCATAGGTCCGTGGATCGAAACCACGCTCTACTAGCCTACATGTAAATCAATAATGTCTGAGAGTACGTGGAGAATCACGAGTAAGACCCCTGAATGCAGCAGCTGAGTGGCGCATTGGAAGCGAGCTGGGCCCATAACCCAGAGGTCCATGGATCGAAACCGCGCTCTGCTAGCCTAACTTTGAAACAAAAATAACTGACAGTAAGTGGAAAACCACGAGAAAGACACTCCCGAGCAACAGCAGAGTAGCGCAGTGGGAGCGTGCTGGACCCACAACCCAGAGGTCCGTGGATCGAAATCACGCTCTGCTAGCCTACTTTCAAATAAATAATGTCTGAGAGTACGTGGAGAACCACGAGCAAGACATTCGTTAACAACAGCAGAGTGGCACAGTGGGAGCGTTCTGGGCCCGTAACACAGAGGTGCATGGGTCGAAGCCATGCTCTGCTAGTCTAATTTTAAATCACTAATGTCTGACACAATTACTGTGTCAGCCAACGCTGAATCTTCATTCTCTGGCCACACACATATTTACGCACATAAACACACTACACTTAAACACACACACGTACAGAAAAATGCACAAAAAAATTATACTGTTAAAACTACCCAAACTGGTTAATTACTGTACTGATAAAACACACACAACAATTATACATTCATTACAGGCCGACAGTGGAGTGCGAATGGGCGCACCGGTATCGGTACGTCTCAGAAGAGATTGGTGGAATATGCAGATCTCCCAGGGCAGACATACACATATTTGTAACAGCTTAACCTAGTTTGGTACATTTCTTTCTCATACTTCTAATGAATATCTTTTCATAATACATATCGTCGCTGTTACAGCAAAACCTTGTATCTCCCAATGCTCCTTCTATCCATTATTGTCCTTAAGACTGGTCACGCCTAATAGCAACACATGGATATGCAGTCCACCAGAACAAAAATGAAATGGCGTATGGCTTTAAAGCCGGGAGCGTCCGAGAACATGTTCGACTTGCCTGATGCAGGTCTTTTGACTTGACCCCTTAGGCGACCCGTGCGTCGTGATAAGGATGAAATGATGATGAAGACGACACATACACCCAGCCTCCGTGCCAGCCGAATTAACCAATTATCGTTCAAATTCTCGATCCCGCCGGGAATCGAACCCGGGACCCCAGTAACCAAAGGCCAGCACGCTAACCATTTATACAAGGATCGGATGATCGTCGCACCTACACACATAGGTCTTTTGGCGACGATGTGATAGGAAAGGGCTAGGAGTGAGAAGGACGTAACTGTGGACTTAATTGTGGTTCAAACCCAGGATTTTGCTGGTGTGAAAATGGAAAACCTCGGAAAACCATCTTCAAGGCTGCCGAAAGTGGGATTCGGAACCCATAATGTACGGAATTCGAAGCTACGTAACCAAAACGCGTAGAAACTTGCTTGGTATATTTTGTTTCCACAAACACCAAACTTGAGAATAATGTAGCATAAATTATGGTATTTCAAAGTTCACAGTAGTGAAGTACCTAATTTTAACATAAACTAGGTCGAAAGTGGAATAGAAACAGAAGTAGATAAAATTAACGGTACGTCAGGGAGGTATTGTCAATCTATTATTTTAAATCCTAAGAATACGAAGGGTTTAAATAATTCTGTAACTAATAATTTCGAAAACAACTATTAGCCTTTAAAAATGAAATACTTTCGCAGAAAATATGACGAATTCGAAAACTTTCCCTAATTTTCAGGTGCCGTCCAAAGGAAGAACTTTCTTTTAAATTTTTCATTTATTTCATTTACTGCTAGTGGTTTAACGACGCCGTAAGACATGGAACGTTTTCAGCGACGGAAGCATGGATAAAGGGCTAGGATTGGCAACATATAAGGTACAGCCCAGCATTTGCTTGGTGTAAAAATGTGAAATCACGGAAAAACATCTTCAGGGCTGCCGAAGTTGGTAATCGAACCCACCGTGTCCCGAATTCGACCGTAATGCACATGGCCTTAACCACACGGTCAACTCACTTGGTGTAGGAGAGACTTGTTGAGAATAAATTGTCACAGTACAGTTCGCTCAGTGATTGTTGAAAGTCTCCATAACAGCAACACTCAGAGGTCTATGAAGAAGCTGGAAGTTCCACAAATGTGTGTCAAAAACGACCTGATAATATTGTAATTTACCGGGAAAAAGTTACGGGTATTTCTGGCAGGTGTCAGAACTACGTTTGTTTTCATTCCAACGAACACTCTTACACCATAATCTGTCACTTCGTTTCATCGCCACTTAAAAACGCCCCCATCCGGGAAGACCAAACAGTGTTTCGTTAGGTTTCACCTCCGGACTTTTATCATATGTCCTCGTCTCGTTTCGAGGTCCAAAACTCCATATTTTTACTTGGAGTTCGGCTGTATCCCGCTTACTTCGAAGTTCGAAATCTCATTTCTTCTTGGAATAGGCCTACTCACCTCACTTCGAGAACAGGATTGCTGGTTACGTTTCCCCCCATCTTCTCCCCTGTCTAAAGGCACCCTCATGTACCCGTACTGGCACTGCACCACATTCACTACGACCCTGTCACTACAACCATCACTACCACCACGTCAAACTTTGGACAATCTGCAGCCGAAGCAGTGGCTATAACTTATCGTACGGCGTTAACGTCGTCTTATACCCACAATCCAAGCTATGCCAAACATCTCGCCGTGCCCCCTGCCACTCAGAACACTCTAGGAGTGCAGTATAAGGGCGCAGCGTCTCGCACCCCTCCTGAAGCTGCACCAGCCGCTCGCAATATTGCTACTTATTTACCAGCAGAGCATACCTCAACTCAGGAAGAACAACTCAGCATGAAATCGACATCCACTACAACTAATGATCCTTCGGATTCAGCGTAAAGATCCATCACTTCCGTTTGCTCCATACAACCTCGTCTGTAGTTTCAAACTTCTCCAGACAAATGCCAGGATGGTACCTAACTTAAGGCTCCCTTCCCTCTTCCTTGTCTATCCTTTCCAATCCTTCCACACCCCTACAAGCCCACTATCCAGCATAGCAGGTGAGGCCGACTGTGCGAGATACTGGTACTCCTCCCCAGTTTTATACCCTCGACCCAAGGTCTCAAGCTCCAGGACACTGCCCTTGAGGCGGTAGAAGTGGGATCCCTCGGCGAGTCCGAGGGAAAAACTAAACCTGGAGGGTATATAGACTAAGAAAGGAAGATGGAAAGAAGCTAATGATGATAATAATAATAATTACAATTATTATTATAATAATTAGTATTATAATAATTTAAAAATGACCACGAAAGCGGAAATTTAACTTGATAAGTGCACAATCAATCAATCAATCAATCAATCAACAATCAATCAAACAATCAATCAACAATGATCTGAATTTAAGGCTATCGCCTAGGTGGCAGATTCCCTATCAATTTTCTACCTAGCTTAGAAATATATTGAACATTTCCCTTTATAATGTACCCCAATCCTGTACTCTTCGCCTTATTAATTAATATTTACCCCATAAAATCCGAATTTCCCTTCATATTATAATCTTTCCTTCTTTTAAAAGTTCTCTCAAGCTTATTCATCTACTTTTGTCATTCAACGCCATCTCTCCGCTGCCAACTCTAAACATACCACATAGTCGAGCGTCTCGTCTCCTTAATTCATAGACTACCCAGCGTAAATTTTGCTAAACTTTCATAACACTACTCCTTTGTCGGAAATCATCCTCAGAATCTTTCCAGATCTCGTATCAAGTAGTCCTTGTGTGCGTCCCGTAAACTGGAACTACTCTCTAATTGGGATCCTACGAGCGACGTATACTCCCTCTCCTATACATCCTTACTAAAAACCAAACCCCATGACACTACAGCCCTTGAAGGGCCTTGGCCTACCAAGCAACCGCAGCTCAGCCCGAAGACCTGCAGATTACGAGGTGTCGTGTGGTGAGCGCGACGTATCCTCTCGGCCGTTATTCTTGGCTTCCTAGACCGGGGCCGCTATCTCTCCGTCAGATAGCTCCTCAATTCTAACCATGTAGGCTGACTGGATCTCGAACCATCCCTCAGGTCCGGGTAAAGATCCCTGACCTGGCCGGGAATTGAACCCGGGTCCTCCAGGTAAGAGGTAGGCACGCTACCCCTACACCACGGAGCCAGCTACATCCTTACTACAATCCCTAAATACTCTCCTAACCTTTCTTAACAAGCTCGTTATTATGATTCCCCCAATGAAGATCATTCCTTATTTTAACACCTAGGTAGTTACAGTCTTCCCCATGAGGTACCATCACCCCATCAACACAGTAATTAAAACTGAGAAACTTTCCCTCTTGGTGAAACTTACAACTTGACTTTTCATTCCTTTCAACAACACGTCGTTAACGGCGGTCCTTCTCACAACTCTGTTATATCCCCCTGAGTTCGCTCAAATTCCTCCGCTCCATGATAATGTCGCTGACAATGCTCGATGCACAGTCTATCATCGAACTAGGAACACGCCATAAAAGCGTTTTCATTACAATATTATATATACTGCCGCTTACTGATAGGTAAGGTAAGGGTTATTCTGCCCGAAGGCAGGTCCGAATCTCCGCAGAGGTGTTCCTGAGCCGGAGATTACGTGCGGTAGGGTGGCCAGGTCCTTTCCGCTCCTCCATTCCTTTACCCCCCACCAACAGCGCGTGGCAACCCATCCAACTCCTGACCACGCCCAATGTTGCTTAACTTCGGAGATCTCACGGGATCCGGCGTTTCAACACGGCTAGGACCGTTGGCGCTTACTGATATATGGAAGTTAATATCTGGGACATTTGAATGTACTGCACACAAGAAAAAATATATATTAAAAATGTCCTTGCCTACCATAGCGAAGCATTGGTTGATTTTCGAATGAAATCAACTGAATCTGTCCGCCTCTGTGGTGTAGTGGTTAGCGTGATTAGCTGCCACCCCCGGAGGCCCGGGTTCGATTCCCGGCTCTGCCACGAAATTTGAAAAGTGGTACGAGGGCTGGAACGGGGTCCACTCAGCCTCGGGAGGTCAACTGAGTAGAGGTGGGTTCGATTCCCACCTCAGCCATCCTGGAAGTGGTTTTCCGTGGTTTCCCACTTCTCCACCAGGCGAATGCCGGGATGGTACCTAACTTAAGGCCACGGCCGCTTCCTTCCCTCTTCCTTGCCTATCCCTTCCAATCTTCCCATCCCTCCACAAGGTCCCTGTTCAGCATAGCAGGTGAGGCCGCCTGGGCGAGGTACTGGTCATTCTCCCCAGTTGTATCCCCCGACCAAGAGTCTGAAGCTCCAGGACACTGCCCTTGAGGCGGTAGAGGTGGTATCCCTCGCTGAGTCCGAGGGAAAACCTACCCTGGAGGGTAAACAGATGATGATGATGATGATCAACTGAATCTAAATAATAGAGCAACACATTTTCATGTTGAAAATTCTATCACGAAGATTTCGGGTACATTTCTTGCCACATCGAATACTGTCCAGAAGTCATGCGGCACATACCGACTGTATCTTAAAATGTGGAAAAAGGAACGTTTAATGGTTGAATGCTGATATTTGCGGAAATAATTTTACTCGAAGCACATAATAGTTAACTACACCGCATATCTTCTTCGACAGGATTCAATCCAGACTGCACCTCACCTAGAGCTTACCCGCAATAAAACTAACCAAATGTTTGGTGTCCAGAGATGTTCCGACTTCTGTTCATTTTAACCTCATCGCAAGCCTCTGCCACAATATTGCTGCATTTCGAAATGGAAAATCTGCAGGGTTATCTTGTAAGCGAAAATGAATCAACGAAATATCCAATGAAACATTTTATTGTCTCTGAGATTTATTTATTAGTCTCAAGAGATCGCCGTTCTAGTAAGAGGGAAAAGCAGAGGAATATTATAAAACCTCAATGAAATATTGTAAATATATTTAATGAACAACAAAAAACAAGTTTCAATTATACAACAAACGGCTTATCTCCACTGCGTAATCACATTACACGGTAATACCATGCTTTCTGGCTTCTTCCTCGTACTTCTTGGTGTATTCTCCGGTGGGATCCCACTTGGCCTTCAGTTTCTTCCATCCCTCAGCGTCGTTATGAATGATCCATTTGATGACCTTCTCTGCCTTCTCCTTCTGCTTGTCGGTGCATTTACTACATCCAGTAGCCAGAGCGTCAGGAAGGTCCTCTGGAACATAACATGAAACAATGAGCTCGCTTTACCGAAAAACTCCAGTACATCATCAGAAGAACATCACGACTGTTGGTTTGTTACATTTTAAATTATCTCGTGCGATGCCGACGATTAAGTTCATCCCTATAAAGACACAGAAAGGTGATAACAGTTAACAATTTTTCTCGTAATTCCACACAGTAGTTCAGTCTAGATCAGGGATCTCCAAAATACGGCACCCGGTCACATGTGGCCCACGAAGGAGTTTAATCAGGCCCCCGGCTTGCGGAAAAACCCTAGAAAACTACCTTTCGTGAGAAAAACAAGGGAAAAGGCATTATTTTAATGCCATGCACCGTTCTTACTAATTTCTAAATTATACGACGGACTGCCATTGTTCCACGGAGTTTACCTGTTCTTGGAACTACTTATACCTACTAGCAGACATTTTTCCTGATGACGTACATACATACATACATACATACATACATACATACATACATACATACATACATACATACATACATACATACATACATACATACATACAACGCCTTTTAGCATTCAGGCTGCAAGATTATGTGATTATACTAACCGTCGCCACAGTCCTCTATTTGCAACTAGTTCTGTGGATTCGTTTAGTACCATACTTTTTATTTTTAAATAATTAGAAACCAAGTCTAACTATTGTCGTCTTGGTCTCCCTCTACTTCTATTATCCTTCAGGACAGAGTCCATTACTCGGCTAGGTATAACATCCTCCTACATTCGCCTCGCATGTCCCCACCACCGATGCCGGTTTATGCCTACCGCTTTATCCAAGTTCATTCATTACTTAGACTTTATCTGCTTATACCAAGTAACCTCCTGCCATTGTTCCTACCTGTTTGTACTGGATATCATTCTCGCTACTTTCATATTTGTTACTTATAAGTTATGAATAAGATATCCTGAGTTTTGTTCGACAGCTGAATTCTTTCTTACACAATGCTGTTGATCGCAACTGCGAGATGACTGTCTTAGTTTTACGTCGCACCGACACATATAGGTCTTATGGCGACGATGGGACAGGAAAGGCCTAAGAATGGAAAGGAAGAGGCCGTGGCCATAATAAAGGTACAGCCCCAGCATTTGCCTGATGTGAAAAGCGGAAACCACAGAAAACCATCTTGAGGGCTGCCGATAGTAGGATTCGAACCCACTATCTCCCGGATGCGAGTTCACAGCTGCGCCCCTCTAACCGCACGACCAGCTCGCCCGGTTGACATCAATTTGGTGTTGGAAAGGTTAATATTCGTATGATACTCATTGAACTTATTGTAAGTTCCAAGATGTTTGGCTACAGGACTTCAGCACAGTTAGCCATAATGAGCAAGTCCTTGTCATGGGCCAAACGACCTACTACATTTCCACCTAACTGAATCACCTCCTGCCACTTTATACCTTTACGTAGTTGATCCATGACGACTACGAACAATGCGAGGGAACACCTGTATGTACCTTGAACAGAGATCTCACTCTACCACCAATACTTACTGCAGCCCAATTGTCAGCATAAGGGCCTTTTTATTGCTATTAATAATCTACCCTTAGTCCCATAATCTCCCATTTCGGCTGACATAATTTCCGTCGGTACTCCGTGATGTACCTTCTCTAGATCTACGAAGATAACTGTCTGTTCCTCACCAGGCATTTTTCCTTAATTACCTGGTGAATATCAGAAATGTGGTCCTAACAGCCCCTGTCAACAATTCACCGCACACTCTCTTCTAAACTGCCAGTGAACACCTTGTCTGGTGTACTAAACAATGAAATACCTAGATAATCAGTGAAGTCCTTCCTGTTCCCTTCTTATAGAAGGGTGCAATTACATGTAGTATTGAGATAAATTTGGAATAATTCAAGCTGACGTAATGGGGCAAAAAATAATTTCTAAGATAAGGCTTAAGGGATTGGAATAATTTATCAAGGAAGATGTTCGATAAATTACAAGTTCCTCGAAAACATTTCAGAAAATACTATGCAAACAACTGATGGGAAATCCACCACCTGAACGACTGTCATAAATGCAGATCATTGATTGATTGATTGATTGATTGATTGATTGATTGATTGATTGATTGATTGATTGATTGATTGATTGATTGATTGATTGATTGATTGATTAATAATTACATACTGCTTTTTCCCAATCAAGAGGTACCTTCCAAACATATCTATGTAACTAACATATACTAAACTGTGCTCGGAGGGTGCAATATGTGGATGTCTACACTAAAAACGTTTTATAATACATTTTAGTAATTCCTTTATGATAAATGTGCCAATCTTGCAGAGTAGTAGCGTGTCTGCCTGTTACTGGGGGGGGGGGGGCTTTTTTGATTCCCGGCCAGGTCAGATATTTTCACCTGGATCTTAGGTCTGGTTCGAGGTCAACACAGCCTACGTAATTACAGTTGAGGAGACATTTGATGGTGAGATGATGGCCTTGGTCTAGAAAACCAAGAGTAACGGCCGAGAAGATTCGTCATGCTGACCACACAACACATTGTAAGTGCAGGCCTTAGGGCTGGGCAGCGGTCACTTAGTAGGCCATTCCATTTCGGCGCTGTTGCGTTATGAGGTTTGGTTTCGTTCTGATAAATTCTCCATTACGGCCCCCCACTGAGAGTCAAAATTTGATACATATGTGGCCTTCAGGGTCCTGTAAGTTGGAGCCTCCTCGACTAGAGTCCATACTGTGAATATGATGCACTAATCCCTCATTATCATCACCTTGCAGGGTCTCATGGGTTGCGAAAACGAGTGTATCGTTGCTAAGGATGCCCCGATAGTGGGTTCGAATGCCGCTCTGCAGACCTGAAGATGGCATTCAGTTTGTTTCCAATTTTTCACCAGGCAAATGCTGTAACTGTACCTTAATTAGGACTATAGCCAATTCTACCCGCTTCTCGCCATTTCCTGTCCCATCGTCACCATAAAGCCTATTAGTTTCTGTATGACATAGAGCAAGTTTGCAAAAATATCTATATATTGTTGTTTAATAATGTCACTCCGCGCCAACTCTCTGCTGACAGATCGGAACATACCGCTTAGTCAAACAGCTCCTCTCCTTACTTCCAGGTGTAAGTGCTCTTAAAATAGCGTGGACTACCCCAGCCGTTAGTAATATTATACAACGGAGTACTCCGTATCAAGTTAGAATTAAATATTCAACAAAAATGTCAAGGGCAACTCCGGCTATTTGCAGAGAAAAAGGCTTTTCTCTTCTCTGACCCATGCCTTCATCCATACAAACCAAAACAACGACTAAACTGTAATGTATCCACAAAGTCGCACACGGGATGCTGTCAGTTGGTACAATTATTTCATTTACGCGTATTTACAAATTACACACATAACCTTAAATCACTCTTGTCAAAAACAAAACATTCATATCACAAACCACCATTTAAGGACAACTGCCAATCGCTGCTCATCGAGATGACAACATTGAAACTCAAATAAAACAGTTGACTGCGTAAAAGCATGCCACTTCAACATGGAGACTGAGATTACCGCATGTCACGAGATAACTCCATAACTCGCCAACCAATAACTTCCAACAACTCACTTAACAGTAACTCTCAATAACTGCCATGGTCATCTCTTTATATAGGTGCCTGCCCAGGCGTCTAGAAAGTTACATTATAAAAAATATCTTCGTGAAAATTCTAGAGTGCACAGTTTACAATGGATGGAATATTGTCAATTATTTTCTCAATAATAATAATTATTATTATTCGAGCACGATATCTGCATTAGTTAACCATGGACGAGAGAATATTGTTTTCAAGTTATACCTGTTATTACGCTTGCATCAACTGTTAATCTTAAACACGTAAATGGACAAACATGAACCTACATTACGCCACACGCGTTTTCTGTATAACTTTGGAAATAATATGCTTTTATATGTTAAAAACTGCGAAATGGTCATGCACCAGGGAGCTCAAGTGTGCATTGTGGAGTGGGAAAATTTGGAGGCAAAATGCAGGAAGAATATTGTAAGTTCTTTCAAAAGTTTCCCAATATGATTTACACAGTGAGCAATGGAAAATCCTAATTATCCAGACATATTTCTGACGCAGTAAAAGTAATACTCTCCTTCAGAAGAACATACTTTTAAATATCCTGTAAAATTGCATATTTGTCACCGAGGTACAGATATTCACTCTGACAATTTTGAGGAAGTAGTATTTCTAATTGTGAAAGAAATAATGAAATAATCGCTTTAAAGTTTTGCGATGTTAGCTCCGATACACAAATGGAAACGTGTATTTCTTTTCTAAGGTATCCCCGTAACAAAGTGGTGGAAAGCGTTCCAACAAGGTAACTGATTCAGTGTTTGGAAGGGTATAGTCAATTTAATGTACACCAATATACAAAAGAAAACCCCAATATAGTAGAAAATTAGCATACTAAGTGCAATGTACTTTTTGTGCACAGATATATAACTATCCTACTTTAACATGGAGCGGTTAGATTTAAAGGAAGTTTGCAAGTCGGAACATGTATCCATAAAGAATCCAATTCACTTGCGTTCCCCACTGATGTGCATGTAGAGCTGTCACTGAGGTGGCAGATTCCCTATTAATTGTTTACCTAGTCTTTTAATAAGATTTCAAGAGATTTAGAAAATTATCGAGCATCATCCTTAGCTAATTACAGTATTCTAGTCCCTTATTCCACGAGTTACTTTATTTCTCAATCAAAATATTGTAATATCCAGTCAAAGCAAGTTTGCTTTTCTATGACAATTAATTAATTGTACGGACAAGATTGAAATACTTGCGTTTAGATTGAAGACAGTGTTTTTCCTACGATGAATCATTAATTATTGGCACTACGTGCATGATTGCTACCTGCCACTCTCTAAAAAGGTGTTTCTCTCCTTGAACTGAATGAATGTAAAAGTAAGCAGTTCGTTTTTGATTTAATTACTAGAGAAGTAACATACAACTATTTTATCCCTATCCGTTCAGTTAACTTAGAAATAGCATTACTCTTTAACCTTCAGATTATCTCAGACCTGTCCTCAGAAGTGGAAAGCAGACCACCAGAGCGATTCCTCCTCTGCTTCACCAGTACTTAAGAAAAGAACTAGATATATTTTGACGCCATTCTACAAATTGTCACAACAAGAAATTGCCCATGTACCAAGTCATGAGTAAGTGTTGGCTTTATATAATATTATCATCATTGCATCATGGACGTAAACATTTAATAATTTATCATTTATTCCTGTCACTGTAGCTTCGTTTCAGGAGCTATAATAATAATAATAATAATAATAATAATAATAATAATAATAATAATAATACAAAAACGTTTTCATATATTAGTGGTAATTTGTCGGCCTCCGGATCCCAAGATAGGGGGTTCGAACCCGGGAGAGGTAGTCGGATTTTTGAAGGCGGAAAAAATTCATTCGACACTCCATGTCGTACGTTTCCGACATGTAAAAGATCTCTGCTGACACATTTGGTGTTTACCAGACAAAATTCATTAAATCTCAGCCACAGACGCCCAAGAGAGTTTCGGTTTACTCGGTCTGCCATCTAGTGAGCCTAGAGTAAAAACGGAACGTTGAAATTGACGAGCAGACAGCCAGATGGCGTCAAATTGAAATGTCTGCACACCGTAGCTGAGGCCATACGATTATTATTATTATTATTATTATTATTATTATTATTATTAGGGGCTGCCTGGCCGAGTCGGTAAAGGCGTGCTCAGTTCGCCCGGAAGGACGTGGGTTCGAATCCCCGTCAGGAAGTCGTAACATTTAAGAAAAGAGGTTTCCACTTCCGGAGGTGCATATGGCCCTGAGGTTCACTCAGCCTACACCAAAAATGAGTACCAGGTTAATTCCTGGGGGCAAAGGCGGCCGGGAGTAAAGCTAACCACTCTACCTCATCACGTGCCGAGGTTAACAATGGTGGAAGCCTTTACCTTCCACTCCTCCAAGGGTTTCAATGGCCTGTACGGAGGTGACTTTGCTTTGCTATTATTATTATTATTATTATTATTATTATTATTATTATTATTATTATTATTATTATTATTATTATTATTATTATTATTATTATTATTATTATTATTATTATTATTATTATTATTTATTCGTTCCGTTCCTGACTGCGACGGCAGCCCTTCTAGACAGTAACTCCGTCTCTCAGGCCAAGGTGAAATGATACGGTGAAGGAGATGTTCGGAGAAGGTTGGGGGATTGGCGCCGTGGCCTATTCTAGGAAATATTCCGACATTCGCCTTAGTGCAGGAGCATAGAAAAACACGGGAATCCATTATCAGCACAGCCGGCGGTAGAAACCACCCGCTCTTCCTCTCCCGAATGCAGAAGCATAGGAGCCAAGACAGAACAGCGGTCATCCTTTCCCTGCTCACTTGGTCGGTCGGAGTTCAGAGCTGTCGGACCAACGGACCACCTGTGGCCACTTGTAGTCCAATGCCTACCCTGCAACCGCCGACATTGCTATTCCTCTTCTTCCGCTTATTATTATTATTATTATTATTATTATTATTATTATTATTATTATTATTATTATTATTATTATTATTATTATTATTATTATTATGGTCGAACGTTTCCTACCTTCAATGAGAATAAAGACGTTAAAGTCGTTTCAATAAGCAAATACAGTATACACTCCGATCGAAAGATCTAAAACTCTCTTCCTTCGAGCACGTAGCGAACATAATTATTGATTCCTTATCAACAAGTAAATTAATCAAATGTTTGTACTATTGGCATGTTGACACATTATTAATTATACAGGTTAAAAAATTATTACTGTAAGTAAACTGCAATATAATTTTATACATGTCTGTATTCCTTGCCTAAAATTAAAAAGCGCCTGGCTAATAAGACATGCTCCTTTTAAATGTTAAAAACAGTATTTTACTCCTAAATGAAGAAATTATTCTTTCTTTACTAGCAAATCAATCAATAATTGCAAATGAAGGAGCACATACAACTTAGAATAGGTCATGAAAATAATGTTTGTGTGCTGAAGAATATTTTGTACCCTAAGATGTACATACACCTACTGGAATATAGATTCAGAAGGTGTTTGTGTATAATGTGATTTTCTATGAAGCATTAAGGCGTATGGTAACTAAAGCAGCAAAAAAAAATGATGTTACAGAATAAATATCAATATGGAATGTGTAAATGGCTTACAAAGGACGATATAATGGGTCGAGTTGCTGGGAAATGGGACATGTTATGAGGCTTGACTACAAAAAGAGAAGGATAGTAGGGCCAAGGGTCCTCTCATATGGGAGGCGATGGTACAAACTAAACCGTGAACTCTACCATCACCAAGAAACCGTCACTGATCCCATCAGAATAAAACGACTAGCTTTCTGCGGACACCTGTATGGAACGGATTCTCACAATCTGTCCTCTAAGATCCTCAAAGTAATCAGCAAGGTTAAAGCCAATGGATCGCTGTGGATACAGCAGGTAGAGAAGGATCTGGTAAAATTTGATATTAATAATGCCATCATAATTAACAGAAGAAACTACCGTTCAACTATCAAAACCGTACTTCTACTAACATCCCTTACAGAGAATTTAACCACAATGAGACAAGGAAATGGTCCGAGGAACGCAAAATAGAGTTCAGCTAGAAAACGAAGGATTACTGGGCCAATAGAAAAAGTGAAGGTAGGGCCTACCAAGAAAATGCAGCAGGCAAACTTACCATTAAGAACACCAGAAGGGACAACATTCGAAAACAACAACAACAACAACAACAACACAGCTAAAGCACAAGCACCGTATTCCTCAGGCGGTCCAAACGAACTCAACAAAAATAATAATAACAATGATAACAATAATAATAATAATAATAATAATAATAATCATATTGGAGTCTAATAATGTTTTATACCCCACTAACTACATTACGAGTTTCCGTGGAATACGAGAAACATTAATAATTATTTGGGAAATCCTGTACAGATTGGCCTGTATTCGAACCACGGTCCTCTCGATGAGACTTTTGACTATCGCGCACTCTAGATTATTGTTGAAACAGACTTCAACAGATATGTAGTGTAGAAGTGTGCAATTCAGGACTATAAACTGGTTAAAATGTCCTTCTTCGAGGATAAGCAAGTTCTAGGTACTTACTTTTGAGTTCCTTGCCTTCCTCCGAACAGCTCTTGTCATCTTCAGCCACCAGACAATCGAAATACGCCTTCCTCAACCGTTCATTGCTGAGGATCTCGTCCACGTTGATGTTATCATACTTGGTGGTGTAGGTGTCGCCAGCCAGGACGACAGCCACGGTGGCGAGGAGGACGCACAGTGCCAGTACTCGGTTCATGGTGAAGAAGAGTGTGGTCCGACCTCAACTCCACACCCTTATATACCACACGGTAGGTGATGAGATAATAGATACGTGGAAAAAATTCCCCCAAGCGTTGCTTCTGGAAAACAAGATTACAACATGTATATTGAATGTAGATTTCTGTTCGTTTTATTTCACCTGCTTCAATAAAAAGTGTATGCGTCATGTGTTGTAACTGACATCCTGCCAACTAGAAAAACATAATGCCTAAGCTTGATTTCATTACTGTCATGGAATTAAAAGACTGTAATAGAGTCCACCGAATATCAGACACGGGGGAGTTAAATAAGATAGAATAATTGTTTCAAGCATTACCTTCAAATGTATGGCTGGATAGTAAATGGCATGTAGAGAGTTTACAACTAATTCCTTCCCACCACATCACAAGTTAATTATGAAGTGCATTCGAGATAAAACACCTCCGGGTTTTTTTCCAACTAACTAATCTCACGTAAACTATGAATCTTGTGTCATTTCTCGGAGTAATCTCCTTGCAGCCGTACACATTTCTCACAACGTGGACGCCTTCATTCCGTGACACTGCCAACGCTTCTTTAGGGGTCTTTCTTGACCACTGAAATGTACGGCCACAGAGAGTGTTTTTCATCGTTGGAAAACGCCAGAATTCACTAAGAGCCAGGCCACGTGACCAGGGAACTTGGGGAATCGAGTTGCTTTCCAAAGAAACTGCTGCGTCATTTTCGCCCGATCCGCTGGAGTTTTGTCTCGCTGAATGAGCACACGTCCAGCCTTTTCCGGCCGTTTTCCGTTTTTCAGATTTTCAGGTCGTCATGGAGGATTGCGCGCTCTGATCCCACAGAAATGCCAACTCTGGAGACGATCTGTCCCACACTCATTCCGCGATTCTCAAAAACAACTTTCTCCACTCGCTCGACATTTCGCCAGAGAGGCCTGTGCAGGCAGAGATTGTCTTGGTTTCTTTTCACGCGACGTTTTGCTTTCTTTGAAAAGTTGCACCTACGAACGTACAGTAGACACATCCATGAAACCATCACCGCATCTCCCATTCAACTGGCGATGAATTTCAATTGGTGTCACACCATGCAAATGGAGAAAAACAAATGATTACACGCTCATCTTGTAATGAAAACGCCGCCATTTAAGTATCAAAAACAGTCTTCACTCTCTCCCCAGCCGCTAGGGTTCTTTGTGCTGTACAGTGCTGCCATCTCTGTCAATGAACGCTCGCTTACTTTTTTAAAAATTCGGATGATTCTATCTGTTTCCAGTTCTGAGAAAATGTGTTATAATTTGATCGCACCTCATACGATAGCACACCGATGAGTCCACCACACCTATCCATATCTGTAGGTTATTTTATTGACCTCATTCACTTAACCCTTGGTTATCATTGCGATATCAACTGTCACTTAAAACTAAAAGCTTATAAGGTTCATTCATTCGTATTTATACCGGGTGAATCACCTAAATAATTTACTCCAATCATTTCTGAAATGGATTGCTCTTGATGTACTGTTTTCACAGAAATGAAGTGCAATCAAGGTCAGTAGTATAAGTCAGGGATTCAGCCGCCTCCACCTCAACCGCCACAGGCTCTCGGGAGAGGCCTCCTCCAACTCCACCTCCACACGCTTTCGTTAGACGCCTCTGCCGCATTGACTGCGCTGGCTAAGAGCGCGAGCCTAATCTTACATCCGCCATCTTGGAGGGGCTCAACCTACTTTCTATGGGTAAGAGAGCTAGCCTAACATCATGGAGGGGCCTAACCTCAGTTTTACAGCTACATGTCCTTTCTGACGCGAGCCTAACCTCACATCGGCTAACTTGGAGAGGTTTAACCTAAATTTTGACGCACAAGACAGCAAACCTAACCTCATGGAAGGGCTTAACCTAAGTTTTATGGCCGGATTCCCTTCCCAACGCCAATTACACAAGATGGCGGCTATACATAGGCTCTTATGGGACGCCCTACGGACGCTTGCCCAATATGGCGGCTATACATAGCTTCTTATGAGCCCTCTTAAGGGCGCTTGCAAAATATAACGGCTGCAAGATGGCTGCTATACATAGGCTCTTATAAGACGCTCTAGGGACGCTTGCGCAAGATAACGGCTATCTAATTCTACATGATGGTGACTATACGTAGCTTCTTATGAGACGGATTAAGGGTGCTTACACAAGATGGCTGCCATACATAGGCTCTTATGAGACTCCCTAGGGATGCTTGCGTAAGATGGTGGCTATACATAGCTCCTTATGAGACGGCTTAAGGGCGATTGCACAAGATGGCTGCTATACATAGGCTGTTATGAGATTCCCTAGGGACGCTAGCGCAAGATGGCTGTTATACATAGCTCCTTATGAGACGCCCTACGGATGCTTGCGCAAGATGGCGGCTATACATAGATTCTTATGAGACGGCTTAAGGGCGCTTACACTAATTGGCTGCTATACATAGGCTCTTATGGGGCACCCTAGGGATGCTTGCGCAAGATGGCGGCTATATATAGCTCCTTATCTAACGGCTTAAGGGCGCTTGCACAAGATGGCTGCTATACATAGGCTCCTTCTGTGATGTCCTAGGGACGCTTGCGCAAGATGGCAGCTATCTAATTCTACAAGGAGGTGGCTATACACAGCTCGTTATGAGATGGCCTAGGGGTGCTCGCACAAGATGGCTGCTGCTCTTATGAGTATCCCTAGGGGTGCTTGCGCAAGATGGCGGCTATACACAGGCTCTTATGAAGAAAGCTGGCTTAGAGGCTACTGCGCAAGATGGCAGCTTCTGTTGTGAGGATCTTTATGCATGCGGTGGAGGGCAATTTGAAATTCTAGGTGCTCTTGTTTGTAAACACAGCTACGTGCTTTTTTGACAGTGGCCATCTTTAATCAACAAAGCATCGTGCTGCCATATTTAGGTACCACCTTTGAAATGTGGTACCGGGTAATTTGAAAAACTTCTACGTGGTTTGGACAGCTGTCAGCCGCCATCTTCAAAAACAACGCATCGTGCTGCTATCTTTACGACACTATACCTCATCCTTATACATGTGGTGCAGGGTAATTTGAAAAATTCCACTGCTTTTTTGACAGCTCCCATCATTAATTAACGGAGCATCGTGCTGCTATCTTTACAGCACTAAACATCATACGTTTGAAATGTGGTGGCGGATAACTTTAAAAATTCAACGTGCTTTTTTGACAGCTGTCAGAGGCTATCTTTAAACAATGGCGGCTATACATAGGCTGTTAATGGCTCCTCCTCCTCATCATCCTCCTCCTCGTCCACCTCCTCCGCCTCCTCCTCTGTCAAGGCATAGTTTTATATCTCTATCCAACCAGTTCAAACCTGCATCGCCAAGGCAAGAGTGTGCAAGTGCTGCAGTAATAACATCATTGTGCATGATTATACTTGCAGATCACAAAAGAAGTGATTGAAGCATAACAAGACTAGAATCGAACACTTTACTCGATGTCGTTAACTTCAACATGTGATCAGAACATTGATTGATGTGTTGTGATTACAACATAACAAGTCTATAATAGAACACGATACACGATGACGTTACTTACAACATGTGTTCAGAACATGTCAGTTGATACCCTTGTTCTACGAAGATGGATTCGAACAGAGAAATAAAATAAGAAAAGAATTCTGAACAGCTTGTGCAAGATAGCGGCTGTTATAACGTCCTCCTCCTCTTCCCGCTCGGTTAAGGCATATCTCTATCGAACGTACAACGCGATCTTATGCATAAGGCGGTGCAGATAGTGCGTAGCCAACTCGCTCGGTATGCGATAATATGAATACAACAAAAGTATAACTTCAAATGATTTGCCTTTTATTGTTTGTGTTGTACGAAAATCGAAAAGTACAGAACAAAACCATACTGCGTAGACAGCTCGCTCGGTAAACTATAATATGAATACATCAAATTTACAACTTCAAATGATTTGCCTTTTCTCGTGCTGAATACATAAAGGTATAGAACACAAACCATAATCAGATTTAGTTACAATAGAAAAAACATAGATTCAAACCTATTCTGGATTTTAAACTTCGTGTGCTGACGTAGCAAACCACGTGACCGCGACGTCACGACCACGTGGTCTTGTTTGTAAACAAATCTATGTGCTTTCTCGACAGCTGTCATCTTGACGGACCCTAACCTCACTTTTAAGGACAATAGAGCATCGCTAACCTCACTGCTGCCATCTTCACGGCGCTAAACTTCAAGGCTGCCACCTTTTCATGTCGTAGCGAGGAATTTAAAATCCAACAACAGAACATCGCTAACCTCACTGCTGCCATCTTGAAAAGTTCAGTGTTCCAAACCCAAAAAACTATCAAGCAGATACTGATTTCTGTTAGATAAACGCAACTCATTGCACCACTAATAGGTCGGGGATTTTATAATGTATTAGGTAATTCTGATAAGGCGTGACCCCTGGGATCCATTCCCTGTTATGTGTGGCATGAATTTCTTCGGTTCTGAACACAAAACCATTTACCAATAGAGATTAATTTGCTACACTTAACAAAGTAGAAGCGTTCTTGCTGATAACAGTCGATGAGGATGTTGCTGGTGTTAAAATGTACCAACTTCAGCTAACTCCGTCTAAGAGGAGGAGGGCGTAGTGAGGTGGTGGAGGAGCCCTTTAGCCCTTTATCCCTAGGAGGAGGAGGAGGAGGAGGAGGACGCGGTCAAGAGGAGGAGGGGGATGAGGAAGGGTCCTTTTATCCTTTTGCCCTTCTAATAAGATATAACCCTTAGGTCTTATTCTCTATTATGTGTGTAGCACAATTATTTTTCGGTTCAGCATTTTGCAATTATCTTGCATAGTAGCCCTCTACTGCACAAGCTACATGCTCCTAATCCATGCTAACAGACTGAAATAATATGTTTCCGAACCGATATTTCATGTTACATTTTTATGCGATAACTTGTTCAACTGCAAGGGACTTAAATGTAAGCAGTGTATTTCTTATAACACTAGGCGCTCTGTTTAATTTTTACTTTCTGCACAAGCTACAATCTCCTAACCCATGCCAACAGATTGAAACAATATGTTTCCGAAACGATATTTCATGTTACATGTTTATGCGATAACTTGTTCGCCTACTAGGGGGTCTTAAATGTAACCAATGTATTTCTTATAGCACTAGGCGTTCTGTTTAATTTCACTTTCCGTGTTTGCGATAAGAGAACAGGGTTTCAATCTATGATTTTTTATTGTAACTAAATCAGATTATCATATACCGAACTAGATGGCACGCAGTATGGTTTTTGTTCTATACCTCTTTGATATTCGCACAAGACAAGGCAAATCATTTAAAGATGTACGTTTAATATATTCATATACTCGTTTACTTAGCGAGCTGGCTACGACGTATGGTTTTGTTCTGTACTTTTTGATTTTCGTACTAGACAAATAACAAAAGTCAAAGCACTTAAAGTTATACTTTTGTTGTATTCATATTATCGTTTACCGAGCGAGTTGGCTACGCAGTATGTGCACCGTGTGCACTGCTTTATGCATAACGTCGCGTTGTACGTTCGATAGAGATATGCCTTAACCGCGCGGGAAGAGGAGGAGGAGGACGTTATAACAGCCGCTACCTTGCACAAGCTGTTCAGAATTCTTTTCTTATTTTATTTCTCTCTTCGAATCCATCTTCGTAGAACAAGGGTATCAACTGACATGTTCTGAACACATGTTGTAATTAACGTCATCGTGTATCGTGTTCTATTATAGTCTTGTTATGTTGTAATCACAACACATCAATCAATGTTCTGATCACATGTTGAAGTTAACGACATCGAGTACAGTGTTCGACTCTAGTCTTGTTATGTTTCAATCACTTCTTTTGTGATCTGCAAGTATAAACATGCACAATGATGTTATTACTGCAGCACGTGCACACTCTTGCCTTGGCGATGCAGGTTTGAACTGGTTGGATAGAGATATAAAACTATGCCTTGACAGAGGAGGAGGCGGAGGAGGTGGACGAGGAGGAGGATGATGAGGAGGAGGAGCCATTAACAGCCTATGTATAGCCGCCATTGTTTAAAGATAGCCGCCGACAGCTGTCAAAAAAGCACGTGGAATTTTTCAAATTATCCGCCACCATATTTCAAACGTATGATGTTTAGTGCTGTAAAGATAGCAGCACGATGCTCTGTTAATTAATGATGGGAGCTGTCAAAAAGCACGTGGAATTTTTCAAATTACCCTGCACCACATGTATAAGGATGAGGTTTAGTGTCGTAAAGATAGCAGCACGATGTGTTATTTTTAAAGATAGCGGCTGACAGCTGTCCAAACCACGTAGATTTTTTCAAATTACCCTCCACCACATAGCAAATAGTAGCTAAGGATGGCAGCACGATGCTCTGTTGATTAAAGATGGCCGCTCTCAAAATAGCACATGGAATTTTTTTCAAATTGCCCGCTACCACGTACCTAAGATAGTAGCTAAAGATGGCAGTACGATGCTTTGTTGATTAAAAAAGGCCGCTGTCAAAAAAGCACGTAGCTGTGTTTACAAACAAGAGCACGTAGAATTTCAAATTGCCCTCCACCGCATGCATAAGGATCTTCATAACAGCAGCTGCCATCTTGCGCAGTAGCCTCTAAGCTTGCTTTCTTCATAAGAGCCTGTGTATAGCCGCCATCTTGCACAAGCATCCCTCGGGCGTCTAAGAAGAGCAGCAGCCATCTTGTGCGAGCACCCCTAGGCCCTCTCATAAAGAGCTGTGTATAGCCGCCATCTTGTAGAATTAGATAGCCGCCATCTTGCGCAAGTGTCCCTAAAGAGTCTCAGAAGAGCAGCAGCCATCTTGTTTGAGCACCCCTAGACCGTCTCATAAGGAGCTGTGTATAGCCACCATCTTGTATAATTAGATAGCAGCCATCTTGCGCAAGCACCCTTAAGGCGTATCATAGGAGCCTATGTACAGCAGCCATCTTGTGCAAGCGCCCTTAAGCCGTCTCATAAGGAGCTATGTACAAGCATCCCTAGGGCGACTAATAAGGAGCATTGTATAGCAGCCATCTTGCGCAAACATCCCTAGGGCGTTTCATACGAGCCTATGTATAGCAGC
Source organism: Anabrus simplex (assembly GCF_040414725.1). Taxonomy (NCBI): domain Eukaryota; kingdom Metazoa; phylum Arthropoda; class Insecta; order Orthoptera; family Tettigoniidae; genus Anabrus; species Anabrus simplex. The sequence continues at coordinate 370,583,412 of NC_090269.1, read as the reverse complement.
CATCTTCTGCAAGTGCCCTTAAGCCGTCTCATAAGGAGCTATGTATAGCCGCCATCTTGCGCAAGCATCCCTAGGGCGTCTCATAAGGAGCTATGCATAGCAGCCATCTTGCGCAAGCATCCCTAGGGAGTCTCATAAAAGCCTATGTATAGCAGCCATCTTGTGTAATCACCCTTAAGCCGTCTCATAAGAAGCTATGTATAGTCGCCATCATGTAGAATTAGATAGCCGCCATCTTGCGCAAGCGTCCCTAGGGAGTCTTATACCAGCCTACGTATAGCAGCCATCTTGCAGCTGCCATCTTGTGCAAGCGCCCTTAAAAGGTCTCATAAGAAGCTATGTATAGCCGCCATCTTGCGCAAGCGTCCGTAGGGAGTCTCATAAGAGACTATGCTTAACCGCCATCTTGTGTAATTGGCGTCCGGAAAGGCATCCGGCCGTAAAACTGAGGTTAGACCCTTCCATGAGGTTAGGCTTGCTGTATTGTGCGTCAAAAGTTAGATTAAGCTCCTCGAAGATAGCCGATGTGAGATTAGGCTCGCATCAGGAAGGGCATACAGCTATAAAACTGCGGTTAGACCCCTCCATGATGTTAGGCTAGCTCTCTTACGCGTTAAAAGTTAGGTTAAGCCCCTCCAAGATGACGGATGTGAGATTAGGCTCGCCCTATTAGGCGTCAGGAAAGGCATCCGGCTGTAAAACTGAGGTTAGGCCCCTCCATGAGGTTAGGCTAGCTCTCTTACGCATGAAAAGTTAGGTTAAGCCCCTCCAAGATGGCGATATGAGGTTAGGCTCGCGCTCTTAGCCAGCGCAGTCATGCGGCGGAGGCCTCTAACTATGTAGATGTAGATGTGAAGATGGAAGAGGCCTCTCCGAGAGCCTGTGGAGGTGGAGGTGGAGGTGGAGGTGGAGGTGGAGGTGGAGGTGGAGGTGGAGGCGGCTAAATTATACTAAATTATAATACTAAGGTCTCATAATTGCATACTTGGTTTTTATAATTATTAGAGTGTGCATTTTTTAGAAATTTGTACACTGACTGACAGAGCAAATGCAACACCAAGAAGGAGTGGTCAGAACTTTATGCCAATTGCAGGGTAGACTGACGTCACTGAGGTATGCTCATGATGTGAAATGCGCCGCTGTGCTGCGCACGTAGCGAACGATAAATGGGACACGGCGTTGGCGAATGGCCCACTTCGTACCGTGATTTCTCAGCCGACAGTCATTGTAGAACGTGTTGTCGTGTGCCACAGGACACGTGTATAACTAAGAATGCCAGGCCGCCGTCAACGGAGGCATTTCCAGCAGACAGTCGACTTTACGAGGGGTATGGTGATCGGGCTGAGAAGGGCAGGTTGGTCGCTTCGTCAAATCGCAGCCGATACCCATAGGGATGTGTCCACGGTGCAGCGCCTGTGGCGAAGATGGTTGGCGCAGGGACATGTGGCACGTGCGAGGGGTCCAGGCGCAGCCCGAGTGACGTCAGCACGCGAGGATCGGCGCATCCGCCGCCAAGCGGTGGCAGCCCCGCACGCCACGTCAACCGCCATTCTTCGGCATGTGCAAGACACCCTGGCTGTTCCAATATCGACCAGAACAATTTCCCGTCGATTGGTTGAAGGAGGCCTGCACTCCCGGCGACCGCTCAGAAGACTACCATTGACTCCACAGCATAGACGTGCACGCCTGGCATGGTGCCGGGCTAGAGCGACTTGGATGAGGGAATGGCGGAACGTCGTGTTCTCCGATGAGTCACGCTTCTGTTCTGTCAGTGGTAGTCACCGCAGACGAGTGTGGCGTCGGCGTGGAGAAAGGTCAAATCCGGCAGTAACTGTGGAGCGCCCTACCGCTAGACAACGCGGCTTCATGGTTTGGGCCGCTATTGCGTATGATTCCACGTCACCTCTAGTGCGTATTCAAGGCACGTTAAATGCCCACCGCTACGTGCAGCATGTTCTGCGGCCGGTGGCACTCTCGTACCTTCAGGGGCTGCCCAATGCTCTGTTTCAGCAGGATAATGCCCGCCCACACACTGTTCGCATCTCCCAACAGGTTCTACGAGGTGTACAGATGCTTCCGTGGCCAGTGTACTCTCCGGATCTCTCACCAATCGAACACGTGCGAGATCTCATTGGACGCCGTTTGCAAACTCTACCCCAGCCTCGTACGGACGACCAACTGTGGCAAATGGTTGACAGAGAATGGAGAACCATCCCTCAGGACACCATCCGCACTCTTATTGACTCTGTACCTCGACGTGTTTCTGCGTGCATCGCCGCTCGCGGTGGTCCTACATCCTACTGAGTCGATGCCGTGCGCATTGTGTTAAGCTGCATATCGGTTTGAAATAAACATCAATTATTCGTCCGTGCCGTCTCTGTCTTTTCCCCAACTTTCATCCCTTTCGAACCACTCCTTCTTGGTGTTGCATTTGCTCTGTCAGTCAGTGTATTTCTAAATGGAGGAATGCCTATTAATATCATGAAATGGAAAACAAATAATTTGAAAGGCCTACAATATCGAAATCCCATAAAATTGTTCAAGAATTACATTACATTGACTGGTGTTTGTTGTGATGTTGTTTGTTTCGTGTGTTGCCACTGATCTCCGATAAATCGTAGCATGCCATTCTTCTGGTTCATACATGATCTGATAACTACTATTAGGTGACACGCTGGTTCACCTTTGTATTCCTATTCGTTCCTTACTGTGAGGCAAACGTCAGGCATTTTATACAAAACGATAGAGCAGTGCTGTCTGTGGTCGATATATTCCAGCTCTAGAACTTGGAATTTTTAGAACAAAACGTAGTACTTTTCGTGAAAATTGAAAAACTGTCCTGTTTTTCACTTGTTCTAGCATATCATGTGACAGCGTTAACTTTAAGACCGATATTTTATCGTTTTTCACTTTATTTAGCATATGGCAACATTAGTAAAATTTGTACAATAATTATCTCGTAATAGCTCTCCGAACATATTCTTGGACTATATGGTGAACAGTCTGCTTTAGAGCACCAGAGTCACAATTAGAAGAAGTTATTTTTTTTTCCACTTGTGCAGTAAATCGGCACACCTGCCAATGTTGGTTCTTATTCTGTTAAGAACCGAGCAGCTCTTGATTGGCAATCCAAAGCCAGATGGCTTGGAGGATATACACAGCATCTTACGTTGTTCCGCCGTAGCTTTAATCTGCCATGTGTGTTTCCAGCAGTCATAGATATTAAACCCGTTGTCAACTAACATCCTTGCAGCTTCCTTACTTTACTGATTGTTGCGATGTTTGCTTGACCAGGGAGGTGAGGATATTTCTGTGGTTTTTCGTAGTCCCGTGCAAGTGTTCTATCACGCCGCACAGAAGGAGGTGTTGTAGGTGTAACTATGGGTAACCAGAATTTAGGTGTAGGTCAGATTGTCCCAGTTATAAGACGCGTGGTAAGGTTGACCTGTATGTCAACAAGTCTTGTGTGAGTACTTTTGATCCAGCTGTAGAGAAATATTCCGCAACAGGACAAACCAGCACAAGAACCGAAATAAGGAGTGCCGATGCAGAGGATGCCTATGATGTGTCACAGAGATTCTAGAGTAGGTTATTTCGAGTTCTTATTTTGACCGCTGTTCTTAATAGGTGCTGTTTGTAAGTGAGCGCTCTATGAATTGTGACCCCCAGATATTTCGGGTTTGTGTTATGCCTGAGTAGCCTTCCTTCAAAGTAGACCGTGAGCACTTTTTTGGCCAAATTGTTGTTTAGGTGAAACGGTGAGACTTCTTTCTCAGCGACACTTGGCTGCAACCTCCATGTACGGAAATATTCACCAACAATTGTTAAATCATTGGTCAATACGGACTCGGTAACTTCACGACCTCTATGCCCAGTCATCAGCATACCGAAACTTAGTTGCTGTGGTTTCAGGCATTTGTGATATGTACAAACTGAACAGGAAAGGGGCCAGGTCAGATCCTTGCATTAGTCCGTTGTTTAGATTCACCTGTGCACTCATCTTGTTGCCCCTTTATTATTTGTAAACAACGGTTACTGACCGTTCGTTGATGAGATTGTCAGTCGGTCATTGTAATGGCCTATGTGGATTTCACTTTAAAGTTTGTCTGTGTCTGTTACAAGAATACGGGAAAATGGCTGGGTAGATTCTAATGAAAATTGTTATTTTAGTTTAGAAGAAAGTCGATTAAAATCTTAGCTATAAATTGTTCAAAAATAACCACTGGAAGGGGATCAGAAGGTGCACAAAAGCATGGAAAAAGGTGTATATTTTTGCCGGTTGGTTTTACATGAAAATAGTTCGTGGCAAATATTTGTTCTATGCCATTTTTCCACTACAGTTAAAAATAATCGAAATACACTGACTGACAGAGCAAATGCAACACCAAGAAGAAATGGTCAGAACTTTATGCCAATTGCAGGGTAGACTGACGTCACTGAGGTATGCTCATGATGTGAAATGCGCCGCTGTGCTGCGCACGTAGCGAACGATAAATGGGACACGGCGTTGGCGAATGGCCCACTTCGTACCGTGATTTCTCAGCCGACAGTCATTGTAGAACGTGTTGTCGTGTGCCACAGGACACGTGTATACCTAAGAATGCCAGGCCGCCGTCAACGGAGGCGTTTCCAGCAGACAGACGACTTTACGAGGGGTATGGCGATCGGGATGAGAAGGGCAGGTTGGTCGCTTCGTCAAATCGCAGCCGATACCCATAGGGATGTGTCCACGGTGCAGTGCCTGTGGCGAAGATGGTTGGCGCAGGGACATGTGGCACGTGCGAGGGGTCCAGGCGCAGCCCGAGTGACGTCAGCACGCGAGGATCGGCGCATCCGCCGCCAAGCGGTGGCAGCCCCGCACGCCACGTCAACCGCCATTCTTCGGCATGTGCAAGACACCCTGGCTGTTCCAATATCGACCAGAACAATTTCCCGTCGATTGGTTGAAGGAGGCCTGCACTCCCGGCGTCCGCTCAGAAGACTACCATTGACTCCACAGCATAGACGTGCACGCCTGGCATGGTGCCGGGCTAGAGCGACTTGGATGAGGGAATGGCGGAACGTCGTGTTCTCCGATGAGTCACGCTTCTGTTCTGTCAGTGATAGTCACCGCAGACGAGTGTGGCGTCGGCGTGGAGAAAGGTCAAATCCGGCAGTAACTGTGGAGCGCCCTACCGCTAGACAACGCGGCATCATGGTTTGGGCCGCTATTTCGTATGATTCCATGTCACCTCTAGTGCGTATTCAAGGCACGTTAAATGCCCACCGCTACGTGCAGCATGTGCTGCGGCCGGTGGCACTCCCGTACCTTCAGGGGCTGCCCAATGCTCTGTTTCAGCAGGATAATGCCCGCCCACACACTACTCGCATCTCCCAACAGGCTCTACGAGGTGTACACATGCTTCCGTGGCCAGCGTACTCTCCGGATCTCTCACCAATCGAACACGTGTGGGATCTCATTGGACGCCGTTTGCAAACTCTACCCCAACCTCGTACGGACGACCAACTGTGGCAAATGGTTGACAGAGAATGGAGAACCATCCCTCAGGACACCATCCGCACTCTTATTGACTCTGTACCTCGACGTGTTTCTGCGTGCATCGCCGCTCGCGGTGGTCCTACATCCTACTGAGTCGATGCCGTGCGCATTGTGTAACCTGCATATCGGTTTGAAATAAACATCAATTATTCGTCCGTGCCGTCTGTGTTTTTCCCCAACTTTCATCCCTTTCGAACCACTCCTTCTTGGTGTTGCATTTGCTCTGTCAGTCAGTGTATATGTAGACTTTGTACAAACATTTTCTAAAAGCCGGTAACTAACTCTAGGTCAATAGACTGTAAAGACTGTTTCTATGGGAATCGTTCCGGTAACGTATTACATTTTTTGTATATCTGTCAGTATTTTAAAAAGTATTAACCCGATGCTTGGTTTTCTTCTATGCCGGAAAGAAGAGATCAAATCAAGATCATCAATACTGAAAAAAATATAATAATAATAATAATAATGTAATTGTTTTTTACGCGACAGTAAATGTACCGACTCGAGGCTGACGTATGCCAGCCCCTTCATATACCACCGGGCTGAGCCAGGTTCCAACCTGTCAAGTTGGGGTCAGAAGGCCAGCATCTCAACCGTCTGAGTCACTCAGCCCGGCAATGAAAAATATGAAAGTGCAAAGAGCCCCAGACAGCACGGAAGAAAGTGCGTCATGACAAGCCGCTGATACAGAGAGTTATGACAATTTATGTTCCTCAGAATCTGGGGAACAATACGAAAGGTGGACAAACGTAGTAATGATGCACATGCTAAGAAAATGACCCATCAAAGACGGTGTACTAGAGCAAGTTATAGTATTGAACCCTTGAACTTACCATTCCATCGTTGGTCGGCCACGGCTGCTACAGTAGAACAATTTAGAACTCTTAAATCATAGGTCGTTGCGGGAATAAATTCGGTCACGATCTTAACCAAACGATGGGGTTCAGAAGAAAGCCTAACTACTTGAAATGAGGAGCAAAAATGTGCTTACTAACTTTTATTAAACTGAAATAGCACGATAACATAATTAATTTAATAGGCATTCTTGCGAAAAAACAATATAAATTATTGGTTTTGAATGTTCCAAACACAGTCACATTACATAACGCCAATTTGTTTCTTACAAAGCCGAAGAGTTTCTTCGGAGAAGCTAATATGTTAGTGGACAGCGAAACTGAAAAACTGAAAAAGGAAAGACCTGAAAACCGGGCACCTATTATTCCAAACGAGAACTGAGAGTTAATCCACACGATCCGTGGAAAATCTGACTTTCAACAAGTAGAACGCCTGATTTTCTCTCCATTAAGGTTATCCACCAGTCAAATACCCTTCACGGATACGGAACATCCGCCGAATGGACCCTTAATCGAACCAAACTGACTATCAGTTGCTTTGGATAGGTTGCGAAATATTATGGGAAAGCATGGTGTTCACTATAAGTTAACAGCATCATTCACAATTGAAATAAAATTCCACCATGTATTTGTCATTCATGACACCCTTAAGTGATAAGATAATCCCGATGCTAACTGTGCATCACCCCAAACAGCTGTTCGGAAGGAACCAACAACAACAGGATCCGGGAGGATCTTACGTTAGATCGTTCTAAAGGAACAAAACTGCGAAATGCAGGAAACACTTACTAATCATGCATTTAGAAGAAATGCCAAACACTGAAGTTAATCAAAAGTGAAAAGTCACTTGAAAATATTATTATTGAACCGATTTTCAGGTTTGAAATGGGTTTGTTATGCTTAATAAAATTACCAGTCCACGCTACAATTTACTACAATTTTAAGGAATTCTTTCCTTTGAAAACAATGCTACCAGTACAGATCTCTCTATTTACTGTCTGTCCCAACACACTACTATAAAGTGATTACTTACTTACGTTAACTATGAATAAGAATGAAAATACGACAAGATTAAACATAAAATAAAATACTGGCTGACGAATCGAAACCGCATTCGCAACTCAAGTCTCACACTAATACACTGAGTGTCAATATGCACACTATCAAACGAGAACGTACGTTAAAACGAGAAAACAATAAAGTCCGTAAAAATAAATTAACATCTCGAAGTCATTAACGCTTAGCACGCACGAAAAATTACAGTAAAAACATTTAATCTATGTCGAGCCGATATCCAACACTTGGACAGCCCTCACTTCTCTGATAGCAGTCCCGTTATCTCAATGGAGAGCTCCGCATTGACCCTCGTCATAAAATCATATCGTATTGTAAATGCGACCTTTCCCCAGGCCGCTTCAAGAAACAAAACAAAGAAATATCTAAACTGAGGCTTGAGTGTGTACAGCTACCATCCCAGACCTATCGTCGGGCTCACTTGAAATCTGTGCACCCTAACCCTAATCATTATATACATGATGCCTTCCAAATTCTATCGTCGGGCGTGACCTAGGACGTCTCATCATCAGTGACTCCAAGAATAACAAGTGACGTCCTAAATCTATCGTCGGGCGTCAAAGTGGGTCGTACCACGTCTCCCTTAACATATCAGGCGAACAGCAATTTCAAACAGACTCTGATATTCAACACTAAATTTGGTCAGACCAATACCACACGACGGAACCAACGTCTCTATTATCAAATGAATACAAGTCGAAATACAGTAAGTCTCTACCTCTCGAAAAATACAGTAAGTGTCTACCTCATTATAATATGTGAACTCAAAAATAAATAGACGTGACGAACGATTCTCCACCTCGAACACAATCTCAGCCTGTGCACCGAAGTGTTAGGGAAGCAAATGAAAATTCCCAACACACGTTTACCCTTTTAGTGGATGCCTTCAAAATAATAATCATCACCACCGCATTCGAAATTCTCAAATCGCCTATCATCAATTCCAACCATCTTATCAATGACTTCTCCAGTGAACAAATTCGATATAACCCAACCGTGTGTCCAAAGTGCTCTTCGATCCTGGAGATCGCACATTTTCTTAACAAAAGTCACTGGATGTTTACTACCCAGACTTAACATTTTACCAGAGTCGTCTTCACTTGGAATCGTTCTATAAATTTACAAGGCTTCACACCATAGTCGTCTCAAATTCGGATTGATTGCGGAAAACCATACAGCCTGTCTTAACACAGCCTGTTTCCTAAATACTTCCTCTACAAAATACAGCTTATCTCAACACACTTTCTCATCGCTTTATTCCAGCGGTATCGCTTCTCTCTCATCTCCACGCACATATAAATCCATCGCTCTCAATCCCTTTCCTTCACGACCCTTTTTCATACTTCGATCCCCTGGTGAAAACGACAACCATTATCAAACACATCTCTTACTTTACTATTATTACGATTTTCGAACCTCAAGAGTCCAAGAGCACACATCGACCTTTCGCAACACTGGTATACACGATGTTTCAAAATTTTCTTCCCATTAATAACTGTGACTCTAACAAATTTTCTTGACATTATCTAAACATGCTTACGATCCTTGTAAATATAACTGGTTAAATGCAATTTAACAGAGAAGAATTTCCTTATCCCGCGGTAAACATTATTATTATTGTTATTATTATTATTATTATTATTATTATTATTATTATCGACCAGCATTTCTGAATGCAACTGACACCTGAGATTAAGATATTCGCCACGACAAATTTACACTTATAACGTTCACAAATCCGCACTTTGAATGATATCTCATCTCAACACAAAATTTTAAGCGTCGCATTTTACCGTTCTTGACATGAATTTACACACTGAAATTTTCACACGCTGACCAAAATTTACAACGCCTTTCGCCTGATAATTACGAATATCGACCCGACAATCATCTGGAAAACGTTGGTTAGGACAGACAGTAACTAACTAACTACAACATAATATAAAATTAGACAGACCTGCACAATGGTGACATTCTCAGCATTCTGGTTACATCCTCACCAGCAACCTCGCACTTAGCCACTCATTTTCACAGATAACATTTTCATTTTCAAAATCTCACTCATCCAAACACTACCCTTCACACACACGAGATTAAAATTACCATATAAATAATGCACTTTCTCTGTAACTTGCACCACGAACTTCCCTCGTCCGGCAGTCGACTACAACTGTCTGATGCTTTCTCAGAGTGGTTTCTCTCTCCGTTGTTTCAATAAGAACAGGTGTTCAACCGATAAAGGGAGCAGAACTCCTCTGCGTAGCTTCCCCCAGACCCTCTTCACTTACAAGAGTACATGAAATGATAAAATATAAAATCTGCTGTGTATATTCCAACCAGCCTACACCTTCCCAGTTCGTCTGCAAACGTTCAGAACTTTCCCAATCGCTTTTCTTCTTAACCAAATTTATGGACCTTAGCCACGAACATGTATTTAATTATTGTCGGTCAATCTGGCGCGAATTTCTAATGACGACGGGCACAAGCTCCCGCGGCTCCAAGTTCCAGATCGACACTGAAAAATCTACGGTGGGGGGTTTCTTTTATAATTTCCGGAAGGACGCTATCCCCTCTATGAGGCTTGGTTGTGTAATCTGCCAATTTTGCTTCTAATAACCCGATTTTGATAAGATTTGTCCCAGGACTCCGTACAGACTTGCATTTATGTTCGATGTTAATTTTATAATTTTTCTACACTCACAACAGGAGAAATAAATTGTTTCTGCCCGTGCGTTTCGCGCGTTTTCTTCTGCCCCTGACCTTGGCACGTGTAACTAGTTCGCTGATCTCACGCTACCATGTACTTGGGCTTAACTGCACTTAAAATTTTCCCTGGTGTCACTAACTTCACGGAGGGTGTATGAATAATTTTGCTTATTTATTTCTTCCTTTACTATATTGTCAAAATCCCTCGTTGTGCAGAATTCCATTAATTTAGAGAATCGTTGGGCACTCGAGTCCCACCGAGGTGTCCCGGCAATTCACGAGCTCGCCGTGAGGAAGAACCTTACCACGCGACATCGGGGCTCGCAGGAGCGCAAAAATGGCTGCCCTCAAACATACAGTAGTTTCTGAATACCAAATAAATATTTGAGAAAAATGAAAATTTTTCTCACCGTAGAATTATGGGTTCAGTATATTAGGGTGACCAGATTACAAGCATGAAAATACAGGACACTTCGACTGTCGTTCATTATGAAGTCCCGTTTAAGATTATATTTCCTTAGCAAAAGCCACGGACCTCACTTATATATAGAAAGCCAGTACTGATTAGTAATATTATTATTATTATTAATATTATTATTAGTTCTTATTTTCCTTTCTTAATCCATTTACCGTTCAAAATTGGTTTTTTTCCTCAGACTCACAAGGGGTCGCACCTCTACCGCCTCAAGAGCAGTGTCCTGGAGCCTGAGACTTTCAGTCTGGGGGATAAAGCTAGGGAGGAGGACCAGTACCTCACCAAGACTGCTTCACATTCTATGCTGAACAGAGGCCTCGTGGGGGCATGGGAAGATCGGAAAGGAAAGGTACATGGAGGAGGAGTAGGAAACCACGAAAAACCACTTCGAGAATGGCTCACGTGAACCGTACTCCTCTCTACTCAGTTGACCTCCCGAGTCTGGGTGGACCCCGTTCCAGCCCTCGCAACACTTTTCAAAGTTCGTAGCAGAGCCGGGAACCGAACGCGGGAATCCGTTGGTGGCAGCTAATCACACGAACCACTACACCATAAATACGTACCTGATTATTATTATTATTATTATTATTATTATTATTATTATTATTATTATTATTATTATTATTATTATTATCATTAAAAATGGAAGTGGCTCGATTGCAATAGGCTACATAAAAAAATTTGAAGGCCATTGGATAGGTGGAATGAAAAGTCTTGCACTTTCCGCAGCTTCGGCACTTAGTGAGGTAGAGTGATCAGCTCTGAGCCCGGCCGTCTTTGCCCCCAGGAATTAACCTGGTGCTAATTTTTGGTGTAGACTGAGTAAACCTCAGTCAACCTCCGGTAATGGAAATCTCGTTTCTTAAAATTTTCGAATTCCTGACGAGGAATCGAACCGACGTCATTCTGGATGAACAGAGCACGCCTTTACGCCTCAGCCGGGCGAGTTTGCCGTGCAATTAGGGGCGCGCGGCTGTGAGCTTGCATCCGGAAGATAGTGGTTCGAATCCCACTGTTGGCAGCCCTGAACATAGTTTTCCGTGGTTTTCCATTTTCACACCAGGCAAATGCTGGGGCTGTACCTTAATTAAGGCCACGGCTGCTTCTTTCCAACTCCTAGGGCTTTCCTCTCCCATCGTCGCCATAAGACCTATCTGTGTCGGTGCGACGTGAAACAACTAACCAAAAAAAATGCTTTAATGTTTATTCTTCTTCTTCCTCTTCTTCTTCAGTCTTGAACCCGTGGGTTTATTTGCAGCAGACTTCCATTTTTCAGGGTCTGCCTGGCCGAGGCGGTAAAGGCGTGCTCGGTTCGCCCGGAAGGAAGTGGATTCGAATCCCCGTCAGGAAATCGTAAAATTTAAGAAACGAGATTTCCATTTCCGGAGGTGCATATGGTCCTGAGGTTCACTCAGCCTACACCAAAAATGAGTGCCGGCAAAGGCTACCGGGCGTAAAGCTAACCACTCTACCCCATCACGTGCCTTTAACTTCCACTCCTCCAAGGGCCTTCATGGCCTGTACGGAGGTGACTTTGCTTTGCTTTTGCTTCCATTCTTCTCTTCCGTGCAGTTCGCACATTTCATATGTGACATGATTTGGCTCATGTACCTTCTCGCCGATTTCACTCTTCTATACGGCCCTATGTTATTGTTGTTTTCATTGTGTTATGGCATAGCAGATGGCCTGCCAGTCGTTTCGTCTAATCTGCATCTGCCGCCAAGGACATCTCGATTCTCTTGCTCTATCAAACACCACACCAATCGTTACTCTGTCCATCCAGCTGATTTTGAGGAATCTCCGGTAGCACCTGGTTTCCAAAGCTTCATGTCTCCTCTTGTCCACTGCCTCCGCTCCCCATGTCTCAAAGCCACACAAGGTAACACTTCAAACACATGCCTTCATCAGTTTGGATTATGCAGCTAATTATCTCCTGTCTACTTCGACCATCTGTAGTTATACTCCACAGTAAGAACATTTTGTCCAAAGTATGATTACCCACATTGACTCTCAAGGGGCATTTGTGTCGTCTTGCAAACACAGACCATCAACTATTTTCTTCATTCTATTGATGTTCATACGGCACTTGACGCTGAGGTGTGTTTCCATCTCAGTCAGGTTTTTGTTGTTGTTTTCTTGGCTTTACGTCTCACCGACACAAATAGGTCTTACGGCGACGACGGGTTAGGAAAGGGGTAGGAGTGCAAAAGGAAGCAGCCGTGGCCGTAATGAAGGTAGAGCCCCATCATTTGCCAGGTGTGAAAATGGGAAAGCACAGATATCCACTTTCAGGGTTGCCGAAAGTGGGATTTGAGCCCACTATTTCCCGAATACGCCAATTGGCTTGGTAGTGTTTTTCTCTAAATCATCCCTGTTATCTGCGATTATGGAAATAACATCTGCAAACCCTAACATGCCATTCCTCCTACCGTTCACCTTTAGACCAACTTGTACTCTGTCCGTTACAATATCTAAAGTTTGTTGAATATATGAACTGAAAAAGATTTAAAAGACAGGAACCAGCCTTGTCACACGCCCTTCTTTAATATTATGTGAAATGAATTGTGGACTAGAACAATCTTGATTTCGAAAATGTCATTCAAAAGTCTGATGCCACAATAAATCATGTCTATTACTAGCAACGAAGGGCCTTAGGCTGCCCGTTTATATGTCCTGGAGATTCTGCAAACTCGTGGATAGCGTGACGAGTTGTTCATTCGTATTGCATGACATTATTCGCCTTCATCGGCCATCTCTCCACTTAACCAGCTCCCTAGTTGACTTCAAGAGGGTGAGTGGAACCATTTCCTAACCGATTGACGAGTCAGGATTGGAACCCAGTGTCTCCGTATAAGGAGGGGAGATGCAACTCGTACATCATGGGGCAGACGGATAATGTAATACTGTATAGAGTAATAAATAAGTTACAGGATTGCGAGTGACTGCAAAAAATACCGACAAAACTGTCAGATGAACAGCAGAAAATGGCATTGATAATAATAATAATAATAATAATAATAATAATAATAATAATAATAATAATAATAATAATAATGTTTTTGCTTTACGTCCCTCTAACTAATTTTACGATTTGGAGAGACGCCGTTGTGTCAGTGTTTAGTCCCTCGGGAGTTTCTTTACGTGCTAGTAAACCTACCGACACGAGGCTAAAGTATTTGAGCACCTTCAAATGCCACCGGACTGAGCCAGAACCGAACCTGCCAAGCTGGTGTCAGAAGGCGAACCGTATAGATGTGAATGGGGAGGAAAGCGAGGCTAAATGTTTTTACCAAAAGGAAATGTCCTATCAGTTATAGTTGTTATGCTGATGGAGTATAATAATAAAAATAAGAAGAAGAAGAAGGATCTATATAATTAAAGTTGTAGGGGGTCCACTGTCTGTAATTTCGTTTGTTTTGCCAATTTTTCAAATATGTATCGGTTTTAGGTCAACTGAAGGCCGTATCGTTGATTTTAATTTTTCGTGTCTGTCTCTTTGTTCCACCATCACGGCGAAATGGCTGGATAGATCTCAACCAAACGTCATATTTAGCGTATACTCATCCTGGGAAAGGTTTTGTTATGCATATCATTTAAAAATCTTTGAATAGATGGAGCTTCTATAGGATAAAAAGAACAGTTTTCCACAATTTTCTCTTATACTATTGATTTTCTGTACAATCCGTGGGCTATATGTGAAATGTCTCTTCATTATAAACAATTCTTCTATGTTCATAATTTAGATTACTCTTCAAATGACGGAGAAAATTACTATTTTGCGCGGGTATCATGTTCTGCATTGAGTGACCGACAGACGGACAACGAACCTTCAGGATACCATGGCAATATCTCCGACTGCTTTCCAGCAGAGAAGTAACGTATTGCCATTTTCGTCATCATTCCTTTAAACTCGTGGCTGTTCCTTGGGTAGTGATAAAAGTGATAGTGATAGTTGTTCCTTGAGTAGAAAGCAAGGGAGACGTCAATCGACCATTCTGTGGGATATTGGTGGAATATCGTTGTATATCCACTCGGTATTTACATATTTGTCTTATCCGGCTGTCCTCAGTTATAATCCTACTTCCTATTAATTTCAACTTTTTAAACTGTATTTCTTTCTTGCTTAATTACTCCGTATGCATGCGAGTGCTAATTCAGAAACCTGGGACACCTTGTTTCTTTTAGGAAAAATTCGAAGCTATTCAAATGTGTAACTTTTGGTCCCGGAAAATATCGAAATATGGATGCAGTTTAATGACGGTGCAGACCTTCGTTTCCAGATAATTGGTGGCTAAACGGTAAGTCGTATTACAAAACAGACAGCACAATCGCCGTTCAATTTGTAGAGATCATTAACTTCGGTCCTATGACTTATTGTCGTGTCTCGATTGCTGATACGTTAGATAGCGCTGCAATTCTTGATTATAATCAAATCTTTCGAACTCGATTGTGACTTTCATTAGAAATAAAGGGCCTGTCTTTATAATGAAAACTCTCCATCTCCTTATGATAATTATTTTGGGATATTTGGTCGTGTAATATTAATTATCAGCTGACGCATTTCGCGTCTTCAGAGCAGTAACAAAGCATAATGGTAGCCATTGCTCAGAAATGTTCTGGTTAGGAACTTAAGTTCACCGTTTACTTTATCCTCCTAAATTAAAAGGTGAACTTGAGTTCCTAACCAGAACATTTCTGAGCAATGGTTACTCAAGGAAACAGATTGACAAAGTGCTACATTCTAAGCCAAAATACAGATTGTCACATGATTCTCATCCTTTGAGTCTGTCCTTCTTGACATACGTACAATCTGTCACGGATAGGATTGGCAATATTCTCAGAAAGCACAATATCAAGACCATTTTAAGCCTAATATCGTCTTAGGCAATTGTTTGCGTTCTGTCAAAGATCCTATTGGTTTAAACTGCGCTGGAATATATATGATTCGTTGCTCCTGTGGATCGGTTTATGTTGGCCAAACATGTAGGAAGGTAACAACAAGGGTTAAAGAACATCGCAGGCAATTTCGTCATTGCCAGCCAGAGAAGTCTGCTGTGGCAGAATATGCCATACATAATGACCATCAAATAATGTTTGATGAAACTTCTGTCATTTATAAAAAGAAATATTTTATTCCTAGAATCATTTATGAAGCGGTACAAATTGCTAAACGACCGAATAATTTTAACAAAGGTAACGGCTATATACTGAGTAGATCATGGCTACCCTCCATAATTAACTCGTCAACATCTTTCTCCGTGACTCTGGAGACCCTGGAATAAACTATATTTCTAAGAGGGTCTCTCTACCTTGAGTCTGGTTACTATGGAGTGACAGTTACCATTATGGTTTGTTACTGCTCTGAAGACGATCCTGGTCGCAGGTTCGAAACGAGTCAGCTGATAATTAATATTACACGACCTAATATCCCCAAATAATTATCATAATGTTATTTAGTGGTCGTGAACGTCTACGTATTAATACTCTCCATCTCTATTATAAATGACGGTTGCCAAGTGAGTCTGTCGTTATAGTAGAAACTCCCGAACTCGATGTGATTGGCGGTAGGAAATGTGACCCGCCATTATCTTCAATACTTCCCTAGTGTCTATCTTATATCGGAAACAATGCATGGCGTCCTTCCTGGTTTGTTTCTAGGATAACGCTAAGAGGCATGCGATTGAATATAATCTTACTCACTGCCTTTACAGTAATTTACGGAGAAATCCGTATACAATGTGGAATACCGTAGCGAAGCGGGGTACATTTGATAATAATAATAATAATAATAATAATAATAATAATAATAATAATAATAATAATAATAATAATAATGATAAGCGACCTGCGCGACTATGAAAATGCGACCCTACATGTTATGAATTCTAATGCGGAGTACGGTAAGTACACCCAGCCCCCGGGCCATCGGATTTAACCAATGAACGTTGAAATCCCCGACTCGGGCGGGAATTGAACCCTGGACCCCATGGACTAAAGGAAGTAGGCACTTACTGGGAACCACTGTTAGTACCTAGGAGTTAATACTGTATGCCGAAAGATAATAAAATTAACAAGGTTGTCAAATGAGGTTACACATCTCGTTTATACGACTGTGAGAGATTTCATGGCTTTGTAGTAAGGATGCAAAGGAGATGGCGTATCTCATAAGTCACAGAGACTCAAATTTGAATGTGTTCAAATATATGTTTGAGAGCTGGAAAAGGTGCAAAGGATATCAGCACGATTTGTTCTGAGTGAATGGAGTAGTGTTACCGAAATGTTGCAAACTTGGGACTGGTAAGACTTGGTAGTAAGGAGACGAGCAGCTCGACCAAGCGGTATCTTCCGAGCTGCCAGTGGAAGGATGGAGTAGAATGTCGTCAGTAGAAGAATAGGGTTAAATCGAGTTTTTAAGAGTGAGAATGAGCATAAACTCTACATTTAAGAGCGAAAGCCATGGCTTGCTGATTCACTCATCACTAATTTGTTTTAGGTACCCTAAACTCAGTATCATTATATCACATAATGGTGGATATAAATTTTGCTAACAATTGAACGGTTCTTAAACAAATAACAAGATTAATAGGACACAAGTCGAGCTGTGTAGATTAACACCCGTGCAGCACTTGGCTGGCCGTATTAAACTAAATAAGGACTTTACATTCAAAGATAGATTGGTATTAAGGTGAAGAGGGTTTTATTTTCAAATTATCTACAGAATTACAAGTATTTTGAAAGAATTTCCAAGTTTTGCCTCCACACTATATCAGTGTCTCCACTGTTTTAGACATTAATGCCGCGCTTCCTGGCTTCCTCCTCGTACTTCTTGGTGTACGCTCCAGTGGGGTCCCACTTGGCCTTCAGCTTCTTCCAGGCGTCAGCGTTGTTCTCGATGATCCATTTGATGACCTTCTCTGCCTTCTCCTTCTGCTTGTCGGTACATTTCTTACATTCAGTAGCCAGAGCATCAGGAAGGGCACCTGGAACAGGACATTAAGAGAATTAATACAATGTCCGCATAAACACAAATAGTTGGCAATTTATATTATTAATTTTAATAAACAATTGTATCTCATGTTGAATTTTAATTTCAAAAATTCTACGTTTGTGGCACTGCAGAAGTGTAATGTTCCGAAAACCCTAGGAGAGACATACATGCGGCTCTAACATTAACTTACTCGCGCAGAGCCCTTCACCTTATCTAGAGTATGTCTGAATTGACTTGTCTAATTATAGTTCTTTTCACATTACTTTTTCTTTTCTATCCCAGATTAGTGGTCAATTGCAACAAAAGTGTCTCCTATATTTTTGTCTTTCTCTCAAATGCTCGTCCCAAAATCCTTTCTCCATTACGTAATCCTCAATCCTGTTCCTCATCTTATGTCTTCCTCTTGGTCTGTTTCCAGTCACCAGATTATCCAAAGATTTCTTCGCTGTCTTTATTTCCTCCTGCCTTACAATATGCCCATAGCAGCTCAATCGGCTTTCCTCATCTCCTCCGTGATGAAAATAACTTGAGCTTTTTGCCTGCCTCTTACTCGGAGGCACCGGGTTCTATTCCCGGGTAGGACAGGGATTTTTACCTGGATCTGAGGGCAAGCAATCTACATGACTGCAACTGAGGAGCTATCTGACGGTGAGATGGCAGCTCCGGTCTAGAAAGCCAAGAATAACGGCCGAGAGGATTCGTCGTGCTGACCACATGCACCTCATAATCTGCAGGCCTCCAGACTGAACAGTGGATCATTGTTAGGCCATGAATCTTCGGGGCCGTTGTGACATGGGGGTTCCATGCTTTAGTATTTTCCTCAGTGACACGCTCATCATCCATCTCAATCTCTCGTAAATATTTTCTAATATATCCTGTCCTTTTTTTTCTTCATATTGTCCTTATTTTTCGCCACGAATCAATTCTCTCCGAACTACATGCTAATGTATCCACTTTTCTTTCCTATTGCCCATGTATTTTTTCATGAAACAGTCCTCTCATAAGTATTTTTCTGTTATATCCGGTCCTTTCTTCATTGCGCACCTTTTTTTTTTTCTCCATGAATCAGTTTTCTCGTAACTATTTTCGAACATGTCAGGCCTTTACTCGTATTACCCATGTTTTTCTCCATGAATCATTTCTATAGTTGTCCTTGTTTTCCACTTTCAACTCCGAACCCTTTCACAGTCCTTTCATCAATGGTCCCTCTCTTGCTATATCCATTCACTCATGTTTTGAAAGGTTAGAAAGTCTTCTTCCTCTTCATTCCTGAGTAGTAGGGTTGATCGTCTTAATTTCCCTTCATCCTGATGTGCCGGCCCCGCGGTGTAGGGGTAGCGTGCCTGCCTCTCAACCGGAGGCCCGGGTTCGATTCCCGGCCAGGTGAGGGATTTTTACCTGGACCTGAGGGCTGGTTCGAGGTCCACTCAGCCTACGTGATTAGAATTGAGGAGCTATCTGACGGTGAGATAGCGGCCCCGGTCTAGAAAGCCAAGAATAACGGCCGAGAGGATTCGTCGTGCTGACCACACGACACCTCGTAATCTGCAGGCCTTCGGGCTGAGCAGCGGTCACTTGGTAGGCCAGGCCCTTCAAGGGCTGTAGTGCCATGGGGTTTGGTTTGGTTCATCCTGATGTTCCTAGAGGCTAAACAGAAAAGGCACTCGACAACTTACCTAGCAATTTTAGGAAGGGAAAGGGGATATTTGTCGCCAGGAACTACGAAGGCGCCATGTAAACTAAAGAGATGTCTGTTGAGAGACTTCCTGGCTTTGTAACTCCAGGCTCGGCCAGACACTACTCTGGTTGTATCCCCATCATCCGGTCCAGGTAAAACGGAAATCCGAATCATTGGCTGAATGGTCGGCGTTGAAAATTCGTTTCAGATGGTCCTGGGTTCGATTATCGGACATGTCATTGATTTTTTCGACGTCTGGTTAATTCTTCTGTTTCGGCGGCTGGGTTTTCATGTTTAATTCAATACACACCTCGTCATATTAAAAAATACAGCACACTGCCTACTATATCAGGAATACAGGAGAGTGAATTTTAACTCCACATAGGGAAGGGCATCCGGTTTAAAAGCACAGCCAAGTCGACAGTTCGCACCTGGGATTTTTTTTATCAAAATGTGGAGACAATGACACAACAACAAGACTAAAATATTTATGTGTTAGAGTCAGAATAGCTATAGATAACGTAATGATTTAATGCTGTACACTACTCACTCCAGTTTATATTAATAACATCATGAGGGGGCGGTAGGGGGGGGGGCAGTAATTGATTCTGACATGGAATAATCCAGTGATCAAATGTTGTGCTTCGTTAACAAATTTGTGCAACGGGAATCGTAACTAAGTTCATAATTATGTATTATCTGTAATGACTTTCTTACCTTTACTTTACTAATTAACACCCGTTAAACGAAGTATCACCGAGCTCAATAGCTGCAGTCGCTTAAGTGCGGCCAGTATCCAGTATTCGGGAGATAGTAGGTTCGAACCCCACTGTCGGCAGCCCTGAAAATGGTTTTCCGTGGTTTCCCATTTTCACACCAGGCAAATGCTGGGGCTGTACCTTAATTAAGGCCACGGCCGCTTCCTTCCCACTCCTAGCCCTTTCCTGTCCCATCGTCGCCGTAAGACCTATCTGTGTCGGTGTGACGTAAAACAACTAGCAAAAAAAAAAAAAAAAAAAAAAAAAAACGAAGTATCTCATAAAATGTACGTACACTTCCACACAACAAACATAATGAACTGTAGTTATGAGTAATAATCGGAATATAGCAAATTAAATCCATTAAATCATGCCCATTAACAGTCGCTTACCAATGTCAGGTGTTGCACCGATAAACACCGAAAGGGGGGGGGGGTGAGGGTGTTAGCAACCTACTACAATATTTTCATGTATATTTCGTTTGCTAAGACATACAAATTATACACTGCTTTAATATTCGTGATCTGAAAATCCACCACATTTCTTTATTAGTTAGAAGATATGGTTGTAACAAGTTCCTGAATTCCCGGCTAAGTTATTCGAATTTGAAAGGACGTTAAAAAATTTTGGCACTCCATGACATTGTTGCTAGTGTGTTAAACGTATCCTGTGGGCACTCGGTATCAAGTGACAAAATTAATTTAACAAAGGCATAATAATTATCTGGTTCAGCACAATCGGAATATAGAAATAGGTAGACACTCCGCCTAGATGGCACCACTTCATAAAGTCTGTACAATGGTAGCTCATGTCATACTATTATTATTAGCAGTAGTATAAAAAGAAGCAATACGATGTTAAATATCTAGCGAAATAAAAATAAAGTACATATTAAGTTACGAATCAATTAATTTCGTAGAAGGCGATGTGTGTGCGACATATATTGACCTACATGTTCCCAGTAAACCTGCTCCCGCACAATAATTTAATTTGCCTCATACTTTCTTTTTTAAGTCCCCATTGGTATACATCAGGAGTCATCGTTAATTTAAAAATCGATTATGTAATAGGTAACCTCAGTTAAAAATTTACGTCATCAATATAAATAAAATAAATTTCAAGGCAACATAGACAGGTTATTCGATATAGCATTGATACATACGACCGCGTTTGTTGTGTATTGGTTAGTGTGAATAGCTGCCACCCCCCGGAGGCCTGGGTTCGATTCCCGGCTCTGTCACGAAATTTTTAAAGTGCTACGAGGACTGGAACCGGTTCACTCAGCCTTGGGAGGTCAACTGAGTAGAGGGGATTCGATTCCCACCTCAGCCAAACTGGAAGTGGTTTTCCGCGGTTCCCCATTTCTCCAGGCAAATGCCGGAATGGTACTTCACTTCAGGCCACGGCCTTGTCTATCCCTCCCAATCTTCCCACAAAGCATAGCAGGCGAGGCCGCCTGGGGAGGTACAGGTCCTTCTCCCCTGTTGTATCCCCGACCCAAAGTCTCACGTTTGAGGCGGTGGAGGTGGGATCCCTCTCTAAGTCCGAAGGAAGAACCAACCCCGGAGGGTTAACGGATAAAGAAAGATATTTACTTATAGTTTAAAGTTAATCTCCTACTGATAGTCGCTTGATTGTGTTTAGAATTTCGTATGTCTACTTATCCCACGTATCATGTATTTTATCACACGTATCTAAGAATAAGCAAGTGAGAGAGTTGTAATCGAATGTAAACCTATGGTGTTCAGGAGTATTATAAATGTTGAACTTCTTTTATTTTGTGTCCATAAGGTATTTTCCATACTTGCTCGGTATTAAAATGAAACTAGCCGAAGTGGTAAAGAAACATTCAGCACGCGTGGCTTCTATACTCCGACAGAAAATGAAATACAGAAACTAGCCATCAGATTCACAGATTCACTAAGATCCTCTGAGTTTGCAATATAAATAAGTGGCTAATATTCAGCTATCACTAATAGGAGAAAACTGTGACGAAAATGTATTCAAAATTTGTACTAAAAATATTTTTTCTTGATAAAATTGTATTGAATCATAGTTACCACTGCATTCACACCATGTAATCAATTCGTGGAGTAAGAATTCAAAAAGCAAATAATTAACTGAAAGAATAATTTGAAAAACTTAACGAATAATGTTATTGACGTTATTGAAGTACTGAAAGTAAAGTGTTGAACTAGTCATGAATTGAGCGAAACATGTGCTGCTGTAGCAGATTTCGAGATTTGGTGACTCTGTGGGAAGTCAGGACCAAACGTGAAGTACTACCCTTACACCAGAGAAACATCCCTATTAACTTTGTCACTAACATCTTCCTTTTAATGCTGCTCAGGATTCACATTACTATAACATATATCTGTAAATATTAGAATTTAATGTAAGCTACATTTGTCCTTTCAGAGATTGGATACTACTACTGCTAAAATGTTTTCATTCCTCCCCTGAAGCGGGAGGCGGGCCTCTTATAAGGTGACGCCATCTCTCAGGCCAGGAGATTTGTTACGGTGAAGGAGATTTGCGGAGAGGGTGAGATGGTTAGTAGCCATTGCCTAAACTAAAAACTGTCCCGGCATTCGCCTTAGGAGTTTGTAAGAATGTAACAATCTACTGAGTACCTTCAAAGTTCCCTATGTAAAGTTCAGTTAACTTATTCGGATTTACTTCATTTATTTACCTGCTATCAGGAAGACACAGAACCACAAAGTGGCACTTTTCTCATAGACTGTAAAAAATTAACGTGTGGTTCCTCTAGCTTAGCCTATAATCACAGCTTCTTATCAGTCATTCGACCGGGTCAGGAACGAAATGAATGAAGCTTCGATATAGCGGTGAGAATACGAATTGTGCCGGCTTCCGAAGCCTGTCGCACTCCTTTGGGGCAATGATTAATGACTGACAGAGGAAATGAATTGATATTGGAGAGTGTTGCTGGAAATGAAAGATGATAGGGAAAACCGAAGTACCAGGAGAAAAATCATGTGTATACTAAGCAACAAAACCAATACATCATTGATGAGTGCTGCAATATCAGAACATAGTGATTTTTAGTGACTACCTTCCTCTTAATTTCATGATATCCTCACCAGACTTGGCAAGGCATGGAAAATTAATAATAATAATAATAATAATAATAATAATAATAATAATAATAATAATAATAATAATAATAATAATATATTTTCCTTTTCGCTAATTACTTTTGCGGTTTTCGAAGATATTGAGGTACCGGAATTTAGTCCCGCAGGCTTTCTTTTACGTGCCAGTAAATATACCGTCACGAGACTGGCGTATTTGAGTATCCTTCAAATGCCACTGGGCTGAGCTAGGATCGAACCCGCCAAGTGGACTCAGAAAGCCAGCGCTCTATCGTCTGAACTACTGAGCCCGGCAAAATGTTTAGAATCCTGCATTATTTATATCGCCATTAGATAGCTCCACCATTTTTCTTAAACCAGGCCTAAGATGCAGGCAGAAATCCCCGATCTAGCCAGCATTTGAAACTAAGACCTCAAGATCAGATGCAGGCTCGCCAGGGCCATGATTTATGTTATGAAGGTATCAAATTTTCATTACCTTTCCCTTTCAAGTGACTCTTACCGCTATTTCTCTAATTACAGGCTGTACTTACTTCTGAGCGCCTTGCCTTCCTCTGCACAGCCCTTGTCGTCGTCAGCCAGAAGACACTCCAAGTACACCTTCCTCAAGCGCTCATTGCTGAGGATCTCGTCCACGTTGATGTTGTCCCACTTGGTGGTGTAGGTGTCCTCAGCCAGGACGACAGCCACGGTGGCGAGGAGGACGCACAGTGCCAGTACTCGGTTCATGTTGGTAAGATAGTGTATGATATTGTACGACCTACACACACTTATATACCACACCTCCGTTATGCAGAGTAAAAAGAAGGGAAAAATGGCAGTCGTGTTTGCTGCTAATCAAGGTCGCAATGTATGTATGTGTTCATCGCAATCCATGTTTGTTTTGTTGTTACTTCTAGAAAAAGATTGTCTGTCATTCAAGAGAGCCAATCATTTGACCCGGAAAAAAATCAAACGTACGACTTGAATAGAATTGTTTGACGTTGAAAATCTTGCTCCTTCTGGGGATAAGACTGACGTCATTGAGGGGTTCAACAGATATATAAACTCCACGTTCAAAATACAAAGCTTAGATCATAGCTATTCTCTTACTCATGTCTAATCTCTGAGTCCTACTGAACCTAATACACCCTATTTTTGGAATCTTAAGGTGACTACTGTATTTCGCTACCCGTTGCCATAGGATTCAGTACGTGTCTAAGGATACGTGTGAACTAGAAGAACTTATTACCAGGTCATAGAGACAAATTGAAGCCGTTACCTGAGACCTTGAAAATCCCTGAAGATACTGGATGTGCCCACCTCTGTGGTGTAGTGGTTAGTGTGATTAGCTGCCACGCCTGGAGGCCCGGGTTCGCTTCCCGGCTCTGCCACGAAATTTGAAAAGTTATACGAGGGCTGGAACGGGGTCCACTCAGCCCCAGGAGGTCAACTGAGTAGAGGGGGTTCGATTCCCTCCTCAGCCATCCTCGAAGTGGTTTTCCGTGGTTTCCCGATTCTCCTCAAGGCAAATGCCGGGATGGTACCTAACTTACGGGCAAGGCCGCTTCCTTCCCTCTTCATTGTCTACCCCTTCCAATCTTCCCATCTCCCGAAAAACCCCTGTTCAGCGTAGCCACCTGGGAGAGGTACTGGTCATTCTCCCCAATTGTATCCCCCGACACAAAGTCTCATGCACCAGGACACTGCCCTTGAGGCAGTAGAGGTGGGATCCCGCGTTGAGTCCGAGGAAAAAACCAACCTTGGAGGTAAACAGATTAAGAAGAAGATACTGGATAATACTATCACTAAACGCGGTCGGGATGCACGTTACTTTACCGAGCGAGTCGGCCGAGCGGTCAGAGGCACGCTGCTGTGAGCTTGCATCCGGGAGATAGTGGGTTCGAATCCCACTGTCAGCAGCCATGAAAATGGTTTTCCGTGGTTTCCCATTTTCACACCAGGCAAATGCTGGGGCTGTACATTAATTAAGGCCACGACCGCTTCCTTCCAATTCCCAGGCTTTTCCTATCCCATCATCGCCATAAGACGTATATGTGTCGGTGCGACGTAAAGCAATTAGCAAATTAGCATATATGTTACTTTAAATGCAAAAGAATAAAATGCCGGGATGGTACCTAACCTAAGGGCAAGGCCGCTTCCTTCCCTCTTCCTTGTCTATCCCTTCCAATCTTCCCATCCCCCGAAAAGCCAATGTTCAGCATAGCTGGTGAAGCCACCTGGGCGAGGTACTGGTCATTCTTTAAGTGCTGAGCAGTCTGTCATTTTAAGGGAAAGTTCAACTGCACTATGTGACTTCTTTAACGCTGACCTTAAGAGAATGTGAAAATCTCACGTAAATTCACTTTACCTGGTTAGCAAAGAAAACTATAAAATAAAAGATTGCTCATTTTTAATACATCAGCGGCCCCTAGCAAGTTGTTTGTCTGCAAGGCAGGAGTAAATGCACTCTTATAAAATTGTAAAGCAGATATAAAAAATAACTAAATTCTTCTTTGTACACATACAATATTGTACATTTAAGGTTCAAATACATTTTCTTTTCAGAAACTTAAGTTCACATGTCTAATTATTTGAAAGATTTATAACAACTGCCTAGCTGTATAATTCAATGATAGTTTTATGTTGAATGTCTTGATCTGAAAGAAATATCTTCAGTGGGCATTGACGTAAGAAAACCGATGAAAGAGAACAGTGGAAAACCGCCGGGTTGAGTAGCTCAGGTGGAAGGACGCTGGCCTTCTGAGCCCAAATAGACAGGTTCGATCGTGGCTCAGTCCGATCACATTTGAAGGTGTTCAAATACCTCAGCCTCGTGTCGGTGGATATTTACTGGCACGTGAAATAACTCCTGTGGGTTAAAACCTCGGCTTCTCAGAAAACCATGAAAATGTAATTTGTGGAACGTGAAACCAATGACTTTTAAGAGGGAAGATCGTCATGAAGAAGAGGAACCGTAGAAATTTGATTGCGGATGAGTGATCTTGAAACTGACTTCAGCTTCAAAGTTGTATGCATACATTACAGAAGTCTGGGCTTGTTATCTGATATAAACATGTGTATCGTCTATAACCACCTTCTACTGCTACACTCACCATGTATTGAGTCGTGTTTATACAGAAGTGTGCGACTCATGATCTCAGTAATTCTTAGCACAAACTTGTGAATTCATCTACAAGAGTTTAAACGAACGTAGAGTAAACTGTTTACGAGAAATTCCATAAGATATGCGGCTGTAATATTCCTTCACGGTGTAATGTTCCTAGAAGGAACTGGTCTGATGCCTCATACCGCTAACTTGAAAACAAGATGGCGGATCATGTGATTTAAAAAAATCAAGGTACGTCGAGGAAATATACTGAGCTGAACTTATATAATAGAACAGATGATTCCACTGATTATTACATATTTCACAACTGTGTTGTTTTCTTAACAGAACAAGATAAATACACTCAAGTGGATCATTCATGTACAAAAATAAAGAAAGTCTATAAGAGATTTTGTTCTCTTTGCACATCTTATTATATATTTCCTACAACTCTCTCCACATAGTACACACCGGCATTCTTCGTTCGGTTCATGGAATCTCTTGTTCTCATATATTTTGTGGTGGAACCCTTGGATTGCTGTTCTTCTTATGATGTGTCTCTGGCTCTTGCAATCCTTTATCCAGCTGTCACAATTTCGGCTCCGTGAATAATCAGTCAGCCTCTGTTGTGTGGTGGTTAGTGTGATTAGCTGTCAACCCGGAGGCCCGGGTTCAATTTCCGGCTCTGCCACGAAATTTGAAGTGGTACGAGGGTTGGAAAGGGGCCCACTCAGCCTCGCGATGTCAACTGAGAAGAGGCGGTTCAATTCCCTCCTCAGCCATCCTCGGAGTGGTTTTCCGTGGTTTCCCAATTTTCCTCCAGGCAAATGCCGGGGTGTTACCTAACATAAGGACACAGCCACTTCCTTCTCTCTTCCTTGTCTATCACTTCCACTCTTATCACTCCCCACAAGGCCGCTGTTCGGCATAGAAGGTGAGGCCGCCTGAGCGAGATAGTGGTCCTCCTTCCCAGTTGTATCCCCAGACCCAAAGTCTCATTTTCAGGGATACTGCTCTTGTGGCGGTAGAGGTGAAATCCCTAACTGAGTCCGAGGGAAAAACCAACCCTGGAGGGTAAACATATTAAGAAAAGGAGAAAGAAAAATAATCAAAAGGGCCATCCAATAGAGTCGACCTTCACGTGTTTATTTTCGGTTTCTGTTTATTTTATTCTGTAAAAATTTCATGAGTGTTCTAAACCTTCCCCCTTTGGTTAAGCACCTGTTGTACATAGATTGGTTACGTTCAGTATATTGTGTGCGGCTCTGATGACTGCTGCTGCTCTCTCCTTGATGTGCATACCAAAATATGTTGTAGTTGTCTATGGTGTAACGAATAAAACTTCGTCTGTTTCATTAGTCTAATTTATTTTAGGATGACCCAATAAATGCACACACGCAATTCTAATCAGCTATAAATGGCCACACTTGCTAATTACTGTCTATTTACAAATTGCTCTTCCTTATGCCGCAGCAGGCGGTCCAGGCCGTTACTCTACCTGAAGACTGGGGACACTTAATCCTTACTTTCACTTCTCCAAGTCCAGGCACTTCATACCGCAGCTGTGTGTAGACAGCTGGATCTGAATACAGGGCTACGGGCCACTCGACAGACGGCTGTTCGTTGGTTCGACTCCACAGATAGTCCAGTCATTCACACAGTCACATGCAGCGAACAACTATACAGGTCAACAGTATTCACCAGCAGGACGATACTCACAACAGCGAACATTTACCTTCAACTCATGATAGCGGGTTTCCTCGCTGGCTCACGACGATCCTCAGTCCTCAGAAATACACAAGCAAACAGGTTTGTCAGATAGTGCACGTCTTCTACTCACCTTGTCTCTCCGACACCACAACAACACTTCCTGGTTCAGACCTCGGTGGGACACTAGCGACAGCCAAGACCTCTGTTGCCCTCAGCCCAGCCACCGAATCCTAACACACTGAGTCTCGCATTGACTTCACCACGGAGTCAACACTGACCCCGAGTCCAACACTGACTGACTGACCGCGGCTAACCTCCACTTTTTTAGTCCGGCTGATTTCAGCCAGAATTTTTGCTAGGTGGCTAGAAGCAGAACATTCCCATTGATTCTACAAGAAGCTCACAGATAAGCCGGCCGACGAGAACAATACACGGAAAGGCCGGCCTCACCCCACAAGCCGGCCGGGAGACCCCAGGTCGTCTGTCTCAGTCACCAGCCCCTTCCTGGAAGTACTGAAAGGGGCTACAATGAGGCTGGCATGTAACAGTAGTGTAACTTCGAGATATATATGAATGGACGTCATATTGATCTCCATGAACCATTTATTTTCTTTTTATGTGATTTCTTACGGATTATTCTTTCTTTCCTTCTTAATCAGTTTACCCTCCAGGGTTGGTTTTTCCCGCCTACTCAGCGAGGGATCCCACCTCTACCACCTCAAAGACAGTGTCCTGGAGCGTGAGACTTTGGATCGGGGGATACAACTGGGCAGGAGGACCATTACCTCGCCCAGGCCGCCTCACCTGCAATGCTGAACATGGTCATTGTGCGAGAATGGAAAGGGTTAGGCAGGGAACAGGGAAGAAATCGGCCGTGGCCTTAAGTTAAGTGCTTTCCCGCCATTTGCCTGGAGGAGAAGTGGGAAACCACGGAATATCACTCCGACGATGACTGACGTCGGAACCCACGTCTGCTGACTTGAACACCCGAGGCTGAGTGGACCCCGTTCCAGCCCTCGTACCACTTTTCAAATATCATGGCAGAGACGTGTATCAAACCTGAGCCTCCGGTCTTGGCAACTATTCTCGCTAACCACGACACCACAGAGGCGGACCTTATAGGTATTATATTGGTTATATATGTGTAATATCGAGCGGAGTGGCCGCAGCAGCAGGCACATTATAAGCAGCACCAAGCGTCCACTCGATCCAGCCTGCCGCGAGCCCCTAGCTCGCCAACACAGCATGTTCAAGCAACAATCATCAGCTGCCCACGAAGAATACGGGCGTAACGCAGTACAACAACAGAAGAAAGCAAAATTTGTCTATCTGTTAGGGAAATAACTTGTTCGGACCTTGTCACGGCGAGATCCGATAACTATACCTGACCCGACAGTGATTCACTAATTAAGTAGCCCCAAGTAACATATAAGCGGGTCGTCCTAGGAGTTTGACCGTTCCAGTGCTTCTTCCTATACCCAACCAAGCAACCCCCCTCCTCACACACACACACACCATAAACAACCACCCACCCAGGAGTATAGACAACCCCGGTGGATTGAGTAGCTGGGATCCATACACAGACTTCTCCCAACCTCTCACCATCATATTCAACCAGGTTCACCCTCGTGATGACAACAATTACTTTGTTATTGCTGGTCCACAAAATAAATCCCCACAAAAATTAATTATTTACTCCTTATTCCCAATCACCATTCAGCTAATGAAACATTCAACATGAAACTGAAGATGATGAAGAAGAACACAACTTCGAACATCCCTTCTACTACATCTAACGCAACACTCCTTTTCACATAGCTGAAAAACGCAATTTCCTGATACTTCCACTCAAGAACCCACAACCCATACCACACACCCGTCAAAGCATCATCCAAGCAATCCAACCTAGAATCATCCATCATATTGCTGTCATCGAAGAAACCCAAAACTGTTACACAATCATTACTCCCATAAGAAACAGATCTGTTCCCATTATCATCAACAAACTCCAACACACAGGTATCCCCACCCTAATCCAAATTAACCCAGTACTAAACACATCAAACCAACGTGATCTTCTTCTTCTTCTTAATCTGTTTATCCTCCAGGTTTGGTTTTTCCTTCGGACTCAGTGATTGATCTCACCTCTACCACCTCAAGGGCAGTGTCCTGGAGCGTGAGACATTGGGTTGGGGGATACAACTGAGGAGAATGACAAGTACCTCGCCGAGGCGGCCTCACCTGCTAGCTGAACAGGGGCTTTGTGGGTGGGGGGGGGGGAGATTGGCAGGGATAGGCAAGGAAGAGGGAAGGGAGCCACCGAGGCCTTAAGTTAGGTACCATCCCGGCATTTGCCTGGAGGAGAAGTGGGAAACCACGGAAAACCACTTCCAGGATGGATGAGGGGGGGGGGGAATCTTTTTTTTGCTAGTTGTTTTACGTCACACCGACACAGATAGGTCTTACGGCGACGATGGGACAGGAAAGGGCTAGGAGTGGGAAGGAAGCGGCCGTGGCCTTAATTAAGGTACAGCCCCAGCATTTACCTGGTGTGAAAATGGGAAACCACGGCAAACCATTTTCAGGGCTGCCGACAGTGGGGTTCAAACCTACTATCTCCCGAATACTGGATACTGGCCGCACTTAAGCGACTGCAGCTATCGAGCTCGGTGAGGGGGGAATCGAACCCATCTCTACTCATTTGAACTCCCGAGGCTGAGTGAACCCGGGCCTCCGGGGGTGGCAGCTAATCACACTAACTACTACACCACAGAGGCGGACTACCAACGTGATCGCTCACCTATTTTCACTCCACCCCAACATCCAACCAACGAAACCGGTACCCAAACCTCCTCCACAAATTCTATCAAAAACCAAACTTAAGGAGACTAAAACCAAATCAATCAGGACTCGTCACGAAGCCATAGAAGGAATACCTACAACCACAGAAACTGAAATCCAAACAGACCACCTCCACTACCACCAATCCCAACCACAGCAGAAACAGAAATTCAACAGCCACCTTCCCCCCTCCCCCGTCCCCACCTCCCGCAACCTCCCTCCGCCTCAAACCAACCAAATCACTCAAACAGACGGGACAGAGGCTGAACTATCTTCGAAATCAGCCCCAAACCCAGCTACACAAGACACAAGTACATATACTAGGAGTAGCGTAAAAAACTCTGTTCCCAAGTTACAAACACGCCAAACACAAAATACCAGTACAGTGACTCGAACCCGTACCCTTCCACATCTGATCCTAGTCACACAATGTTTCAATTGGCTGAAACTGTATAATTCTGCAGCTACTTGCTCAGAGCCCACCCGCTGCAACAGAGGCGATGGTACTCATCACCACTCTGTCTGTAAGGTACCTCAGGACCTGGCGAAGTGTGCCAACCGCCAGGGCAGCCATGCAGTTTCGTTCCCTGGATGCCTATGTTTAAAACAGGCGATAACGAAACATTACAGACAATAACGAAGTCTTAAACACACAAACACATCTCCACCTTCCCTCCTAAGCCTCAAAATGTCGCCCCCACCCACACCCATCCTATAACTCATGATCCATACAACTTCCTACAATTAATACTACTAAACCTCCTCACGGCCCAGAACAGAGCACCCCAACCCCAATCACCACCATATATTAACAAGACCGAAACAGACCCCCCTTCCGACACAACCGTCAAACATACCAACCAAACTACATAGAAGTTCTCATTTCCTAATAAAATTCGGCTCCATGGCTAAATGGGTAGCGTGCTGGCCTTTGTCCACAGTGCTCCCGGGTTCGATTCCCGGCAGGCTCGGGAATTTTAACCACCATTGGTTAATTTCGCTGGCACGGGGGCTGGGTGTATGTGTCGTCTTAATCATCATTTCATACCCATCACGACGCGCAGGTCGCCTACTTGAGTCAAACCAAAGGATCTGCACCTGGTGAGCCGAACTTGTCCTCGGACACTCCCGGCACTAAAAGTCATACGCCATTTCATTTCTTAATAAAAACCGAGCCTTCTAAAAGCACTGGAACTTCGGGTACAGCCGAGGCGAGGTGCGACGCAAATTCCGAAACATTACACTGCTATTCCAAATTAACTACCGCAATTAATTTACTTCTTCTTCTCCTTTACCTGTTTGCGCTCAATGGTCGGTTTTTACATCGGACTCAGCAAGTGATCCCGCCTCTAACGCCTCAAGGGCAGTGTCCTGAAGATTCAGACTCTTCGTCTGGGTATACAACACCCAGGCGCCCTCCCCTGCTATGCTGAACAGGTGGCCTTGCGGGGGATGGGAAGATTGGAAGGGATAGGCAAGGAAGAGGGAAGGAAGCAGCCGCGGCCTTAAGTTAGGTACCATCCCAGCATTTGCCTGGAGGAGAAGTGGGAAACCACGGGAAACCACTTTCAGGATGTCTGAGGTGGGAATCGAACACACCTCTACTCAGTTGACCTCCCGAGGCTGAATGGACCCCGTTCCAGCCCTCGTACCACTTTTCAAATTTCGTGGCAGAGCCGGGAATCGAAGCCGGGCCTCCGGGAGTGGCAACTAATCACACTAACCACTACACTACAGAGGCGGATGCACCGGTACTAGTAATCAATTCATAACTCCCCCCACTCTGAGGGAGTGGATGCGTGCTGGGCTCATAACCCAGAGGAACGAGGATCGAAACTACGCTCTGCTAACACAATTCTAAATCAATAATGTCTGACAGTACGTGAAGAACCACGAGCAAGACGCCCGCAAGCAGCAGCTGAGTGGCACAGTGGAAGCGTGCTGGGCCCCATTACCCAGAGGTCCGTGGATTGAGACCACGCTCTGCTAGTCAACTCTTAATGCACTAGTTCTCTGCTTTCAGGAGAGGAGTGGGTTCAAATCTCACTTTCAGCTACCTTACCTCGAGAATGATTTTCTGCGGTTTTCCATTTTCTCTTCCAGGCAGATGCCGGGGCAGGTCCGATTCTTGGGCCACAACCGAATTCTTCCACCTCAGTTCTTTCTTTCTTTCTTTCTTACTCCGTTTACCTTCCAGTGTTAGATTGTCCCTCGGACTCGGGGGGGGGGGGGGGGGAATTCCATCTCATGGACAGTGACCTGGAGAGTTAGACTTTTGGTTGGGGGATATAATCGGGAGGGAGGAACAGCGCCTCGCTCAGGCGGCCTCACGTGCTATGCTGAACAGGGTCCTTGTCGAGGGATGTCAAAATCGGAAGAGATAGACAAGGAAGGAAATGGCCGTGTTTTTAAGTTAGATGCCATTCCCGCATGTGAAAGGAGAAGTGGGAAACGACGGAAAACAAATTTGAGGATGGCTCAGGGGGAAATCAAACCCTCCTCTGTTCCGTTGACCTCCCGAAGCTGAGTGTACCCCCTTTCAAGCCCTCGTACCATTCTTCAAATTTCGTGGCAGAACAGGGAAATCGAACCCAGGCCTCCGGGGTGGCAGCTAATCACACTAACCACTACACCACAGACGCGGACCTTCCACCTCCTTACCCAATTCACCATTATTCAATTCTTCGCATTAGTTCCACAACTGAGGTTAGCATCAGGAAGGGCACCCGGCCGGAGAAACAGTCAGAGAACTTCATCTCATCTCATAATCGAACCCGTATCAGGAAACGAAAATAAGGGATTAGACATACATACAGAAACATACATTTTTAAATGCATTTCTTTCTCGTATTTCTAATGAATATCTTATCGTAATACATGTCGTCATTATTACAGCAAAACCTCGTATCTCGCAATGCTCTTGCTACACATTGTTATCCTAAAGACTGGTCACGTCTGTCAGCCACTCAAAGATATGCAGTTCATGAGAACAATTTTTGTTGGCCGTGCGGATACGGGCGGGCAGCTGTGAGCTTGCATCGGGGAGATAGTGGGTTCGAACACCACTCTCGGTAGCCCTGAAGATGGTTTTTTCCGTGTTTTCACGCCAGGCAAACGCTGGGACGGGGGCAGTACCTTACGGTCGCTTCCTTCCAACTCCTAGGCCTTTCCTATCCCATCACTGCAGTAAAACCTATCTGTGTCGATGAAACGCAAAGGAAAATTTTAAATAAAAAATGTTCATTTTGTTTGTTTTTTTATGATAATGTGTAAAAGAAAATGAACCTGAAATGCATTATACTGCACGAGTGAGAAAATAGTCATGCAAACATACGTTCCTCCAGCGCAGTACGGTAAGGTTTGATTTCCTTTACGGATAACCATAGGAAAATAAACACAGCGAGCGTTGTTCTGATGGACTACATATGCATATGTGGTTGGGAGGCGTGACCAGTGTTAATGGTTAGGAAGAGTCTTGGGAGATACGAGGTTTTGCTCTAACAGTGACGATAGATCTCACTGCTCCCTTGACCACTTAGAGTCTACATTGCCCCTTCATTCTGCTAACTCATTCATGCCCTAACATTTCCATCTAGTTCTTCCCATTGACAGTTATGCAAATGCAATACCCCCATATGGTTCTTGAAAATATTATGTTGTATTTCCTTTGTTACAAGGTGTTTTATGTCGAACCGACACAGATAGTTCTTATGGCGACGATGTGATAGGAAAGGGCAAGGAGTGGGAGGAAGTGATCGTGGCCTTGACTGAGGCTCAACCCGAGCATTTTCCTCGTGTGAAGAAAGGAAACGATGGAAAACCAATTTTAAGGCTGCCGAAAGTGGAATTCGAACCCACTATCTCCCGAATGAAAGCTGGTAGTTACGTAACCAAAACACACAAAAATTTGATTGGTATATTTTGTTTTCAGAAACCCTAAAGTTTGAGAATAATGTAGAATAGTTCACAGGATTTCAAATTTAACAGTAGTACAGCACCTAATTTCAACAAAATTTAGGTCGAAAGAAGAATGGAAATTGACGTAGTTCAAAGTAATCGTACGTCAAAAATGAGTCATTATCAACTTGTAATTTCCAACCCATAGAATATGCAGGGTTTAAATAATTCTATAACTAAATATAATTCCGAAAAGCAAAATTAGCGTTTTAAAAATGAAATCCCTTTGCAGAAAATGCGACGAATTCGAAAACTTACCCCAAGTATCATGTGTCGTCCTAAGGAAGAACTTTCTTAACATATTTCATTTACGGCTAATGGTTTAAAGTCACACTAAGACATTGAATGATTTCAGCGACGGAAGCATTAAAGGCGCTAGGATTGGCAAGATATAAGGTACAGCCCCAGCATTTGCCTGGTGTAAAAATTGGAAATCACCGAACTCGATAATTACAGTCGCGTCCATGCGGTCAGTATCCAGTATTCGGGAGATAGTAGGTTCGAACCTTACTGTCGGCAGCCCTGAAGATGATTTCCGTGGTTTATCATTTAAACAACGGGCAGTGATGAGGCTGTACCTTAATTAAGGCCACGGCCGCTTCCTTCCTACTACTGGTCCTTTCCTTTCCCATCGTCGCCATCGTCGGTGCGACGTGAAGCAGCTTGTAAAATAAATGGAAAATCAAGGAAAAACATCTTCAGGGCTGCCGACGATGGGATTCGAACCCACCATCTCCCGAATTCAAGCTCACAGGTACCTGGCCCTAACCACATTGTCACCTCGCTTGGTGTAAGATAGAATTGGTGAGAATCAATAGGCAAAGTACAGTTCGCTCATTGATTGTTGAAAGCCTCCCTAACAGCAATACTTCGAGGTCTATGAAGAAGTTGGATATTCCGCAAATGGATCTGAGAAACGAGCTGATAATATTGTAATAATTGTCCGGGCAAAAGATACGGGTACTTTGATCACATTATAAAATTCAAGGAAAGTGTAGTAATATTATTGGCTTTACGTTCCACCAACTATATTTTGCGGCTTTTCGGAGACGTCGAGGTGCCAGAATTTTGTCCCGCAGGAGTGCTTTTACGTGCCAGTAAATCTACCAACACGAGGATGACGTATTTGAGCACCTTCATACAACCCCGGACTGAGCCAGGATCGAAGCTGCCAAGTTGGGGTCAGAAGGCCAGCGCCTCATCCGTTTGAGTTACTTAGGAAAATGAACAGTAACTTCGATTGGTGTGTGAGAAGAAGAAGGTCCTGTATGAATCATGCACTTGGGATCTCAGACAATCCTTCGTCTTACTGGACGCTTTTTCAGGCAACTGTCAGAACTTTGTTTTCATACCAGCGAACAGTCTTATACCATAATCTGTCAAGCTGGCTCTTAAAAATGTGGCCATCTAGGGGGGCCGAGCAGTGTTTGGTTAGGTTTCACTTCCGAACTTTTCATCATAATCTCTTCGCCTCGTTTTGAGGTCAAAAACTCCATTTTTTCTTGGAGTTCGGCCGTGTCCCGCTTACTTCGAAGTTAGAAATCTCATTTCTTCTTGGAATAGTCACCTCACTTCGAGAGCAGAATTGCTGGTTACGTTTCCCCCCCCCCCTTTCTCCCCTCTCTACAGGCACCCTCATGTACCCGTACTCACACTACACCCGATTCAATACAACCCTGTCACTACAACCATCACCACCACGTCAAGCCTTGGTCAATCTGCAGCCGAAGAAGCAGCTATAACTTAAAATACGACGTTAACGTCTTCTCGTACACAAAATCCAAGCCATCCCAGTCAACTCCCCTTGCCCCCTGCTCCGCAGTACACTCCAAGTGTGCAGTATAAGTGCCCGGAGTCTCGCACCACTCCTGAAGCTGCACCAGCCACTCGCCGTATTACTACTGATCTACCACCACAGATAACCTGAACTCAGGAAGAATAACTCAGCACGAAATCGACACCCAATACAACAATGGATTCAGAATACCCACCCCTCCCTGCAGTGCAGCGCTCCGTCACTTCAGTTTGCTCCATACAACCTCGCCCAGAAGGCTCTCATGTATTTCTTCTAGTTAACCTCACTCCTGAAGTCTGCTGCGCCCCAAGATTCTCGCCACTCTGCTCAACTTCAGCATGAAGATATCAGAAATTCCACCACCAGGGAATGGTATCATAATCAAGGTGAAGGAGAAGAAGTGGCTGACAAACTACGAAATACAATTGGCGAGGTTCAACTAGTTCAATCAATACTCATCTGCATTTAGGGCAGTCGCCCAGGTGGCAGATTCCCTATCTGTTGTTTTCCTAAACTTTTCTTAAATGATTTCAAAGAAATTGTAAATTTATTGAACATCTCCCTTGGTAAGTTATTCCAGTCCCCAACTCCACTTACTTTAAATGATTATTTGCCCCAATTTTTCCTCTTGAATTCCAACTTTATCTTCATATTGTGATCTTTCCTACTTTTAAAGACGCCACTCAAATTTATTCGTCTGCTAATGTCATTCCACGCCATCTCTCCGTTGACAGCTCGGAACATACCACTTAGTCGAGCAGCTCGTCTTCTTTTTTCCCAAGTCTTCCCAGCCCAAACATTGCAACATCTTTGTAATGCTACTCTTTTGTCGGAAATCACCCAGAACAAATCGAGCTCCTTTTCTTTGGATAATTTCCATTCTTGAATCAGGTAATCCTGGTGAGGATCCCATACACTGGAACCATACTCTAGTTGGGGTCTTACCGAGCTCGATAGCTGCAGTCGTTTAAGTTCGGCCAGTATCCAGTAATCGGGAGATAGTGGGTTCGAGCCCCACTGTCGGCAGCCCTGAAGGTGGTTTTCCGTGGTTTCCCATTTTCACACCAGGCAAATGCCGGGGCTGTACCTTAATTAAGGCCACGGCCGCTTCCTTCCAGTCCCTAGGCCTTTCGTATCCCACCGTCGCCATAAGACATATCTGTGTCGGTGCGACGCAAAGCAAATAGCAAAAAAAAAAAAAGTTGGGGTCTTACCAGAGACTTATAGGCCCTCTCCTTTACATCCTGACTACAACCCCTAAACACCCTCATAACCATGTGAAGAGATCTGCACCCTTTATTTACAATTCCAATTATGTGATTACCCCAATGAAGATCTTTCCTTATATTAACACCCAGATACTTACAATGATCCCCAAAAGGAACTTTCACCCCATCAACGCAGTAATTAAAACTTAGAGGACTTTTCCTATTTGTGATACTCACAACCTGACTTTTAACCCCGTTTATCATCATACCATTGCCCACCGTCCATCTCACAACACTATCGATGTCACCCTGCAGCCGCTCACAATCTTGTAACTTATTTATTACTCTTTACAGAATAACATCATCCGCAAAAAGCCTTATCTCTGATTCCACTCCTTTACACATATCATTGATATATATAAGAACACATAAACGTCCAATAATACTGCCTTGAGGAATTCCCCTCTTAATTATTACAGGATCAGATAAAGCTTCGCCTACTCTAATTCTCTAATAATAATAATAATGTTATTTGTTTTACTTCCCACTAACTAATCTTTTACGGTTTTCGGAGACGCCGAGGTGCCTGAATTTTGTCCCGCAGGAGTTCTACCGACACGAGGCTGACATATTTGAGCACCTTCAAATACCACCGGACTGAGCCAGGATCGAACCTGCCAAGTTGGGGCCAGAAGGCCAGCGCCTTAACCGTCTGAGCCACTCAGCCCTGCGCTCTAATTCTCTGAGATCTATTTTCTAGAAGTATAGCAACCCATTCAGTCACTCTTTTGTCAAGTCCAGTTGCAGTCAATTTTGCCAGTAGTCTCCCATGATCCACCCTATCAAATGCTTTAGACAGGTCAGTCGCGATACAGTCCATTTGACCTCCTTAATCCAAGATATCTGCTGTATCTTTCCGGAGTCCTACAAGTTGAGCTTCAGTAGAATAACCTTCTTGTACACCCTTCCAAACTCTTAAGCAGGCCACATTTAAGACTCCGACTCTACCCACTCGCTCCCCTCTACTCAGCTGTGTGGTCAGGGGAATTGACCCTGATATTACCGAAGATGCCATCGTACAATAATGAATTGCTGACAGAATCCATGTACTAAAGGCAATCCGTATTAAGAACTCCTCCGGGCCGACGTTAATGATCCGGCTACTAATCCTCACCACCGAAGACGTCGATCGCCTGCTGTAAAAGGGGTCAACATCTATCGTCAGCACTATCGTGTGGAGCCATCTCATGTTACTCCGCCTCAACCCCTACCGTGTGAGAGCTGCTCGAAATACAACAGTCATAACACCAAGCATTGCTGCACAGATCGTCCAAACTGAGGGCACCGCAGCCAAGCACACTCCATACTCCGCAGCCCCAATATTCAGGCCCCACCTCTATGCTACACTTGAGGCCAGGCTCACGTTACCTACTCAAAAAATGGAACGCTCGTCCTGCACCACCGATCACCCTGTACACAATTGAAAATTTAATCAGGTCCACCACCCTTCCACTCTTGAACATGTTCCCCTATCACCGTCCATTTGTTTTAAGTCACTTCCAAACTGCAGTCAACCAGGCAAATTTTTTACCCTTTCAGACAATACCCTCCGGTCGGCATACCCACTTTCTATTCCATCGTTTAGAAACACTGTTTTAATCCATCGCCTACGACCATAAGAACCAGCCGTGGCCTTAAGTTAGGTACCATCCCTGCATTTGCCTGGAGAAGAAGTAGGATACCACGGAAAACCACTTCCAGGATGTCTGAGGTGGGAATCGAACCTTCCTATACTCAGTTGACTTCCCGAGGCTGAGTGGACCCCGTTCCAGCCCTCGTACCACTTTTCAAATTTCGTGGCAGAGCCGGGAATCGAATCCGGACCTCCGGGGGTGGCAACTAATCACACTAACCATTACACCACAGAGGCGGACGTACTGTATCTTACTTGAATAATAATAATAATAATAATAATAATAATAATAATAATAATAATAATAATAATAATAATAATAAATAACTTCTAAAGCTGAAATTTAACATGATGAGGGCACAATCAATCAATCAATCAATCAATCAATCAATCAATCAATGATCTACATTTACGTCTTCCGCCCAGGTAGCAGATTCCCTATCAATTGTTTACCTAGATTTTTCTTGATCGTTTCCAAGGAATTTTTAAATATATCGAACATTTCCCTTGATAATGTACTCCAATCCCTTATTCCTCGTCCTACAAATGAATATTTTCCCACTTCAAACTTTTCTTCATATAATGATCTTTCCTTATTTTGAAAGCTCCGCTCAAGTTTATTCGTCTACTTATGTCATTCCACGCCATCTCTCCACAGACAACTCGTAAGCTACCACATAGCAGAGCATCTCGTCTTCTTAGTTCTAAGACTTCAAAGCGTTAATTTTGCAACACGTTCTTAACACCACTCCTTTATCGGAAACCACCCAGAATAAATCGTACTGCTTTCATTTGAAGCTTTTCAGTCTCATTTCAAGTAGTCCTGGCATGGGTCCCATACACTGGAACCGTATTGTAATTTTGATCTTGAGAGAGACTTATACGCCCTCTACGTTACCTCCCTATTACAATCCCTAAATACCCTCATAATCTTTCTTAACAAGCTCGTTAATATGATTAACCCAACAAAGATCATTCCTTATATTAACACGTAGGTACTTACAGTGTTCCCCATGAGGTACTATCACCCCAATGTACACAACAATTAAACCTGAGAAGACTTTCCCTCCTGGTGAAACGTACAACTTTTCAACACATTTACTATCATTTAATTACCGGCTGTTCTCACAACTCTGTCTAGGTACGCCTGCTGTCTCTCACAATCCTCCACTTCATGGTAATGTAGCTGTAAAAGACAATGCTCGATGCACACTTTATCATAGCACCAGGAACACGCCGTAAAAGCGTTTTAATTACAATATTATACACACTGCAGGTACTGATACACGGAAGTTTATATCTAGAACATTTTAATATTTAACACAAGAAAAAATAGATATTAAAAATTGTTCCTTGCCAAGCATACCGAAGCATTGGTTGATTTTCTATTAATTCAACTGATTCTAAATGAGAAACCAGCACATTTTCACATTCAAAATTCTGTCACGAATATTTCGGGTACCATTCTAGCCACGTCGAATACAGTCTAGGAGTAATGCGGCAAACACTGACTGTACCTTAAAAAGTGGAAAAGAAACGTTTAATGGTTGGATTCTGGTATTTGCGAAAATACTTTTACTCGAAGCACATAACAGTAAACTTCAAAGCATTTCTTCCACTGCAGGGTTCTAAGAAGCTTTCATCTTACCTAGAGTTTACGCACAAGAAAACTACACAAATATTTGGTGTACAGAAATGTTCCAATATCTGTTCATTTCAACCTCATTCCAAGCCTCTGCCACAATATTGCATCATTTCCAAGGGGGAAACCTGCAGGGATACCTTGTATGTGAAACTGAATCAATGAAATATCTAATGAAAACATTTCATGGTCTCAGAGACTTATCTGGAAGTCTCAAAAGATCACCGTTTTGATGGGAGGGAAAAGCAGAAGAATATTATAAATCTTCAATGAAATAGGTTATACTTGTAAATATATTTATTGAACAACAAACAACTTTCAATTATACAACAAACGGCTTATCTCCACTGCGTAGTCACATTACACGGTAATACCGTGCTTTCTGGCTTCTTCCTCGTACTTCTTGCTGTACTCTCCAGTGGGATCCCACTTGGCCTTCAGCTTCTTCCATCCCTCAGCGTCGTTATGAATGATCCATTTGATGACCTTCTCTGCCTTCTCCTTCTGCTTGTCGGTGCATTTACTACATTCAGTAGCCAGAGCATCAGGAAGGTCCTCTGGAACATAACATGAAACAATGAGTTCGCTTTACCGAAAACTGGATCATTAAAAGAACATCGATAATCACGACTGTTACGTCTAAAATCATGTCGTGTGATGGCGACGATATGTTCATCCCTATAAAGACACAAGAAGGTGAATGTCAGCTAACAATTTTTCTCGTAATTCCACACAGTAGTTAACTATAGAGCAGGGATCTCCAAAATAAGGCACCCGGCCACATGGGGCCCACGAAGGAGTTTAATCAGTCCCCGGGCTTGTGGAAAAAATCCTAGGAAATTAACTTTTATCAGAAAAACAAGTGAAAATGCATTTTTAAAATGCAGTGCGCAATTTTTACTGTTTTCTAAACTGTACAAGGGACCGCGAGAAGTGCTGCTGTCCCTCCAGTTTAAATGTTCTTGGAACTACAGTACTTGTAGGTGCTAGCAGACATTTTTCTTGATGACGTAGGCCTACGTACGTACATACATACATCTTTATTTGAGACGGTTATGCCCATCAGTGTTCAATCTGCAAGATTCAGTGAATTTACTAACCATCGCCACAGTCCTCTATTTGCAACTAGCTATCTGGCTTCACTAACCTTTTATCTTTAAATAAATAGAAACCAAGTCTAACTATCGTCGTCTCGGTTTCCCTCTACTTCTCTTACGTTCCATAACAGAGTCCAATTTTCACCTAGGTAACATATCCTGATACATTCGCCTCTCATGACCCCACCACCGATGCCGGTTTAAGCACACCGCTTCATCCAAAAATATCATTCCTAACTTAGCCATTATCTGCTCTTGCAAAGTACTCTCCTGCCATTGTTCCCCATCTGCTTGTACCGGAGATTATTCTCGCTACTTTCATAATTGTTACTTCTAATTTTTCAATAAGATATCCTGATTATATCCAGTCTTCACTCCCGGGAAGCACAGTTGGTTTGAAAACAGACCGGCGTAAAGATGATGATGATGATGATGATGGTGATGCTTGTTGTTTAAAGGGGCCTAACATCGAGGTCATCGGCCCCATCGGCGTAAAGATAGTTTTATCCGAGAGTTGACTTCTTTCTTACAGAATACTGTTGATCGCTACTGCGAGATCACTGCATTAGCTATACTGCACTTTGATCCAATCTCACATAGTACACTACCATCCTGGGAGAACACACATCCTAAATACTTGAAATTATCTGCCTGTTCCAGCTTTGTATTCCAAACATTACATTCAATTATCTTGGATTTCTTACCTACTGACATCAATTTAGTCTTGGAAAGACTAATATTAATATGATACTCATTGCATTTATTTTAGGTTCCATAATATTAGACTACAGGATTTCAGCACAGTTTGCCACGGGAGACACTACTTACAACATTTCCACCTTTCCGAAATTAATACATGTAAACTACTGTAAGTACAATGCGGGTGAAAAATTATAGCCTTGACTAACACATGTAAGTACCTTGAAGAGAGAACTCTGCCTACCATCAGTGCTTACTGCAGCCCAATTATCAGCATAAGGGCCTTTGATTGCCATTAATAACCTACCCTTAATTCCGTAAACCTTCAGTAAGGCTGACATAATTTCCGTCGGTACTCCCTGATATACCATCATCTACGAAGCATAACTGGCTGTTCCTCCCCAGGCATTTCTCAGTTACCTTGTGCATATCAAAAATCTGATCCTAACAGCCCCTATGTGTTCTTAACCCACACTCGTTTTCATCCTCCTTAC
Organism: Anabrus simplex; assembly: GCF_040414725.1. NCBI lineage: Eukaryota > Metazoa > Arthropoda > Insecta > Orthoptera > Tettigoniidae > Anabrus > Anabrus simplex. The sequence continues at coordinate 370,540,003 of NC_090269.1, read as the reverse complement.
TGACAACAATTTTATTGATCGCACAGTCTCTTCCAAACTGCCAGAGAACTCGTTGCCTGGTATACTAATCAATGAAATACCTAGATAGTTTTTGCAGTCCCTCTTCTTCCCTTCTTCATATAAAGGTGCAATTTCACGTAATATGGGGGTGAAGTTGGAATTGAACCAAATGAACAGGGACAAAAACTCGTATATACAGTATATCACAAGGAATAAGGGATTGGAAGAATTTATCAATGAAGATGTTCGAAAAATGTACAAGTTCTTTGATATTTAAGAAAATGCTAGGTAAAAGATTGGTGGGAAATTTCTCACCTGAGCGACTGCCATAAATGCAGATCATTGATCGATAGATAGATAGAAACATAAATATGTAGATTGATTGATTGATTGATTGATTGATTGATTGATTGATTGATTGATTGATTGATTGATTGATTGATATTTACCCAAGATTATACCCTTGAATTCCAACTTCGTCTTTATATTCTGATATTTCCCACCTTCAAAATCTCTATTCAAGCGTATTCGTACCGAGTGAATTAGGAGTGCAGTTAGGGTCGCTCAACTGTGAACTTGGATTCGGGAGATAGTGGGTTCGAAAGCCACTCGGTAGCCCTGAAGATAATATTCCGCGGTTTCCCATTTTCACATTAGTCAAATGCTGAGACTGTGAATTTATTAACGCTAGGGCCGATTCCTTCGCACATTTAGCCCTTTCCTATCCCATCGTCCCCATTAATGCCTATCAGCGACGTAAAGCAAGTTGCAAAAAAGAAAAAAATATATAATATTTGTCTACTAATGTCACTCCGCGCCAAATCTCTACTGACAGATCGGAACATACCGCTTAGCCAAACAGCTCTTCTCCTTACCCTCAAGAGTAAGTGCTCTTAAATTAGGGTGGACTACCCCAGCCGTTAGTAATATTATACATCGGAGGACTCTGTATTAACATGAAATGAAATATTCCACACAAAAATGCAAAGATATTTTCCTTTCTACCTACGGCCATTTTCCAGGGAAAAGGGCTTTTCTCTTCTCTGGCCCATGCCTTCACCCTTACAAACCAAAACAACGACTACACTGTTCATCTTAGACAAATGAGTGGATATACATGAAGGATTTAGAATACCTAAACACGCCATATTCGTTTTCTTTATAACTTTGGAAATATTATGATTTTATATGTTCACAGCTGCGAAATGATCATGCATAGTGGAGTCGGAAAAGTTGCAGACAAAATGCATGGACGAATATTATAAGCTTTTTTCGAAGTGTTCTAAATATGAAGTACACAGCAAGCAATGGAAAATCCCAGTTATCCAGAAATATTTCTGACGCAGCAAAAGCTAAATGCGCCTTCAGAAGAACTTACTGTAAAATTACATATTTGTGACAGAGTGGCTTTTGTCTCCGGGGCACAGATATGCACTATGACAATTTTGATGAAGTAATCTTCCTAATTTTGAAGAAAATTAAATCATAGGTTTAGGGGTTTGCGATATTAGCTCCGATAAACAAATAGAAACGTGTATATCGTTACTAAGGTTTCTCTGTAGCAAAGTGGTAGAAAGCGTTCCAACAAGGTAATTTATTCCGTGAATCAATTTCATGAACACTAATATACAAACTAAAACTATAAAACATACGTCAAAACCGCAGTATCGTAGAAAATTAGCATGCTAAGTGCAATTTACTTCCTGTGCACAGGTGTATAACTGTGCTATCTGACCATGGGAGCTGTTAGTTTTAAAGGAAGTTGTGTACGTCAGGGCCCATTTCATTGTCATTCCCCACTGATGTGCATTTAGGGCTGTCATCTATCAGTTGTTTACGTAGTCTTTTAATAAATGATTTCAAGGAAGTTAGAAATTTATCGAACATCTTCCTTTGCAAATTACTCAGGTCCCTTAATCCACGTGTGGTACCTTACATATTTTTCAGTCAAATTGTTGTAATATCCAGTGAGTGTTTGTTTTGCCTTGACAGTTAATCATTTCTAGGGGCAGGATTAAAAATCCGAGGGTTTAGATTTAAGACAGTGAAAGATTTATCGGCACTAGGTGTAGGATTTTTACCTATCACTCTCTAAAAATGTATTTGTCTCTGACTATTCTCCTTGAACTGAATGAATGTAAAAGCAAGCAAGTCTTTTTCATTAAAATTACTATAGAAGTATACCATGCACCTTGTTTTATCTCAGTTAGCTCAGAAATAGCATTACACTTTAACCTTCAGAATATCTCAGATCAACCCTCAGAAGAGGAAAGCTGAACACCAGAGAGATTCCTCCTCTGCTTCACCAGTTCTTAAGAAAAAATCTGGATACATTTTGACGCTATTTTACAAACTGTCAGAACAAGAAATTGCTCATGTACCAAGACATGAGTAAATGTTGGCTGTATATAATATTATCACCATTGCATCATGGACGTAAACATTTAATAATTTATTACTGTGACTGTAGCTTCGTTTCAGAAGCTATAAACATTATTATTATTATTATTATTATTATTATTATTATTATTATTATTATTATTATTATTATTATTATTATTATTATTATTAAAAACGTTTTCATTCCATTCCTGAAGGGGACGGTGAGGCTCCTAGGGTGTAACTCCGTATCTCAGGCGACGTAATACGGGATGGAGATGTTCGGAGAAGATGAGAGGGTTGACGGCCGTGGCATATACTATAGGCTTATACTATGTTAAAGAAACTGTATTGTTCTTATGACAACAGGGCTGCCATATCAAACGGCTCTGTGTAACAACATAACTGTTCAAACTCAGTACTTAAATTCAAAAAAAAAAAAAAAAAAAAAGAAGGAAGTGACTAAGCTGAAATTTGTTTTAAATCTAAGGTAGAGGGGTTGTAAAGAGCGGGAGCGGGGGCACCTTATTTATGTGTTCACAGCAACATTGGAAAACTACTGCACATACAAAACCTCAGCAATGAAGTTAAGGCAAATCTGGGAGAAAATAGACAACAGATATTTTTATAGGCTCGGGGTGGGGGGTGTAGTTAATTGCATTTAATAAATTTGCCCAGGCAACGCCAAGTGCTAGTGCCCCGTCATATCACCCCACGAAAAAAAATGGTAACAATTAAATGCACTTGTGCATAAGTGGTAAAAACATGGCAAAAATAAAATGCGCTTGAGGAACAAAACCTAAGTAACAAAAGCAAGCGCAGATAAAAATCATAGCGAAATTCTCTGTCAGCACAAGTCATGGCGTGATGTATCGCTGCACACCACAGCATCGAAATCTTCAGTAACAACTCCTGTACAGTACAATAATATTAGAACACACACACAAATAAATAGATGAGTTCTCTAGTTCTGTACAACAGTGATAACCTGCCGACGATTCACAGCGTAACGGATTACGCGTTGTATGTACCAGAGCAACTCGGAAGGAAAAGGAAGGAAGGCAACAAAGCGATGGCTGTTCCCACCATCGTGCTTCCTTCCTGCGAATGTATTTATGAAATAGAAAAACTTCAGTAGTTATTTTAATAACTCACGGGAAAAAACATGCCCCATCCATTTTCTATATTTCATAATACAATATAAAATACATTATAATATTCCTTAATCACGAGTGTCTGAGAGGGGATGTGTTCACTCCTTGTAGGTCCATAAGAGCAGTACTGTTTTCTTAACATGGAATGAGCTAGGAACCGCCCCGGCATTCGCCTTCTTTTGTTTCCCATGGCGCAAAAGCCTCGAAGAGCCATGGCCTAACAAGCTACCGCTGCTCAGCCCAAAGGCCTGCAGATTACGAGGTGTCGTATGGTCAGTCGAACGGATCCTACTGTCCGTTATTCTTGGCTCTCTAGACCGGGGCCGCTATTTCATCGTCAGATAGCTCCTTAATTGTAATCACGTAGACTGAGTGGACCTCGAACTAATGCAGGTAGAAATCAATGATCTGGCCGGGAATCGAACTCAGGTCCTCCAGGTAAGAGGCCACCCGTGGTCACTTGTAGTCCGAAGCGAACTCTGCAACCGCCACCATTATTATTATTATTATTATTATTATTATTATTATTATTATTATTATTATTATTATTATTATTATTATTATTATTATTATTATTGTCAATCGCTTCCTACATTCAATGAGATCAAGGATGTTAAAGCAGTTTCAATAAACAAATACTGTATGCACTCAGATCGAAAGTTCTAACACGGCCTTGCTTCGAGGACGTTCCGAATATAAGTGTTTTCTTATCAAGAAGTACGTTAGTCAAAATCTTGTAGAATACTATTGACATGTTGCCGCATCAAAATATCTTGCATATTTTATTCAATGCAGGACTTAATCATTCTACAGGTTACAAATTATTACTACGCGACAGTACTATAATTTTTACACGTCTGTATTCCTTACCTACAATTAAAAATTGCCTGGCTGTTAGGCACGTTCTTTTAAAACATTCCTTTTATAACAACGGTATTTTACTCCTAATTGAAGCACTTGATAATTCTCCCTTCATTACTGGTTAAGCAATCAATAACTGTAAATTAACGAGCACATATATTTTAGATTATCACGAAAATAATGTTTGTGTGCTAAAGAATATCTAGCACGTTAAGATGTACACACACTTAATTGAATATAGATTCAGAAGGTTTTTGTGTAGAGCGAAACTTGAGACGCATGGCAACTAAAACAGAAGTAAATGTGATGAATCAGAATAAATAAAAAGATGAAATGTGTAATTTGGCTCACAAAGGACGATATACTGGGTCGAGTCGGTGGGGATTGAGACATGTGGTGGTGAGGCTTGTGTAAAAAAGAGAAGGATATTAGGGCCAAGGGTCCTGTCAGATGGAAGGCGATGGTAAAAAAAAAAACGCGATCTCTACCAACAGCATGAAACCCTCACTGATACCATCAAAAGAAAACGGTCAGTCTTCTGCGAACACCTGTATGGAATGGATCTTCAAAGTAACCAGCAAAGGTAAAGCCACTGGATCACTGTGGTTACAGCAGCTAGAGAACGATCTGGCAGAACTTAATATTAATTATTGTTATTATTATGCCATCATAATTAACATAAGTACCCACCGTTCAAATATCAAAACATCACTTACAGACGCTAACCAAAATAAGACCATGAAATGACCCGAAGAACGCAAAACAGAGTTCTGCAAGTCAACGAAGATTTACTGGGCCAACAGAGAAGCTCAAAATGCCAAGAAGAAAGCAGGTGAAAAGCCTATAATTAAGAATACCAGAAACGACAACACAGCTAAAGCACAAGCATCGTGGTAATCAGGCGGCACAAAGGAACTCAATAATAATAATAATAATAATAATAATAATAATAATAATAATAATAATAATAATAATAATAATAATAATATGTCCCACTTTCTACAGTACGGATTTTCGTGGAATACGACAAAACATTATGATTTGGAAAGTAGTGTATAGATTGGCCAGTATTAGAACCACGGTCCTTTAGGTGAGACTTTCGACTATCGTGAACTCTAGATTATTGTCGAAACAGGTTTAAACAGATATGTAGAGTAAAAGTGTGGAAGTCAGGACTAGAAACTAATGAAAATGTCCTTCTTCGAGGATAAGCAAGTTCTAAGTACTTACTTTTGAGTTCCTTGCCTTCCTCCGAACAGCTCTTGTCATCTTCAGCCACCAGACAATCGAAATACGCCTTCCTCAGCCGCTCATTGCCGAGGATCTCGTCCACGTTGATGTTATCATACTTGGTGGTGTAGGTGTCGCCAGCCAGGACGACAGCCACGGTGGCGAGGAGGACGCACAGTGCCAGTACTCGGTTCATGGTGAAGAGTGTAATCCGACCTCAACTCCACACACTTATATACCACACGGCTGGTGCTGAGATAAAAGAAACGTGGGAAAAATTCCCCGAAGCATAGCTTCTGGGAATCAAGATTACAACATGTATATTGCATGTAGATTTCTGTTCGTTTTATTTGACCTGCTTCAAGAAAAAGTGTATGCGTCATGTGTTATAGCTGACTTCTTGCCAACTAGAAAAAACATAGTGCTTAGTTTGATTCCATTACCGTCATGGAAATAAAAGACTGTAATAGAGTCCACCGAATATCAGAAGCGGAGGAGTTAACTAAGATAGAATAATTGTTTCAGGTATTACCTTCAAATGTAGGGCTGGACAGTAAATGACATGTAAATACTGTAGTTTACAACTAATTCCTTCTCACCGCAGAACAAGTTAATTACGAGGTTTATTCTAGTTATAACACCCCCAAATTTTCCCACTGACTAATCTCACGAAACTTGTGTCATTTCTCGACGTAATTTCCTTGCAGCACATTTCTCACAACGTCAACGCCTTCATTCCATGACCGCTGCCAACACTTCTTTAGGGGTCTGTTTTGACCACTGAAAAATTGCTAATTGAATATCGGCACGGCTAGTGAATACGGCCACAGGGAGTGTTTTCCATCGTTGGAAACAGCCAGAAGTCACTAGGAGCCAGGCCAGGGGAGTAGGGAACTTGCAAAATCATTTTGAAGTTGTTTTCACGAAGAAATTGCTGCGTCACTTACGCCCGATACGCTGGTGTTTTGTCATGGTGAATGAGCACACGTGCAGCCTTTTCCGGCCGTTTTCCATTTTTCAGATTTTCAGATCGTCATGGAGGATTGTGTGCTTTGATCCCATGGAAATGCCAACTCTGCAGACGATCTGCTCCACACTCATTCGGCGATCCTAAAAAGAAAGTTCTTCATTGGGGTAATCACATAAATGGGATTGTAAATAAAGGGTACAGATCTCTGGACATGGTTATGAGGGTGTTTAGGGGTTGTAGTAAGGATGTAAAGGAGAGGGCATATAAGTCTCTGGTAAGACCCCAACTAGAGTATGGTTCCAGTGTATGGGACCCTCACCAGGATTACCTAATTCAAGAATTGGAAAAAATCCAAAGAAAAGCAGCTCGATTTGTGCTGGGTGATTTCCGACAAAAGAGTAGCGTTACAAAAGTGTTGCAAAGTTTGGGTTGCGAAGACTTGGGAGAAAGGAGACGAGCTGCTCGACTAAGTGGTATGTTCCGAGCTGTCAGCGGACAGATGGCGTGGAATGACATTAGTAGACGAATAAGTTTGAGTGGCGTTTATAAAAGTAGGAAAGATCACAATATGAAGATAAAGTTGGGATTCAAGAGGACAAACTGGAGCAAATATTCGTTTATAGAAAGGGGAGTTGGGGATTGGAATAACTTACCAAGGGAGACGTTCAATAAATTTCCAATTTCTTTGAAATCATTTAGGAAAGGGCTAGGAAAACAACAGATAGGGAATCTGCCACCTGGGGGACTGCCCTAAATGCAGATCAGTATTGATTGATTGATTTGACATGTCGTCAGACCGGCCAGTGCGAAGCCAAGATTGTCTCGGTTTCTCGCCACCCGACGTTCTGCCTTCCTTGAACGGTTCGCACCCACGAACTTATATTAGACTCATCCATGAAACCATCACCGTATATCCCACTCAACTGGCGATAAATTTCAATTGGTGTCACACCCCGCAGATGGAAGAAAAAACAACCAATGATTACACGCTGATCTTGCAATGAAAGCTTCGCCATTTAAGTATCAAAAACAGTCTTCAGTCTCGCCTCTGCCGCTAGGGTTCTTTGTGCTGTAAACTGCTTCCATCTCTTTTAAAGTGTACCCCTTTATTTAAAAACAAATCGCAGAATTATATCTGTTTCTAGTTCTGAGGAAAGGTTTTATGACTCAAACGCACCTCATAAGATCGCACACCGATAAATCCACCACACCCTTCCATATCTGCAGGTTATTTCTTTGATCTCATTCACTTAACCCTTGGTTATCATCGCGATATCATCAGTCTCGTAAAACTAAAAGTTTCTTAGGTTCATTCATTCGTACCTATACCCGGTGACACACCTAAATATTTTACCCCAAATATTTGAAATGGATTGCTGTTGATGTACTGTTTTCACAGAAATGAAGTGCAATCCAGGGCTCATAATTGTATCGCATACTCGGTTTCTATACTTTTTAGAGTGTGCATTATTTTAGAAACTTACGTTTTCAAATGGAAGTATGATTAGGAATATTATCAAATTGAAAATAAATTAATGAGAAGGGCTACAACATCGAAATACCACAAAAAATTCATGAATAGCATTACATTGACTGGTAATTGTTGTGTTGTCCTTTGTTTCGTCTGCTGCCACTCATCTCCGATAAATCGTTGCATGCCATTCCTCTGGTTCATACATGTCCTGATAACTACTGGATCGGGCGAGTTGGCCGTGCTGTTAGGAGCGCGCAGCTGTAAGCCCGCATCCGGGAAATAGTGGGTTCGAACCCCACTGTCGGTAGCCCTGAAAATGGTCTTCAGTGGTTTCCCATTTTCACTCCAGGCAAATGCTGGGGGCTGTACCTTAATTAAGGCCACGGCTTCTTCCTTCCCACTCATAGGCCTTTCCTATCCCGTCGTCGCCATAACACCTATCTGTGTCGGTGCGACGTAAAGCAACTAGCCAAAAAGGTAACTACTGGTAGGTGACCCGCTGGTTCATCTTAGTATTCCAGTTCGATTCTTACCATGAGGCAAACATTAGCCATTTAATGGAAAACGATAGAGCAGTGTTCACCACTGTCTGCGGTCGATTTATTCCAACTCTAGAACTTGGCATTGCTGGAACACAAAGTAGTACTGGTCGTGAAAATTGAGAAACCGTACCCGTTTTTCACTTGATCTAGCATATCATGTGATAGCGCTTATTTTAACAGCGACCTTCAGTCGGTTTTTGCTTTATTTAGCGTATGGCTACATTACTAAAATATATACAATTATTATCTCATATTCAATTACAAACTAAATCCAGGCCTCGAATGTAGTTTATTGATCCCTGCGTCATAACAAGGCTGTTGGATCGCCAGGTGAAGCTTTCAGAGCACATTCTTCGACTATATGGTGAACATTCTGCTTTCGAGCAACACAGTCATAACTTGGAGAAGTTATTTCCTTCCACTCGTATAGAATTTCGGCACACCTGCCAGTGTAGGTTCTTATTGGTTAAGGACCGACCAGATCTTGGATGGCAATTAAAAGCCAGGTGGCTTGGACGATATGCACGGCATCCTTAGTTGTTCCGTCCTAGCATTAATTTGACATGTGTGTTTCCAGCAGTCATTGAAATTAAATGCGTTGTCAGCTAACATCCTTGCAGTTTCCAGAAGGGGGTGACGAGAGCGAAGCCTTCCTTTACTGATTGTTGGGATGTCTGCGTGAACAGGGAGGTGAGCATTTTTCTGTAGCTTTTTGTACTCCCGTACAATGCCCTCTTCCGCCGCATAGAAAGAGGTGTTATGTGTGTAAGTATGGGTAACCAGAAATTAGGTGTAGGTCAGCTCCAAAGCTGAACTACGGAGTGTCGATGCTGAGGATCCGTATGATGTGCCACAGAGTTTCTGGAGTATGTTTTTTCGAGTTTTTATTTAGCCACTGTTCTTACTAGGTACTGTTTGTAGATGAGCGTTCTCTCAAGCGCGACCCCTAGATATTTTCGGGTTTGTGTTATGCCCGAGTAGCCTTCCTTGAAAGTAGACCTTGAGCACTTTGTTGGCCAACTTGTTGTTTAGGTGAAACGGTGAGATATCTGTCTTAGCGACACTTGGCTGAAACCTCCATTTACGGAAATATTCACTAATAATTGTTAAATAATGGGTCAATACGGACTCGGTAACTTCACGATCTCTATGGCACATTGCGAGTCGCCAGTCGTCAGCATACCGAATCTTTCTTGTTATGGTTTCAGGCATGTGTGATATGTACAAACTGAACAGGAGAGGGGCTAGGTCAGATCCTTGTGACTGTCCGTTGTTTAGATTCATCCGTGAACTCATCATTTTGCCCATTATTACTTTGAAACAACTGTTCCTGAGCGTTTCGTTGATGAGATTGCCAGTCGGTTTATATTGTATTATGATACGAATACTGACGTCATTGTATTGGCCAGTGTGTAGTTCAGTTTAAAGTTTGTCAGTGTCTGTCACACGAATACAGGTAAATGAAAGGGTGGATTTTAATGAAAATTGTTATTTCAGTTTAGAACAAGGTCGAGTAAAACCTTAGCTATAAGTTGTTTAAAATTGTCAACTGGAGGGTTTGAAAATAGTTCGTGCCCAATTTTTGTTCTATGCCTTTTTTTCCATACAGCAAAAAAGTAATGGAAATATCAGTAGGCCTCATATAAATGTTTTCGAAAGTACGGTAACTAACTCTAGGCCTATAGATTGTAAAGACTGTTAGTATGGAGATCGTTCCGGCAACGTATTCAAGTTTTTGTATATCTGTCAGTGTTTTTAAAAAAATTAACCCGATACATTTCTTTTCTATACCGGAAAGAAGAGATCAAATCAAGATAATCAATACTGAAAAAATTATTAATAATGTAATATTTTTACGTCCCACTAACTACTTTGACGGTTGTCGGAGACGTTGAGGTCCCGAAATTTTGTCCGCGCGAGTTCGTTTATGTTACAGTAAATGTATCGACACGAGGCTGACGTATTTCAGAACTTTCAAATACCACCGGACTGAGCCAAGATCGAACGTGCTAAGTTGGGGTCAGAAAGCCAGCGCGTCAACCGTCTGAGCCACTCAGTCCGGCAATGAAAAAAATATGAAAGTTGAAGTGCTACAGAGAGCACAGAAACAAATGCGTCACGAGAAGCCACTGATAGGGAGAGGTATGTCTATTGACGAGCCTCTGGGGGACAAAAGTAGCAATAATGCGCATGCTAAGAGCATGTCCCATCAAAGACCACTACAGCTAGTTATGGTATATTAGGGTGACCAGATTACAAGCATGAAAATACAGGACACTTCGATCGAATTAATAGGTTATGCCACGTGCTCTGTAACGGAAGGTCCGGCTCCGTGGCTAAATGGTTAGGGTGCTGGCCTTTGGACAAGGGGCCCGGGTTCGATTCCCAGCAGGGTCAGGATTTTTAACCATAATTGGTTAATTTTGCTGGCACGGAGGCTGGGTGTATGTGTCGTCTTCATTATCATTTCATCCTCATCACGACGCGTAGGTCGCCTACGGGCGTTAAATCAAAAGACCTGCATCTGGCGAGCCGAACTTATACTCGGATACTCCCGGCACTAAAAGCCGTACGCCATTTTATTTGGTAACGTAAGGAAGTTAAATGAACACTGTAAACTTTAATTGAAGACTTTGATACGTATGTCAACTTTCGAGGTGGAACGGCCATACTTAAGTACTAAATATCTAGAAAGCACTATGTATTTTAACTTCGTGGCTGGATCGGTTACAGAACGGAGCGCAAGGTGTATGAGTATCGGCAACGTCGTGGTTCGAATCCAGCATAAAGCACATTTATTGATCGACAGAAGTGCTCCATTTTAGCGAGGATACAATAATAATAATTGCTATTGGTTTTAAGGGGTGCGCTCTGCCTTGGCGCACTTCCCCTAAGAATGGGTGGGAGAAGGATTGTGAAGGAAATCGACCTTGGTCTTTTATTAAGGCACCGTCCAGCCATTCGCCTTGTGGTCGTGAAAATTGGAAACCGAAGAAAATCGTCTCCAGGACGGCCAGTATAGAATTCGAATCAACAACCCACCGAATCCAAAGCACGCAAATAATAATGCACACCTTCCAGGTCACATTACAGCACTTATTTATTCACTCAGGATCAGGGTGCGGGGGGTGGGGGGCAGGGAGGCTTTTCCCCCCACCGATGAATTTATCTCAAAGGTCCCCCCCACTAAAATTGCCCAGGGGGGATTTTTTATTATAAAATGAGGAAAATGTAACATATTACTGAAATCAGTGTTTTTTTACTGTGCATATTTTCATAAAAACAACAATAATAATACAGATAAGATAGAAATAATTGGATGATTGCCACACCTTGAGCAATAAAACAACGCAGCGATGGCGATTCCGCACATGCAGCCTATTTTTCATGTTTCACTCTGGCAAGTCCATCTGAAACCCGGGAATAATTTTCCATTGAACATCATTCTTATCATAACAACAGAATTCAAATAAAAACATTTTAATTTTACATTTTTCAGGGGTAGGGGGTAATTTACTTACAAGGGAATTATATACCTCCTCCCCGGCCGGGTACTGCTTCAAATAAATACCAGTAGTTAAGCCCTATGATACTTCTTCTTGCCCCCCCCCCACCATTTTTTCCGATTTCGCACCCTGCTCAGGATGTATTCCTATGAAGAGTACTTTCAATTGTTGCTAATTTATGGAGAAAGTTCGGTGGCATAAAAATGTAAAGCTCCGTAATGGTAAAACGTGGTCAACATTTCGAACACTTGTTACTCTGAATATGCAAGGCACCCTACTTCCCTAATACAGATACCTACTCTCGTCGTAGTGTAATATGGTTACTGAACACCGGATAAAGACGGTCCCTTTTCAAGGCCAAATAGAAAGTCACTTTTTGGAACAGGAAGATATGCGTCCATATACAGTGATGTAAACGGCGTTAATAGAAACAAAAAATGTAGCAGCCTGCGATTCGAACCTGTTACAAAAGCTGGACTGATGCATCAGCAGTAATACGTAGTTCGGTCAACTTAGCTACCGCCAGCCACGGTAGTCATTATGGACACTTCGTTTCCAACGTTAGATAGTGTTATTCGCAGCTGTAATCGTTTCCCACATTCATTGCAGTTTAAGTAATAGAAATAATACTGCCGCTAATGATTTGTACCATATTCGCGAGCATTATATAATAATATGGTTGTACCAAGGCCATAAAGAAGAAGGTACTAATGTTTTTCAGATGACTATGATATACGCATTAGTTGGGTTACCTATCTCCGAAAAAATAAGAGGCTGCTGAACCACCCGGTATATACTGTAGAAAACCAGTACTGATTATTAATTTTTTTTGATTCGTTGTGCCTAAGTGTAGAGGGCGTTTGAACTTATTTTGCACAATGTTTCTTCTTCTTTTCATCTCAGTATCTCTTCATTTTTCCACTGTGTTCCTTTCTGCGTGTTTCTGTCCCAGCCTGTATTTTTCTTGTTGGTTTCTCTGCAAATTTATGTTTGTTTACTAGGCTTCTAAATTTCATTCTATCTTGAATGGTTTCGTCCTCAATACGCATTTCTTGTAGATCTTCATGAATTTCTGCTAACCAATTGTTGCGGATTTTCAGGGTTAGAGCTAGATTTAGAATGTTCTTTGTCAGCCTGTTGTTATCCATTCTGCGTAGGTGTCCGTAGAATTTTAGTTGTCTCTTTCTGATGGTATCTGTGATTTTTTCTGTGAATTGAAATATTTCGTGTGGTTTCTTTTTCATACAAATTCCATTTTCGAACTTTGGTCCTAGGATTTTTCTGAGAATTTTCCTCTCTTGTTTCTCAATGCTTTTCATTTGTGACCTGCCGCCAATGATCAGTGTTTCAGATGCATAAAGTGCCACTGGTTTGATGACTGTATTGTAGTGTCGCAATTTTATATTTTTTTGATATACATCTTTTGTTGTATCTGTTCCATGTGATTTTGTAAGCCCTTTGCAGTTTAGCAATTCTTTCTTTGTTAGCTTCCTGATTTAACCCTGCTGGCTGAATAATTTCATCTATATACTTGAATTTGTCTACTTGGGAAATTATTCCACATTTGTTGATTAATGGTTGATTGTCGAATCTTGATTTATTCCTTCCATAAACTGCGTCTTTTCAAATGAAATTTGAAGTTCGGTTTTTGCAGCTATTTCATGCAAATTTTCTATGGAGTGGATTGCTTCTTGTTTGTTGTTCGAAAAGATCGCAAGGTCATCTGCGAAAGCTAAGCAATCAAGGTGAATTTTGTCTTTAAGAAGTCTGCCAATGTTTATACCTTTAGTTTCTTTTTTCCATTTACGAATCACTTTTTCCAAAACTAAATTGAATAGTAGTGGGGATAGTCCATCTCCCTGTCGGACACCAGTTCTGATTTCGAACGGTTCAGAAATTTCTCCCAAGAACTTAACTTTTGATGTTGTGTTGGTCAGAGTTTGTTTAATCAATTCCCTCGTTTTCCTGTCGACTTGAAATTCCTCTATTATTATTATTATTATTATTATTATTATTATTATTATTATTATTATTATTATTATTATTATTATCTTCTCTGTTAATCTGTTTACCCTCCAGAGTTGGTTATTCCCTTGGACTCAGCGAGGGATCCCACCTCTACCGCCTCAAGGGCAGTGTCCTAGAGCGTGAGACATTGGGTCTGGGGATAAAACTGGGGAGAATGACCAGTACCTCACCCAGGCGGCCTCACCTGCTTTGCTCAACAGGTGCCTTGTGGGAGGATAGGAAGATTGGAAGGGATAGACAAGGAAGAGGGAAGGAAGCGACCGTGGCTTTACGTTAGGTACTGTGGCCGTTCACGACACCGTCAATAGCATTTCATGATACCCTGTGAATGCAATATGCCATTTTCCGTGCCATTCTGTGATAATTAGTGCCATAAATAGCACATTTTACACTATACGGGGAACGAGTGACTTGCTGATACCTAGCGAGACGGGAGTCTCATTACGCGCACTTAGCGAAAACAGGGCGTTCGCCAGTCAGTACTTGAAAAACGCGCTCTCTGTGCAAGAGTGAGCAGAGAACAGGCACGCATCACGTGATCAAAGACCTAGTCAGAGGGATGTGTTAACCCGTGAAAATATAATTCTCTGTGAATTTCCCTGCATATCCATTGATGCCAACTGAGAGACTTCAGTTGTTATTAATAATAATAACAGAGATTTGGAAATATGCGATGGATATTTACGATCTGAGAGCCAGATATTCAGTCTTTTCAAGCTTTCAGTCTTATGCTGTCTTGCATTTAGTCGTGCGGTTATTCGGTCTTTCAAACATTTAGTCCTTGTTAAGTGTTACAAACAGTTTTATTCAGTGCTGTAGTAATGTGGTGTTTTCATCGTAGTGCGCAGTGCAAGTGCTTGTACCCAGTGATCTGTGGGGCAAGGTGCTGATTACCGCCCTGAGTAAATTAATTATTCATGCACTACGAGTTGTAAATCATTCTATTGATTGTAAAGTTCAGTGTTGTGTGTAAAATCACAAAAGTTAGTAAAATGGTGTTATTCGCCTACAGTGAACCGTGTGGCAATTCGGCGACGTTTATTTATGCACAGGTAAATGTGACATAAGTAAAATATGGTCAATCAGAGAAAGTGAAGTGCCATAGAAACACACATAACGTCACGACAATAGAGTCCGGAAGTGAACTTGATGAAAGAAATAGCGGATTACATGTAATAATAATAAATGGGCAGCATCTGCTGAGAACGTAAAAACGCAGTGAGTAACATGTCGTACGTGTAAAAGTGCCGTGAACTAGGCAAACATCAGATCGTTAACACTCAGGGTGTTACACTAGATAAACTTTGTGTATCCAGAGACAGTGCAGGGGTGTTCGTGATGCTTCAGTATCTAGCTGAGTGTTAATCAATCAATCAATCAATCAATCAATCAATCAATCAATCAATCAATCAATCAATCAATCAATCAATCAATCAATCAATCAATCAATCAATCAATCAATCAATCAATCAGTCAATCAATCAATCAATCAATCAATCAATACTGATCTGCATTTAGGGCAGTCGCCCAGGTGGCAAATTCCCTATCTGTTGTTTTCCTAGCCTTTTCCTAAAATTTCAAAGAAATTGGAAATTTATTGAACATCTCCCTTGGTAAGTTATTTCAATCCCTAACTCCCCTTCCTATAAATGAATATTTGCCCCAATTTGTCCTCTTGAATTCCAACTTTATCTTCATACTGTGATCCTTCCTACTTTTAAAGACGTCGCTCAAACTTATTCGTCTACTAATGTCATTCCACGCGATCTCTCCGCTGACAGCTCGGAACATACCATTTAGTCGAGCAGCTCGTCTTCTTTCTCCCAATTCTTCCCAGCCCAAACTTTGCAATATTTTTGTAACGCTACTCTTTTGTCGGAAATCACCCAGAACAAATCGAGCTGCTTTTCTTTGGATTTTTTCCAGTTCTTGAATCAGGTAATCTTGGTGAGGGTCCCATACACTGGAACCATACTCTAGTTGGGGTCTTACCAGAGACTTCTTTACGTGCTATTAAATCTACCTACACGAGGCTGACGTGTTTGAGCACCTTCAAATACCACCGGACAGAGCCAGGACCGAACCTGCCAAGTTCGGGTCAGAAGGCCAATGGTATAGAAGTGAATGGTGTGAAAAGCCACGTTGAATGTTTTACCAAATAAATAGGCTTCTCAGTTATAAATATTGTGCTAATAGAGTGTAATAATAATAATAATAATAATAATAATAATAATAATAATAATAATAATAATAATAATAATAATAATAATAATAATAATAATAATAATAATAATAATAATAATAATAATAATAATGAATATTGAATTTTCACGACCGCGTTGTAATCGAAACCGACTTTCTACCTATTAGGTCGTGTTACGTACATTTAGTACGTGTTGAAGAGATGTTAAGTACAGAACAAAAATGGCCAACCAGACACCAGTGTGATCCGACGCGAAATCGGGAGATTGTGGGTTCGGATCCCACTGGTGTCTGGTTGGCCATTTTTGTTCTGTGCTTAACATCACTTCAACACGTACTAAATGTACGTAACACGACCTAATAGGTTGAAAGTCGGTTTCGAATAATAATAATAATTAGAGCGTATAGCCTCCAGAGAGACCTGGTGCAGTTCTTTTGAGTTGACTCCTCATAGGCGACCTGTGCGTCTATGAAAACGTGATCCTACCTATTATGAATTCGAATGCGTAAGACAACCAGTCCCTGAACCATCGGAATTAACCAATGAAGGTTTAAATTTCCGGCTCGGCCGGAAATAAAACCCGTGACCCCATGGATTAAAGGCCAGGAAATAGACACTTAATGGAAATAACTATAAGTACCTAGGAGTTAATGCTGTATGTCGAAAGATCTTCACTGGGGTATTAACATTAACGAGGTTGTCAATTGAGGTTGAATATCTCGTTTATATGACTTTGAGGAATTTTAGGGGTTTGTAGTAGGGATGCAAAGGACAGGACGTACATTATAAGTCACAGAGACTCCTATTAGAGTACGTTCCCGTTGTATTCGAGAACTAGAAAAGATAGAAAGCGTAGCAACAAGATTTGTTTTGAGTAAATGGAGTAGTCTTACGAAATTGTTGCAATGTTTGGACATGGAAGACTTGGTAGCAGCTCGACTAAGCGATATGCTCCGAGCTTTTTCTTTTTTTTTTTTTTAATTTTACTTTAGGTTTCACCGGCACACATAGGTCTTATGGCGACGATGGGATAGAGAAGGGCTAGGAGTGGGAAGGAAGCAGCCGTGACTTTAAGAATTCATTTTCAGGGCTGCAGACAGTGGGGTTCGGACCCACTATCTCCCAGATGCAAGCTAAGAGCTTTGCGCCCCTAACCGCAAGGCCAACTCGCCCGGCATGCTCCAAGCTGTCAGTGAAGAGATGGAGTGGAATGACGACAGTAGAAGAATGGGCTTAAATGGAGTGTTTAAAAGTGAGAGTGAGCATAATCTCTACATTTAAAAGCGAAACCGAGCAAGTGGTCGTGCTGTAAGTGTCGCACAGCTGTGAGCTTGCATTCGGGAGATAGTGGGTTCGAACCACACTACCGGGAGCCCTCAAGATGGTTTTCGATGGTTTCCCATTTTCACACCAGGAACATTCTGGGGATGTACCTTAATCAAGGCCACGGCCGCTTCCTTCCAACTCCTTACCCTTACCTATCCTATTGCCTTCATTAGACCTATCTGTGTCGGTGCGACGTAATGCAAATTATAATGTATATATAAAAGAGGAATCCACGACTCACTTATTCACTCATCACTATTTCTCAGACTTACCATGAAGCTACATGGCAGAAATTTTGCTTGTTATGTAATTAGAAAAAGTAGTAGGCCTATACGGGATGTTTTTTGTTAAAGGGAGTGAAATTTGGGTAAGTACCCTAAGCGGAGCATCATTATACCACACAAAGATGGATATCAACACTGCTAACAATTTTTCTCGTTTTTTTCATTTCGCTTTACGTCGCACCAACACAGATAGGTCTTATGGGGACGATCGGATAGGAAAGGGCTAGGATTGGAAGGAAGTTGCCGTGGCCTTAATTATGGTACAGCCCCAGCATTTTCCTGGTGTGAAAATAGGAAACCATGGAAATCCATCTTCAAGGCTGCCGACAGTGTGGTTCGAACCCACTATCTCCCGCATTCAGTGTCACAGCTGCGCTCCTCTAACCGCACGCCAAACTGGCCCGGTTTGCTAACAAATGGACGAAAGTGAAAAATAACATGATTATTGGGGTAGAAGTCGCAGCTGTGTACGTTAACACCCGTGCAGCACTAGGCTGGCTTTATTAAACTAAAATATAGATTTAAGGACTTTACATTCATTATAAAGGTTAAAAGTGTTTTATTTTCAAATTATCTACAAAATCAACAAGTATTGTTGTGAAGGAATTTTCAAGTTTTGCCTCTACACTCGATCAGTGTTTTACACGTTGATGCCGCGCTTCCTGGCTTCCTCCTCGTACTTCTTGGTGTACGCTCCTGTGGGGTCCCACTTGGCCTTCAACTTCTTCCAGGAGTCAGCGTTGTTCTCGATGATCCATTTGATGACCTTCTCTGCCTTCTCCTTCTGTTTGTCGGTACATTTCTTACATTCAGTAGCCAGAGCATCAGGAAGGGCACCTGGAACATAACAATAAGAGAATTAGTACAATGTCGCATAAACACAAATAGTTGTTAATTTACGTTATTAATTTTAATTACAATTTGTATCTCATGTGAAATTTTCATTTAAAAATTTGTGGCACTGCTTTTAATGTACTGCAGTAGTGTAATGTTCCGAAAACCCTGGGAGAGACACACATGCTGCCCTATAACTTACTCGCTCCAACCCCTTCACCTTATCTACAGTATGTCTGAATTGACATGTCCACTTATAATTATAGTCCTTTTTCTACTACATCTCGTTTTATCTCCTAGATCATTGGTCGATTTCAACAAAACAGACTCCTCTATTTTTGTCTGTCTCTCACATCCTCGTCCCGAAATCCTTTCTCCCTTACGTCATCCGCAGTCCTTTTCGTCATCTTCTGTCTTCCTCTTGATCTGTTTCTCATCACCAGATTATCCAAAGATTTCTTCGTGGTCATTGTTTCCTCCTTTTTTTTTTGCTAGGGGCTTTACGTCGCGCCGACACAGATAGGTCTTATGGCGACGATGGGATAGGAAAGGCCTAGGAGTTGGAAGGAAGCGGCCGTGGCCTTAATTAAGGTACAGCCCCAGCATTTGCCTGGTGTGAAAATGGGAAACCACGGAAAACCATTTTCAGGGCTGCCGATAATGGGATTCGAACCTACTATCTCCCGGATGCAAGCTCACAGCCGCACGCCTCTACGTGCACGGCCAACTCGCCCGGTTGTTTCCTCCTACCATACAATATGCCTATAGCATTTCAATCTGCTTTCCTCATCTTATCCGTGATGACAATCAATAACTTGAGCTTTTTTCCTGCCTTTTACACGGAGGCCTCCGGGTCGATTCCCGGCCAAGTAAGGGATTTTACCTGGATGTGAGGACTGCTAGGAGGACCACCCTTTCTACGTGATTACAATTGAGGAGCTCCGTGGCGGTGAGATAGCGGCCCCGCTCTAGAAATCCAATAATAACGGCCGAGAGGATTCGTCATGCTGACCACATAACACCCCATAATCTGCAGGCCTTCGGGCTGAACAGTGGTCACTTGGTAGTCCATTGGTCTTCGGGGCCGTTGTGACATGCGGGGTTTCATTCTTTAGCATTTTCCTCAGTGACACGGTCATCATCCATCTCAATCGTAAATATTTCTAATATATCCCATCCATTTTTCCTATTGTCGATATTTTTCGCAATGAATCAAATCTGTCGGAACTATTTGCTAATGTATCCAGTCTTATTTCCTATTTCCTAGGTATTTTTTATGAATCAGTTCTCTCGTAACTATTTTCTAACATATCCGGTATTTTTTTTGTATTGCCCATATTTTCCTCCATGAATCATTTTTCTTGTTGTACTTATTTTCCTGTTCCTACTCCGAAGGTACACATTCTCTCCCTCTCTCTCTTTCACATTCCTTTCATTAATGGCCCCTCACGTGCTTTATCCCCTCTCTCATTTTTTGAAAGTTTAGAAATATTCTTCTTCCTTCTTGAGTAGTACGGTTGATCGTCTTAATTTAAATCCTCCTGATACTGATGTTACCAGTGGTTAAACAGAAAAGGCACTCAACAACTTACCTAGAAAATTAAGGAAGGAAAAGAGGATATTTGTCGCCAGGAAGTACGAAGGTCCCAGGTAAACTAATGAGATGTCTGTTGAGAGACTTCCTGGCTTTGTAACTCCAGGTTCGGCCAAAAACTACCCTGGTTGTATCCCCATCATCTGGTCCAGGTAAAAGGGAAATCCGATTCATTGACTGAATGGTCAGCATTGCGACCTTCGTTTCAGAGGCTCCTGGGTTCGATTATCAAGGGAAAGGCATCCGGTCGAAGAGCACGGCGAAATCCAAAGTTCGCGCCTTTGACCTTAAAGTATCAAAATGCGGGGACAATGGCATAACAACAAGAATAAAATATAAATGAGTTAGAGTCTGAATAGCTATAGAAAACAGATTGCTTCAGTGCTGTACACTAATCACTCCAGTTAAGATTACTAACATCCTGAGGGAGGGCGCTATTTGATTCTGACATGGAATAATCCAGGAGTGAAATGTTGTGCTTTCTTAACAAATCGGTTCAATGAGAATCGCAACTGAGTTGATAATTATATATTATCTGCAATGACTGTCTTACATTTATTTTACTAATTAACACCTGTTTAACGAAGTAGCTCATAATATTTACAGTTTCACACAACAAACAAAATGAAGTGTAGTAATGAGTAATAATCGGGGAATATAGCACATTAAATTGATCAAATTTTGCTCATTAACAGTCGCTCACCAATTATAAGTGTTGTACCGTTGAACACCTATGCTGGGGGTCAGCAAACAAACCCCAAGATTTTCATGTATATTCCGTTACCTAAGACATACAAATTATACATTAGACCACATTACTTTCTTAGTTAGGGGTCATGGTTGTAACATGTTCCTGTGTTCCTGGCTGACTTAGTGGAATTTGAAAGAAGGTTGAAAAAAACCCGCAACCCCATGGCATTGTTGTTGGCGTGTTAAACGTATCCTTTGGACTCACAGTATCACGTGACTAAATTAATTTAACTAAGCCATAATGTCTGTTTCAGCAGAACTCCTCTTTTGTTACTAGATAGCAGCACAATCGGAATATAGAAATAGGTAGGCAGGTCATCTAGATAACACCACTCAATATTTTCATCACTGCGGAATTCTGTAATTCGGCTTCTCGCTGTTTTGGTTTCCCAAATAAATAAATAAATAAATAAATAAATAAATAAATAAATAAATAAATAAATAAATTCTGTCAACGGTAGCTGATGCCATACTATTATTATTAGCAGTAGTAGAACAAGACGTAGTACGATGTTAAACATATAACAGAATAAAAGTAAAGTATATATTTCGTTAATAATCATATATTTCATAGAAAGCGTTGTGTGTGTGATGTGTAATAACGTCCAGATTCCCAGTAAACCTGCCCTGCCCAAATTTTCAATTTTCCTTATACTTTTTTTTAAAGAGGAAAGCAACCATTTATACTCATAGAAATTCGCCGCGATCAATCAGTTACAATTTATTATGTAATTGGTAACCTCACTTAAACATAGAGGTCATGAGTGTGACTGAAATAAGTTTCAAGGCACGTAAACAGGTTATTAGATATGCCATTGTTACTTATGGTTTAAAATTAATCTCCTATTAATAGCTGCCTTTTATGTTTAGAATTTCGTATATCAACTTATCCCACTTATAATGTATTTACTACACATATCTAAGATGAAGCAAGTGATAGGGTAGTAATTGAACGTAAACCAGTGGTGTTCAGGAATGTTATAAATACTGAACTTCTATAATTTTGTATCCATAAGGTAATTTCTACACTTGCTCGGTATTAATATGAGACTAGCCGAAGCAGTAAAGAATCATTCAGCTCACGTGGGTTCTATACCCCGACGAAAAGAGAAATATAGAAACTAGCCTTCATATTTCAGAGGTTTACTGCGATCCGCTGAGCTTGCAATACAAATAAGTGGCTAATATTCAGCTATCACTACTGGAAGAAATCTGTGACGAAAATGTATTCAAAATTTGTACGAAAGAACTAATTTTTGTTGATAACATTATATTAAATCATAGTAACCACTGCAATCCCTCCATGCAATCAATTCGTAGAGTAATATCGAAAAGCAAATAATTAATAAGAGTCATTTCGAAAATTTTAAGAATAATATTATTGACATTATTGAAGTATTGAATAAAAAGTGTTGAGCTAGTCATAAACTAAGCGAAACATGTGCTGATGTAGCAGATTTAGAGATTTGGTGGCTCTTTGGGAAGTCAGGACCAATCGTGAAGTACGACCCCTACAGCAGAGAAACATTCCAATTAACATAACTTTGTGACTAGCATTTTCCTACCGGGAGAGTTGGCCGTGCGGTTAGGAGCTCGCAGCTGTGAACTCGCATCCGGGAGGTAGTGGGTTCGAACGCCACTGCTGGCAGCCCTGAAAAGGGTTTTCCGTGGTTTCCCATTTTCATACCAGGCAAATGCTGGGGCTTCACCTCAATTAAGGCCACGGCCTAGGCCTTTCCTGTCCCATCGTCGCCATAAGACCTATCTGTGTCGGTGCGATGTAAAGCAGCTAGCAAAAGAAAAGCATTTTCCTTTTAATACTGCTCAGGATTCACATTAGTCTAATATAATACGTAAATATAGAACTTAATGTAGGCTACATTTTCCCCTTCAAAGTTTGGGTTGAAAGACTGTAACAATATATTGAGTGAGTACCTTCAGAGTTATCGACGTGAATTTAAGTTCACTTATTTAGTTATTTACGTTTTATCAGGATTGAACCACAACGTACCACATTTCTCCCAGAACGCAACAAAACAAAATCATGCAAATCTACTAGCGTATCCTATAATCGAATGTGAACTAAACAAAAAAACCAATGTATCATTGATGAGTGGTTCAGCACTGAACATAGTGATTTTTAGTGAGTAACCTCGTCTTAATTTCATTATATCTCCATGCAGACTTAGCAAGACACGGGAAATTGTTAATAATAATAATAATAATAATAATAATAATAAATTTACATCCTACTAACTATTAACTGTTTTCGTAGACATCGAGGTAACGGAATTTTGTCCCGCAGGTTTTATTTTACGTCTCAGTAAATGTACCGTCACGATACTGCCGAATTTTAGTACCCTTCAAATACCACTGGTTGAGCCAGGATCGAACCTGTGAAGTGGGCTCTGTCACCCGGCAAAATTGTTAATATCCTGACTTATTTATATCGCCGTTAGACAGCTGCACCATTCTTCTCACGTAGGTCGAACGGACCTTAAACCAGGTCTAAGATGCAGACAGAAATTCACACTTAGCCTGCAATCAAAACTAGTCCTCAAGGCTCGCCAATTCCTCCTCTGATAAATGTCATGAAGGTATCTAATTCTCATTCCATTTCCCTTTTAAGTGACTCTCACCACTATTTCTCTAATTATAGGTTGTACTCACTTCTGAGCGCCTTTCCTTCCTCTGCACAGCCCTTGTCGTCGTCAGCCAGCAGACACTCCAAGTACACCTTCCTCAAGCGCTCATTGCTGAGGATCTCGTCCACGTTGATGTTGTCCCACTTGGTGGTGTAGGTGTCCTCAGCCAGGACGACAGCCACGGTGGCGAGGAGGACGCACAGTGCCAGTACTCGGTTCATGTTGGTAGGAGAGTGTATGATGTTGTGCGACCTACACACACTTATATACCACACCTCCGTTGCGCAGAGTAAAAAGAAGGGAAAATAATCAGCCGGCAATGCAACGAACCAAGGCCGCAATGTATGTATGCGTTCATCGCAATCCGTGTTTGTTTTGTTGTTACTCCTAGAAGAAGCTTGTCTGTCACTCAAGAGAGCCGATCATTTGACCCGAAAAGAAAAAACTTAAATGTACGACGCTAATGGATTTGTCTGACATCGAAGAACTTGCTCCTTCTGGGGATGATATTGACGTCATTGAGAATTCTACTAATATTCAAACACGTTCAAAACACAAAACAAAGATCGTAGCTATTGGCTTACTCGAGTCTAAGAGCGTGATAACTGAGTCCTGATGATCTTAAAGAACCCTATTTACTGGAGTACAGGATGTCTAGTATTTTCCGCTACCCATCTCCAACAGGGTTTATTATGTGTCCAAGGTTGATTATGAACTAGAAGAAACTATTAACAGGTTATAGACACAAATTAAAATCATTACTTAGAGACCTTAAAAACCCCTGAATAACTAGAACTTCTACTATACACAAACGCGGTAGAGGTTAATGTTATGTGCAAAAGAAGAAAACTGGGAAAATCTACTATCAACTAACTAGTTATTTTAAGGGCCGGACAATCTGTCATGCTTAACATATATTTTAAGAAAAATCAACCTGTCATGAGCCCCGTTTAACATTGATCATAACAGAAAGAGAAAAAGGGCTGACCCTTCCAATGAAATGAAATGTCGTATGGCTTTTAGTGCCGGGATATCCCAGGACGGGTTCGGCTCGCCAGGTGCAGGTTTTTCTATTTGACTCCCGTAGGCGACCTGCGCGTCGTGATGAGGAAGAAATGATGATTAAGACAACACATACACCCAGCCCCCGTGCCGTAGGAATTAACCAATTAAGGTTAAAATCCCCGACCCGGCGGGAATCGAACCTGGGACCCTCTGAACCGAAGGCCAGTACGCTGACCATTCAGCCAACGAGTCGGACTACCCTTCCAATAATTAGGCCTAAGTTAGCAGCTGAGAAAAGGCAAATATATTGAAAGATATAGAAATGAAAAGCTTCGTAGGCCTTGTAATGCTAAGTGGTGGTGGTGATGGTGATTATTGTTTTAAGAGGAAGTACAACTAGACACTCATCCTCGAGGGAAAAAGTAGAAGGGATCCGACACTTCAAATAATGAAGGTATCGGCCATAGGAAGACAAGGACCACGAAGGGCGTGATAATGAAATGCTCCCTAGGCCACGCAAACCTGATAGCGTCGGGGTCGGAATAGAACAAGTGTTCACCATAAGAGGTCGGATAGGATAGATGAAAGTGAGGATCCTGGCACAAGTAAGTGGAAATAATGCCAGGACTCAGCTACGGCCTCCGTGGTCGCCAAACCTCACTTAAAAATGCAGAGCCCCTGAGCCATTTTAGTCGCCTCTTACGACAGGCAGGGGATACCCTGGGTATTATTCTACTACCCCCAACCACAGGGGAGTTTGTAATGCTAACATCGTCGAGATTAACCAAAGGAAATAATAGCACTAAGTGGGGTCGAATAGTTCTGTCTGTGCCTAGCACACCGTATTCCAGTAATCATGAAGGTAACCATCTGAATCGATCTCAGACATACGTTTTCCTCCAGTAATTGAGCCTTTGGTTTTAAATTTTATTTGAACCGACTTCATTAACCATGCTTATCTATAACTTGCTAGACAACTACTATCAAACAATTTCGTAAACCTCACAGCTGTACCTAGCGTTCTCCAATGAGATGTATAATAATAATAATAATAATAATAATAATAATAATAATAATAATAATAATAATAATAATAATAATAATAATAATAATAATAATAATAATAATAATAATAATAATAATAATAATAATAATAATAATAATAATAATGCCGGGCTGAGTGACTCAGACGGTTAAGGTGCTGGCCTTCTAACCCCAACTTGGCAGGTTCGATCCTGGCTCAGTCCGGTGGTATTTGAAGGTGCTCAAATACGACAGCCCCGTGTCGGTAGATTTACTGGCACTTAAAAGAACTCGTGCGGGACTAAATTCCGGCACCTCGGCGTCTCCGAAGACCGTAAAAGTAGTTAGTGGGACGTAAAGCAAATAGCATAATAATAATAATAATAATAATAATAATAATAATAATAAAACAGCAAATTCCCTATTTTAAATACAGCCCTCAAACTGTACTCGAAACTGACGAGATTAAAATGTACTGGAACCAAACAGTTATCACGGATAAGACGACTATCCACAATGCACCGGATACAGTGGAAGGGAATAAAACGTGCTGTTCTGATCGACATAGTTGTCCCGAACACCGGGAAACTCCATGAAAAGTATACCGCGAAAATCAAGAAGTGTGCACCACTAAGAGAAGATATTAAACGTTTTGACACTATGAAGAGATGAAAAATGTACCAATCATCCTTTCGAGTATAGATGCTATACCTAAAATTCTGGTGGAGGGATTGAAGAAGTTGCACGTCAACACCCGACATCTACAAGGCCAACTGGAACTGTTCGGAAATTTATGGGTTCATAGTCTGCGCAAAAGTGTAGTGTAAATTAAGATTTATTGTGCTTTGATTTCCTAAAATCTGCAAAATAATTGCTCGAATATCATCACCACGAAAGTTATTTTCCATTTGTTGGTCATGCTTCGTGTCATTCGCATTACCTTCCCAATTGACATTTGGTAAATTGAGATCCCCCGCTAGAATCAGATTCCTTTCCATATCGTTTCCCACATATCTGATTATCTTATAAAATAATTCTGAATCAGCGTCAGCGCTAGGCATCTTATCTTTGGAAATGAGCCTTACACCTAGAATTTCATGTTTCTAATCTTTAACTTTTTCGCAGTACACCCGGTGTTCTAAGCAGCCCCGTCAAATCAAGTTCCACATTGGGTGGAAATTTAATATATACCTCTTGTTAATGTCATCTATACTTCTCTGACTCCAATATCATTTTCTTATCAAGTCCTAATTCGGGCGTCCTAATTAATATTCACCCAATTACGGCATTGCTCCGGCCACGAAGTTCGCTACGTGGGGGGAATTAGAGTCATACCACGATTCCGAACTATACCATTCATGGTTGATTTACGTAAAGATGGGAGTGTCATGCATGAACAAGTGCGAAAATAAGAGGTGTATATATGTTTCTCAGGGTAAATTATTTCAATTATATTCTCAATATACTCTAGATAAGTCGTAGGTTCCGTTGAAGAGTAGCTATATATTCAGTCAGTCATTCAGTTCCCTTACATTTAGGTAATTACCCGATAAATCCTTTCTATTCGGCATAAACAAATTCAATTGACTCCTATACTACCTTATTACTATGTACTACAAGTTACTTTGAGAACAGAAACGCATTAGTAATTCTATATTTAATTTATTAGCATGCTAATATATTATAAAGTGAAATATCAATTAAGTTAATAGCAATGGAGAAAATAAATCGTATAATATTACAAAGTCATTCTTGAATTCTTGATTGTTGTGATAAACATAATTGAAAGTCTTTAAATCCCCATCACTAAATTGAATACCTTTTCATCATCGTCTAGTAATATAGCATCTTTCAATATTTTAAATTAATTCATGGGGAAAGGTAGGGACAAATCTTTATTCAACAGGAGGGAGTGGAATATCTTCCTGTTACGACTATTTGGAAATGTCTTTGGGACATCACTTGGATTATCATCTTGGTATATTTTGTTTTGTTTGGATTCTCATTATTATCTTTTCATGTCACGAGATAAGTAATATGTTGCTTAACTATGGTTTCAGAAACACCAATGCAGCTATAAACATACCTATCGTTGCTACTTGAATAAATTATAACCGTGCATCTACACATGTACAATATTTAATCAATTCTTCTTACTATTGAGTGCCGTTGTTATAATAATCAATCATTCGAGTCTGCGAAATATCGTGCCACATGAATTCATAATCATATGCCATTGCATTTACTTACATTCTCGAATATCTCATCGCTGTGCCAACATTTGGTCAAAAGAAAACTGCTCTACCAATCTACATTAACGTGCTGAGTTGCTTGTACATTTATGCGAGACTCCTTCTTACTCTTGTATATTTACATTACGTCGCGTGTAATAAACAAGTAACCTAGCAATATCTTTAATCTGAACGCTACTATGAACCATATAGTGTCTGGACTACATCGTACATTCAATTAAACATGGCCTAAATCCTTCACTTGCAGTGTTAACTTCAATATTAATACCGTATGTAACACAGGAACTCGCTATACAATCAAATATCCATTGCTCACGGAAAGAACAAAACATATTTCCTCATACTAACAACATCCTATCCTTCATTTCCTTCAGATACCTCCATATTTAAAAACATATACCTTTAACTTCACTTCAATAACCTCTGTGTTACGGTAAAAACTGATCCATAACCTGAATATTCTTTCGCAGACTGCAACTTCCTAATATTTCATCATTTCCTCTCAATGCAATTATCGTACTGGCCATGTCTGCAGATCATATTGTCCACACTTACTAGGTTACGTTACGTATCTCGCATACATTTCCTTTAACCACAACTAGTCTAACATTACTCGGTCTTTTCCAATAGATTGGCATTAAATATATACATGCTCATTCTGATCTTGTTTCTATTAACCACCACGCAAGCACTACAGTTATATTACTTAAAATGGCACATGTCATCGGTTAATTATTAAAACTCACACATTAGTACACATTCTTTGGCAGTTGATTTCTTTCTATATGCACTCCTGCACTTAAACGAAATATTTTCCAGCAATTTACTACAGTTTCATTACAATGCAAAACATGTTACTTATCTTGTGACAGCATTCTGCAGTTGGATTCTTCCTCGTCTAGGACATCTTGGAACAGTCAGCCACCAGAGTCCAAGGTTTCGTCATGTTCGGCTTCGGCTGGGCGTCTTGGCTTGAGCTTTTTCATCTTGAACAACCTTTCTCCATCTGTTTAGGCGGATTCCATTCTGTCACCAGTTCTCATGGAACGAAAAGACAACAAATATATTGCAGAATACATATTATCCTGGTGAATTGCAGGTTATCCAATACGTATAATTTTAATATGTGATTCTCGTAACAGTCATAAATATTTCTCTTAATTTTGTTAATATCTTTAATTCAGCCTGCTTCTTGTCAATTCTATTGCCTAAACAGATACTGCCTCCAACTTAAAACAGTAGATTATGCTTTCCTTAGCATAAACTGGTCACTTATAATATTAATTTCGGCCTCTTTCTCTTCGATGTCTGATTCGGCTGTAGTCACACTTTACTTCAGTATTTGACAGATGAAATACAAAACGTTCTTCTTTAAATTCTTCGTTAATCCTGCAGATATTGGCAGTTAAATCCTTTAATGACGTATATTTATAATATTACTTTAATATTTTATAACATGTTAATTCCTTTCTTCTCTGCCAGTAAGATGTGCTGATCCTCTTTTGTAACGTAATTGTTTTCTTCAAGGTAGTTAAGAATCGGCTCACTTCAATTTTTTTTTCTACGGTCCACAGTCGTTTAATCTAGGAGACTCTTTTCTCTGTGACCGGTCAATATCGATTTGCTATGTGTCTATTCCGTACACATGTATATCACCTGAAGCTGTTCCGCGCCATACTTGTCCGCTGTTTCCATGACAGTTATCGCCGCAACTGTAACGTAATGGTACAGTAGCTTACAAATTCTTCTTTCAGCGGAATGAATACTCACCCTCCTACCATTCATATCCTACATCTAAGATACACACTCCAGTTCCGTGAAAAAATTCTGCATCCATTATATCATTCATCAGCCATGATTCAACTCCTATTACAATTTGTGGTAAGTTACTTAATTGTACTCCTTTCTTTAGGATACTTCTGTAGTTCAACAACAACATTTTTATGTCATCCCTACTTGAATTCCAGATCCCTGTACTCTTATCAACGCTCCCTAGAACACCCCGTTTCCCTGAATGCACCTCCCTATCACCCGTCTAAACAAATTTCCCATCTACTACATACCACTGCGGCTTTAGTGAAGGCCATCTGGGTGCAGATCCCTATCTCCTACCGGCCCATTAGGATCTAAAAATCTTGTCATTTTTGAATTTTGAATCCGAAGATTTTCCTGTTTTGATGTGTTCTTGTGCGATTCCTGTCAAAGTAAGGTCATTTCTGATTTCGGCTATCCACTCCAGTGAACGTTTCTGTTTTACTCCTGTGTTCAAAGAATTCGATTATTAGTTTTTTTTTAAATCTACTACAGTTCATTCCTTGAATGTGTCCGTAAAGCTTTTAACTGCGTTTTCTCGTCGTAATGGTAGTAGTAGTAGTAGTAGTAGTAGTAGTAGGAGAAGAAGATCCTTCTCTAATATAATCTAAATTCAGAGTATAGATATATGTTTAATATCAATATTAGTTAAAAGATAGGTTAATCGAGTCACCATTAGCACGTTTTCTGATGTATCTGAGAACACGATCCCCTCATTATCGCATATCCTGAGTCGTCAGGAAAGAGAAATATATTTCATTAATCAACCGCTCCGTGTTATGGATGGTGTAAAGCTGTAGCTTGTAGGATCAGGATCAGTTAGTGCATTCGGTATAACTGGGCTTGTCTAATGAACAACAGCATTTTCTGACTCGGTAAGGAAAGCAATCGGACAACTACTTAACTCATTTCCCACGTATCCCAAGAATGCATCTTCATCAGTGCCTAAGACTTCGAGGACAACTTATAAGGGAACCATTGAGGATCCAATCATCCTTCGGAATGAGGACTCACTATGTCTGTACTTATGTACGATGGAAAACAAGGTGGCACCATGATGGAAAGGTCACTGAAGATTCAGTCCAATGTCTAGAAGGTAGGCTCCGAAGAAGGAGGTGGTAGTGGATGTGGTTGTGAGTGTTTAATAAAATAGCTTTAAAAATATATAAAATCGAAAGGGTCATTCGTTGTTCAATTTTGGTGGGCAGTGACAGTACCAACAGAGTCAGTGGATAGCATAACAACGAAAAGGCACGGGGCTATAAGCCTTACACTGTCGCCTAAATAATTAATACCCTTAAATGAATCAGTTTTCAAATTTAGACCTTTGTTTCATCCCTAGTGAAATCTCTACAAGCTGTTCGGTTTTTAAAAGCTTGCACCAGGGTAATAATTTCAGTGACTGTTGAAATTTGTCTTTGAAAACTAGTTCTTCCTGTCACTTCCACTCCAGTAACACTCCATAACAATAGCAATTACTTTCCAGTTGTGCGCTAGGCTTTGCCAGTACGGCACTTTGGCAGGTGGAATTGAGTCAAGTAAGATTATTTCATTCCTGTAGTAAAATGAAATATTCTATCTCACGCTCTCTCAATAGAGTGTAAATGTACTTTAAATCATAGCTCAAGTGAAACAGAGTCCAGCTACATAGCTAAATAGTCAGCGTAGTAGCTCTAGGTTCCGAGGATACCGGGTTCGATTCCCAGCCGGGCCCGAGATTTTAACCGCGACCAGTTAAATGGAGGCTGGGCATTTGTATATTGGTCTTAACACATAATATCTTAATTTACGTACAGCCGGGCCGAGTAAGTCACTCTGTAGAGCGCTGGCTTTCTGAGCTCAAGTTGCTGGGTTCAACACTAGGTCCATCCAGTGATATGTGAACATACTCAAATAAATCAGCCTAGTGCCGGTAGATTACTAGAATGTGGGACAAAAATGTCTGCATCTTGGTGTCTCCGATAACCGAACAAGTTATTATTTATTTATTCATTTATTTATTTATTCATTTATTTATTTATATACAACACTCCATACTACAAACCACTACAGAAACACGCAACAGTGAATACATACTCCGCATAGAGGTGACATAAGGCCGTTAAAATGAGCTTAATCCACATATAGTGCTGATCCCAAGTAGGTAAAAGGCGAAGAAGAAGAAGAAGAAGAAGAAGAAGAAGAAGAAGAAGCGAAAGATCTGAAAATGTGACCGTCCTCGGACTCGACTACCCTACTTCGCGAACTATTCATTAACTTACTTGCTAGTATGGTGCACACCCGCGGAAATCACATTCAGTTGCGATGCGAGATGCTGAAGCACACTATCGAAACTGAACATCTGGGAAATTGCGTTTTATCGTGCAAACGACTTCCGTTTGCATATTTTCAGCCATGTTAAAACAATAACGATAAAAATTTTAATGAGCATGATAAATTAACGTAAAATATTGAAAGTATGCAGCAGCATCCTCAAAAAAAAGCTGCAAAGCACCGAGTTCAAAGTTTCAACAGTGCATGAGGTTGAGGTCCTTTGCGTCTGAATGATCGTGATGAAAGTAAGCTGATGAGCTACTGACCAGGAACCGTGGTAACATATTAATGTTCACAAGTCAATTGCTCTCCAGCCAATCACTCGATTTATGGTGGTCTAGTTAGGCATAAGCAACGCAAAGAACGTTCTGCAGTCAGTACTTTCACATAACGTTTATCAAGGCAAGAATTTTAACTGCGTATGGGTGCGAGAAGAGCGGAGGAAGAAAAAGCCAGTTAATGTCAGTAGATTTTTTTTCTTAGTAGCAGACTGGTTAATTCTTTTGACACGGAGAAAAGGTGTTTGTGTTCGTACATCTCATCTACGTACAGCACGAAGAAAATGCAATAGGGTTGACGTCAGAAAGGGCATTCGACCGTGGAATTGGGTCAAATTCACATAAAAGTGCCAACCCTAATAAATTTGGGAAAAGTAAGGAAGAAGATCGCAGCATGCATTATGGCATCCACTTCCCACTTCCAATGCACGCTTTAATCAACAACGCACAGAATTGAATTTGCTAACAATGTTTAGCGGCAAGTGGAAAATACGGTTTATGTTTATCAAGAAATGTTTTACATTCAATATCATAGATTTATATGCATATAATCTTCTAATAAGATAAGTCATACTCCCAGTATGATACTGATAACAACTTAGTGCAAAATAAAAGTGATGAAAACAGAAATAACGTCCACTCCAGCACCTGATGAATATAGGTATCTCCGAGCTACAAGTACAATACAGTGGACTCTGGTTAATTCGACAATGGATAATTCGAAAATTGGATAATTCGAATAAAAGTGCGTTCCCCTTGAAATTCGTATTCTAATCAATGCCAAAGACGAGCTGCTCGACTAAGTGGTAGGCTTATGTCCCGAGCTGTCAGTGGAGAGATGAGGTGTGACATTAGTAGACGAATACGTTTGAGTGGTGTCTTTAAAAGTAAGAAAGATCACAACATTAAGATAAAGTTGGAATTAAAGGGGACAAATTGGGACAAATATTCGTTAATGGGAAGGTGAGTAGGAAATGGAATAACTTACCAAGGGAGATGTTCAATAAATGTCCAGTTTCTTTGCAATCATTTAACAAAAGGGTAGGAAAACAACAGATATGGAATTTGTTACCTGGGCGACTGCCTTAAATGCAGATCAGTCGTGATTGATTGATTGATTGATTGATTGATTGATTGATTGATTGATTGATTGATTGATTGATTGATTGATTGATTGATTGATTGATTGATTGATTGATTGATTGATTGATTGATTGATTGATTGATTGATTGATTGATTGATTGATTGATTGATTGATTGATTGATTGATTGATTGATTGATTGAAAAAATTCCTACTTAACTCGAATTTTCGAGCTTAAATTTGGGTAATTCGAAGTCAAAATTGGATCGCAAGTTACTTTTGTAACGGTTCCACGAGTTGAAACCTTCAAATAATTCCCAAGAATTCTCTGTTTTTATTCTGACTTCTTAGTTACTGTCAGGTAGTCGCTATGCAACTGTCCTTGAGGGTAAGATCGGCATGGCCTTGACCGTCGCTTGTCTACAAGCTTTCGCTCTTCGCCACCGGAAATCTTCCCCTTCACCGATCCCGAAATCGTCAACGTAGGAATAAAGAAACTAATGCAGAAATTGTTCCAGAAAAACTACAAATGCACCTGTAACCTGAGTGATGTCAGTTATGACGTGTATTTAGCTCTTGATACTGTTCAGATCTGACAGGAGACGAGTTTCTGCCAGACGTGCTACAAAATTCCAAGCCACCCAATGAAGAAGAGGAAAGCAGTCATGACGTCATAGAAGAGCCTTTACCAACGACGTCTGAAGCTTTCAAAATGGTAGAAAGTTTAAGAAGATTTGTTGAAACTCAGTCAAACGTTTGAGATAACACGCTTCAAGCTTTAAATGAAATTTAAGATTTTGTCTATCTCATGAAATTAAACCCACCCAAACAAACAAAAATCATTTAAAAAAATCATTAACCTTTTAAGTGAACAATGGAATTAGTTTATTTTTACATGTGCTGAATTGTGTGTTAATGCTGCTGTTTCATCAATGTTTATAGAGCATATTTTCGTGTGAAATCATTCATCTTACAGTACAGGACAACGTGACAGCTGTTAAGGTACTGTAGAATATGTAATCTATATAAATAAAGTTGTAAGGGGGCCGCTGTCTGTAATTTCTTTTGCTTTGCCAATTTTTCAGATATTTATCCGTTTTAGGTCAATCCAAGACCGAATCGGTGGTTTTTACTTTTCGTGTCTGTTTGTTTGTCTGTTCCACCATCACGTCGAAACGGCTGGATAGATCTCAACTAAACTTCATATTTAGAGTATACTCATCCCGGGGAAGGTTTCGATATGCATGCCATTTTAAAATCTTTGAATAGGCGGGGGTTTATAGGAAAACCAGAACGGTTTTTCTCCATTTTCTCTTATACTATTGATCTTCTGTAAACTCCATGGACCGTACGTGAAACGTCTCTTCATTATAAACAACTTTCGTTATATTCATAACTAGCAAGATACCCGTGCTTCGCTACGGTATTATACTGAAATTTATAATTGAATGCTTATTGTTTTAGATATATAATCCGCCGAAATTCGCGGTCTGACTCGTTTTCTGCGAGAACCCACCAAAATTCCCGATCTGACTCGTTTTCTATTAGATTACGGCATGTTTCCTCCCATTTTTCAATCTTCTTTTCCAGCAATCGATTTCGTACTTCCCGGGCTAGGCTCAGGTATTCCTCCCGGTCAGTTGGGTCCCTAAATCTTTGCCATCTTTTTCTATAATCATTTTTAATATGGATAAAATCCTTCAGGAGATCCGGCGTGGTGTAATATTGGGTGCCTAGAAGGCATTGAACCCGCGGCCGGACTGCATTCTTAGTCATTACCCGTCCAGGAGCCGTTTCCAGCGCGGTCCGCACATTTGACGACGGTCCGGAACATTATTATTATTATTATTATTATTATTATTATTATTATTATTATTATTATTATTATTATTATTATTATTATTATTATTATTATTATTATGTGTTGCTGGAATGGATGATGACAGGAAAACCGGAGTATCCGGAGAAAAACCTGTCCCGCCTCCGTTTTGTCCAGCACGAATGTCACATGGAGTGAACGGGATTTGAACCACGGAACCCAGCTGTGAGAGGCCGGCGCGCTGCCGAGGATCCTTATAAGTACATTAAGAACAGTAAAATCAATTGGTCTCACCTCCTTCTACACCCCACCGCCGTTAAGTTTATTTACCGCCCCCCCCCCCTAAAAAAATTAAAAGAAGGCTTGTTTCTTATGTTTAAAGAAGATTTCAAACACCAATGTTCACGTCTATTACCTTCAGTTTTGAGATATAAGTATCCCCATAAAAATAATTTACTTTTTCACTTCATTTCACACTACTCCCCCCCCCCCCCCTAAGTGAATTTTCCCGCAAAAAATACTTGTTTCTTTAATAGTAAAGGATCTTCTAAATACCAATTATCACGACTCTAACTTCTTCAGTTTTTGATTTATGTGTCCTCATGAAAGGAATTCAACTCCTTTACACTCCCGCCCTCCGAGATGGTTTCCCCCCAAAACGCGTTTTTCTTTGTTTTTAAAGGAGATCCAAATACGAATTTCACGTCTGTAACAACTTTAGTTTTTATTAGATGTATGTATTCTCATTCAATTAATTCAATTAATTTTTCAATTCTTTCACCCCCCCCCCCCCTTCATTGGATTTTCCGAGAATACGTGTTTCTTTATTTTTAAAGCAGATTGCAAATATCAAATTTCACGCCTGTAACATCTTCATTTTTGAGATATCAGTAGCCTAATTAAAAGAATTCAACACCATTTTCAGTCACTTTTACCCCCCCCCTCCACCCAAGTGGTATTTCCGAAAGCTAAAAATACACGTTTCTTTATGTTTAATAGAGATAAAAAATACCATTTTTCACTTCTGTAACATGTTAAGTTTTTTGAGATAAACTGTAAAAATTCTCATTTTAAAATTTCACCCCTTTTTAGTTCCCCTTAAGTGGAGTGTCCAAACACAAATCACCTATGTTTCTTTAGATTTACAGGAGATTACAAACACCCACTTTTTACGTCTGTAACATTTTACGTTTCCAAGATATTCTGTAGATATAGTCTTTCAAAAATTCACCCAATTTGTCACTCCTGTTTAACCGCCATTAATTGGATTTTCCAAAACTAAAAAATACGTGTTTCTTTATTTTTAAAGGAGATCCCATATACAAATTTTCAGTTCTGTAATATCTTTCGTTTCTGAGATATATGTATCCTCATTAAAGGCATTCAACCCATTTTTCACCCTTTTACACCCCTCCTATTGGGATTTACAGGAAACAAAAAATACGTTTTCCTTTATTTTTAGAGGAGATTCTAACTACCAATTTTTACATCTGTAAATTTTAAAGTTTTAAGATGTATACACACACATTTTAAAAAATTTACCCTCCCCCTTTTTACCCCCCAATATTTGGATTTTCCAGAAAGGAAAAAATACGTGTGTTTATTTATTTTTAAAGGAGATTCTAAATACCAATTTTCACATATATAACCTTTAAAAATTTTGAGATAGATACACTCATTTTAAAATATTACTCCCTTTTCACCCCCCCCCTAAATTGGATTTTCCAGAAACAAAGAAATACGTGTTTCTTTATTTTTAACGGAGATCCCAAACACCAATTTTCAGGTCTGTAATATCTTCAGTTTCTGATATATAAGTAGCCTCATTAAAGGCATTCAACCACTTTTTAGCCCCTTTTCACTCCTCCTGTTGCGATTTTCTGAAAACAAAATAATACGTGTTCCTTTATTTTTAATGAAGGTTCTAAATACCAATTTTTACATCTGCAAACTTTAAAAGTTTGGAGATATAGATTCACTCATTTTAAAAATTCACCCCCTTTTCACCCTCCCATTAATTGGATTTTCCAAAAACAAAAAATTACGTGTTTCTTTATTTTTAAAAGAGATCAAAAGTACCAATTTTCAGGTCTGTAATATCTTCAGTTTCTGAGATATAGGTACCGGTATCCTGATTAAAGGCATTCAACCCATTTTTCCCCCATTTTCACCCTTTTTCACCCCTCATATTGGGATTTTCTGAAAACAAAAAAATACGTGTTTCCTTATTTTTAAAGAAGATTCTAAATACCAATTTTTACATCTGTAAACGTTTAAAGTTTTGAGATATAGAGCAACTCATTTTAAAATTTCACCCCCGTTTTCACCCCTTTAGCGAAGGAATATCCAAAAATCCTCTCTTAGCGAGCACCTACGTCTTAATATGAATATATCCCCAAAATGTCATCTCTTTATGTCCAGTAGTTTTGGCTCGGCGATGATGAATCAGTCAGTCAGTCAGTCAGTCAGTCAGGACAAGT
Organism: Anabrus simplex; assembly: GCF_040414725.1. Classification (NCBI taxonomy): domain Eukaryota; kingdom Metazoa; phylum Arthropoda; class Insecta; order Orthoptera; family Tettigoniidae; genus Anabrus; species Anabrus simplex. The sequence goes on along the minus strand of NC_090269.1, from coordinate 370,502,158 downwards.
TATTTTATATATATAGATTTACCTTACTCTTCACATGACGGAGAGAAATTTACTATTTTCTGCGGGTAACATGCTCTGCATTGAGTGACCGATAGACAGACCGACAACGAACCTACAGGTTACCATGGCAACGTATCTGACTGCTTGCCAGCAGGGAATTAACGTATTGTCATTTTCCTCATCATGCTTTTAAATTCGTGGTTGGTCCTTTGGTAGAAGGCAAGAGAGGCGTCAATCGCCCTGTCTGCGGGATATTGGCGGAATATCGTTGGAGGTTATAACCTCGAATAGATTAAGTAATAACACCAATAGTCATCTTCTTATCTGTTTACCTAAGAATCCCTGCGCCTAATTTTCTCCTCTGTTACCGCTTTATTATATCCATAACTCACACCAGCATAATTTATTGAGGGGCATTTGATTTTTCCAATACATCCCTTTGGCATTTACATATTTTTCGTTATCCAGCTATCCTCATTTATAATCCGTTTTCTATTAATTTCACCTTTCTTAACTGTATTATTTTCTTCCTTAATTACTCCGTATGTGCGCGAGTGCTAGAATCTACTGGATATATTTCCACCAAACTTCATATTTAGAAACCACCTGTCCGTGGGTAGGTTTTAGGGCAAATATTGTTTCTAAATCCCTGAAGTGACTGGGGCTTCATACGAAACCGAAACCGTGATTTTGCACTCCAACAAAATATTCACAATGAAACTTAATGGAAATTGATTTCTAAACCTTTTTTCTCATGTGCATCATTTCGATACGAGAATTAATAAGGGAGATATCATTAACGGACCGTTTTTCGGTACAAGTCCCATCGGACTTAACTCAAGAGCGGGTGCGTGTAAAGCGTATTTCTTACAACTTGAAAACTACTGAAGATATTCGAACCAAACTTTATATTTAGCATCCACTTGTCCAAAGGTAGGTTTTAAAGGTCAATAACATTTCCATGTTCCCGGAATGGACTGGTGGTTTATAGGGAACCGCAATGGTGATTTTACTGTTCCACATTATATACAGTACAAGACCAACCTGACTGGAAATCGACCAAACGTGATGGAATTCCATCTCTAAAACTTTTTTTTCATGTGCATTTTTTTCGTCAGGAGGATTAATAAGGGAGATATCATGAATGGTCAGTTTTGCAGGTTAAGTCCAGCGGACAGAGCCAAAAAGGTGTTGTACGTGGAGCAGATTCCTTATCTATCTATATAAATAAAATCGTAACGACTGTGTGCCTCCACATTGACTATTTTTGCGAAATTTTCGCACAGCTAGCAGATTAAGGGGTAATAATGACCACCCGCATTTTTTTTTGTTTAGTTTCCTGAAAGTCCTAATTTTTACCCTCCTCGCTCAAAATCCAGATTGCGGCATAATCTACCAGACGAAAAAGAAAATGGAAATTTGACTAAATTATACGTTTTAGCCTGTAACGGACGGAACACTTCCGGGATCTTTAAATTTTTAATTTTTATCCCCGAAGAATATCGAACTATGGAGGCAATTTTAATTATGGTGCATAAACTTCGTGAAGTCCTATCACATAACGGATTGCACAATCTCACTTAAATTTGGAATGATCAACAACCTTGGTCTTAACTTTTTGTCTTATCTGTACCCATTTTACGTTCGATTTTTCTCTATTAATCGATGTTAAGTAAATTTGGACTTTTCACATGCATAATTCATACTTTCAATCACTTATAGGAAATGTACCGGGCGGTACACCTCTACGACGCAAGTTCAAATCTTGCGCCAATTGGAACTCCTCTACAGGAGAAGCTCTGAACTTTACAACTGAATTAATTCTACGGTTTATCAGTAGATGTCACTGAGTGTTTTTGATTTGCTTTTGTTTTTCATGGATCAAGAAGTGTGGGCATTCTCTACCAGATGTCTCTACAAAAAAAACTATGATCATGCACTCTGGAGCAAAAGAATGAACCTTCTTGAAGAAATTTTGTATTCAAAAGTTGTTGTCTTTACAAAATTTTTGTTCTTTTATTTTTGGGTTGGCAATATTAATCCTTCCTTCCGCCAGGTTTGAACTTAGCCAATCCCAAATTTCTTTAATTAATTCTCAGCCAATCATGTATGTCTTCTTCGATATGGATATGTAGCTCTAAGCTATCCAATAAAGTTGATGGGGATGTGTCTACTCATTCTTGAAAGGTCTCGAATTTTCCACGAGGGTATAAAAACTGCTGATTTTCTTGTCTCCGGGCCACTAGTATAACATCTAACTCAGTGTGTGGATATGTAGCAGGGGGCGGGAAGGGCCTCTTTCTTCCAGCAGCAGTTCTTCAACAAGGTAATGGCCTTTTAACATCTTTATTTCTTGCTAGCTCAGCAGTCTAACTCTCGGGGAGGGTTCGAATCCTTTAATATGTAACCCATCTTTTAAAAATTTAAATTCCTTTTCTGTCTATGTAAAATCTACAAATCTCTTTTACTGTAAAGCGGGGATAGAGAGTGCTTTACCCTCTCGAGCTCCCCTTCATTTTGAAATTGAAGTGACTACGTTTTCATAACCGTTTCTTCTCTTCCTTAATGTATTAAAGTTTTCTTATACGAGTCACCTCCCTAGCTTGGGATTAGCCCCTGTATTATCGGCCTAGCGCCACATAGGTTTTTTTTTAAAAAAACTTTAGTGTAGGAGTGCAAGAAATCGCCTCCATTCAATTTTGTATTTTGGGCCATTTATTTAACTCGTTTTGTTTTCCGTCCTGAGAAGGCCCAGTAGATTGGGTACGAGGTACCCCTGTACCATTATATGTGTGCCCTAAGGGCAGTTAGTGTGAAGTCAGCTTATGGCCTCCTGATAGGCTTGAACTTTGAGAGCGGGTCTGCTCTTTCCTAAATTTGATTTCTGTGTGCCTCTAGAAGGCTTAACATTGTAATTAGGAGCAAGTGCTCCTTGGCATGATGGGGTTTTCTGCCCCTTTGTTCAATTTTGTACCTTGGTAAAGTTGGGCTAATAGCTCAAGGATTGTGATTGTAGGACTCGAAGCGCAGACCTTGTAATAATCCCCTAACAGTTGTAATTTCTTTGTATCTGATTTTGGCTTGTTGTTGACTTGTTAAGTTTTCAAATTCTATGTCACCATTGTTAAGTTTTGAAAATATAACCTTTGTTGAAATTTTAATTCATCTTTCGAACTTGTAGTTAGACCCATTCCAGCCCGCACCTTCCTTCACCTCTGCCTTCCACGGATAACTCGGTAACAAGAAATATAGAATCATCAAACTCTTCAAGAAAATTGGCCCACCCAGTAGCCATATGTGAGCCAAATGCTATGTATGCAGCTGTCACATAATTATCCGAAAAGTAATGCAATGTTAGATAATTTTACAAAAACTTTACCTGTTCAACGTTTCTAACTCAATCTGATCCAAGAATAAATGAGATATCATACGACTAGCCATTTAGGCCACTAAATCCGGCGTCTTATGATACAATCCTTTGTCGATATGACGTACTTTTAGCAGCAGTTAATCTGTAAATGAAGGTCTGCATTATTATAAACACGCATGTCGATCTATATATATTCACTGATGTCGATTTGTAGCGGACGAGAAAGGGTGTGTCTGCTATTGTAATCAGTACTCCCCACACCGACTATGACTGGCAGTAGGAAAGGGGTCCTTCTTCAACTCCTGTGTAACTGGCATTAGTAAGGAAGGCCTACCATTGTAATGAATAGTTCACTTCTCGATTGGACTTGCACAAGGTAAGGGAGCATGCAGTGATTTTTAAAACTCCCCTACCCAGTTGTGTTTGAGAGTAGGCAATGGTGCCCAAAATTATAAACAAATGTCCTCATCTAAAATATGACTGGCATTAGGCATAGTGGCCTGCTATTTTGATGGAAACTCACCAACTTGGTGTGACTGGCAGTAAGCTGGCTGGCAGTAGGAAAAGTGGCCTGATATTGTAATGAAACTGCACAACTCAATTTCCACTGATAGTAGGGTAGTTGCCTGCCATTATAATAAAAACTCCTCAACTGTTATCTGTCTGGAAGTAGGAAAGGGGGTCTGCCATTGTAACGAAAGCTTCCCGATCGATTGTGATCGAGCAGTAGGCAATGGGGCCTGCTACTATAATGTAAACTTACCAACTCGATTGTGAATCTCAGTAGGCAAGTGAGCCTGCCGTTATATCACAAATCCGTAACAAACACTTTACATTGGAAACAGCGTATGGCGACCTCCCCATGCTGTTTCTCGGATAACGCTAAGAGACATGCACTTTTAAAAAATCTTATTTACTGCATGTACAGTATTTACTTCGATATTCGAATACAATGTAGAATACCGTAGCGAATCACGGGTATATTTGCTAGTTCTGTAATAATTATTCATCACAATGAATTAATTATATTTTGTGTATTTATACAGTTCGTTAAAACAGTCATTCTTGGTTAATTCGAATTTTGGATGATTCGATTTTTTCTGATTCCCCTTGTAGTCACTCCAGGTAGAACAACAGAGGGAAGATGAGGGACAGGGAACTGTTGATGAGATGTGTGGGAGTAGGAGGAAGGGAAAAGGTAGGAAAGGAAAATGTAAAGTAGATGATAGGAAAAGACAGGTGGAACAGGGTCATGGGAAGGAGAAAAGGGAGGAGGAAGTAGCTTCTGCAGTTATCAGGAAAGATAGGGCTGACCAGGAGGGGAGGGGATCAAACGAGGTGGGTAGGGTTGAGGCTCTGGTCATGGGAGATTCCATCGTTAGACACGTGGGGAAAGTGTGTGGAGGGAAGGGTACCAGGGTAGAGTGTTATCCAGGAATTAGGTTGAGGCAGATGTTGAGGAAAGTAGAAGAGAGGGAGGAGGGGAAGGAGAAGGTGGTAGTGTTTCACGTTGGTAGCAACAACGTAAGACAAGCTGATATAAGTACCAACATAGTTGGAGATGTGTGGGATCTGGTAAATGCAGCACGGGTGAAGTTTAAGAAAGCGGAGATTGTTATTAGTGGAATACTGTGTAGAAGGGATACTGACTGGAGGGTGATTGGGGATTTAAATGAGACTATGGAGTGGGTATGTGGGAAACTGGGAGTGAAATTTCTAGATCCAAATGTGTGGGTAGGAGATAGGGATCTGCACTCAGATGGCCTTCATTTAAACCGCAGTGGTACGTATAAGTTAGGAAATTTGTTTGGAAGGGTAATAGGGAGGTACATTCAGGGAAACGGGATGGCCTAGGGAGCGGTGATAAGGGAACAGGGAACTGGAAATCAAGTAGGGATGACATAAAATTGTTAGTGATGAACTGTAGAAGTATTGTAAGGAAAGGAATAGAATTAAGTAATTTAATAGATATATATTCACCAGATATTGTAATAGGAGTTGAATCATGGCTGATAAATGATATAATGGATGCAGAAATTTTCTCACGGCACTGGAGTGTGTATCGTAGAGATAGGATAGGAAGGGTGGGAGGCGGAGTGTTCATTCTGGTGAAAGAAGAATTTGTAAGCTACGAAAAAGTTAAAGATGAGACACATGAAATTCTAGGTGTAAGGCTCATTTCTAAAGATAATAGGCAACTTGATATATTTGGAGTGTACAGATCGGGAAAGGGTAGCACTGACGCGGATTCAGAATTATTTGATAGGATAGTCAGCTATGTGGGAAACGACATGGAAAGAAATGTGATTGTAGCGGGAGATCTGAATTAGCCAGATGTCAATTGGGAAGGAAATGCGAACGACAGGAAGCATGAGCCAAAAATGGTAAATAAGTTAATATGGGAAGGACAGCTGATTCAGAAAGTGATGGAACCAACCAGAGGGAAAAATATCCTGGATGTGGTGCTGATAAAACCAGATGAGCTCTATAGGGAAACTGAAGTAATAGATGGTATTAGTGATCATGAAGCTGTTTTTGTGGTAGTTAAAAATAAATGCGATAGAAAGGAAGGTCTTAAAAGTAGGACTATTAGGCAATACCATATGGCTGATAAACCAGGCATGAGGCAGTTTCTAAAAAGTAACTATGATCGGTGGAAAACGGTAAATAAAAATGTAAATAGACTCTGGGATGGGTTTAAAGAAATTGTTGAGGAATGCGAAAACAGGTTTGTACCTTTAAGGGTGGTAAGGAATGGTAAAGACCCACCTTATTATAATAGAGACATAAAGAGACTAAGACGGAGATGCAGGATGGAAAGAAATAGAGTTAGAAATGGCTGTGGAAGTAAGGAGAAATTGAAGGAACTTACTAGAAAATTGAATCTAGAAAAGAAGGCAGCTAAGGACAATATGATGGCAAGCATAATTGAAAGTCATACGAATTTTATTGAAAAATGGAATGGTATGTATAGGTATTTTAAGGCAGAAACAGGTTCCAAGAAGGACATTCCAGGAATAATTAATGAACAAGGGGAGTGTGTATGTGAGGATCTTCAAAAGGCAGAAGTATTCAGTCAGCAGTATGTAAAGATTGTTGGTTACAAGGATAATGTCGAGATAGAGGAGTAGACTAAGGCCAAAGAAGTAATAAAATTTACATATGATAACAATGACATTTACAATAAGATACAAAAGTTAAAAACTAGAAAAGCGACTGGAATTGATCAGATTTCTGTGGATATACTAAATACAATGGGTTGGGATATAGTACCTTATCTGAAGTACTTATTTGATTATTGTTTGGTCGGAGGAGCTATACCAGATGAATGGAGAGTTGCTATAGTTGCCCCTGTGTATAAAGGAAAGGGTGATAGACATAAAGCTGAAAATTACAGGCCAGTAAGTTTGACATGCATTGTATGTAAGCTTTGGGAAGGCATTCTTTCTGATTATATTAGACATGTTTGTGAAATTAATAACTGGTTCGATAGCAGGCAATTCGGTTTTAGGAAAGGTTATTCCACTGAAGCTCAACTTGTAGGATTCCAGCAAGATATAGCGGATATGTTGGATTCAGGAGGTCAAATGGACTGTATCGCGATTGACCTGTCTAAAGCATTTGATAGGGTGGATCATGGGAGACTACTGGCAAAAATGAGTGCAATTGGACGAGACAAAAGAGTGATTGAATTAGTTGCTATATTTCTAGAACATAGATCTCAGAGAATTAGAGTAGGTGAAGCTTTATCTGACCCTGTAATAATTAAGAGGGGAATTCCTCAAGGCAGTATTATCGGACCTTTATGTTTTCTTATATATATTGTGCCCTACTGCACTATAAGTTCCGTCCAGGGATAACATGGGTATAACGGGGCAATATAAAGATAAAACACTAGGACATGTGCCTCCTCAGGTAAGAATTCGACTAAATAAAAAAATAAAATAAAATATCTAACAGAAAACACCGCTGCATTCAAAGTTTAACAAATAGGGATTTATTACATAAAATTGAATTATTAACAAATAAAAGATCATTTCAATATGAGATGGAAAAATGACGCTGAGCCGATGACTATCAGTTCACTGCCTTCATAAAAACTCGTGAGCTGCAACAAGCATGTAACAATGGTGTAAGTAACGAGGTTTTGGAAGATGGATATCTGCTTAATTACACAAAAACAATGATTCCCATAAAAATTTACAATGCCTCGCGCCGTCGAACCCCGGTGCCAACAAAATCACCACAAAAATTTACAATGACCTGACTTGGTCACGAACCCTCGTCCTATAACAGGTAAGGTGTCCCAGATACCTATGCAAACAATATGAAAGAATCCAATCAACACATACAAGGGTGTCAGTATAAAACGGGCCAGTGTTAAAATATTACGAAAAACATATAGGACATAAAACAAATCTCGCTCTCTGCTTTCCAAACAAGAAGGTCGTTTCTTCCCCTCCTAGCATACTTGAAATACTGCAGATGACCAACACACCAGCCTGTGACGTCAAGCTCAATGACCTCCATTCTCACCCCTCCACTTGCGGCAGTCCCCTTAATTTATGAGCTCCACCGGGAAGACAGTCTAAAGTCTTGCCTTTCAAAAGAACACTTCACGTAGTCAGCTGTTAAAGCCATCATTTAAACATACTTGGGCGATCTGCCCTCGTCTCCCTACCTTCAGCAATCTCGCTCATCTTACTCATGCCTCTCATGGGCTAAATGCAGGTGCTACAAAACACTAATCATTAAGCGATCGTCACATTGCCATACTAGGCATTTCAAAATAGATTCAATAAACTCTCAATGGTTGGGCTCTCTCAAACCAACTGCGAATTTTACTTCTGCCTCTTATGGGCTCAAATCTCTTAAATATTTGGACTCGCTTACTCAAACAGTGAATCTGGGTGAATTCCTGGTCACAACTTGGTCACAATTTGGTCATAACTATACACTTCAACGTCTGCAGAAACAAATGCCGGAATGTGATCTAATAAACGTACCTATCTGTAGACTAACCTCCTATGCCCAAATGAGTTCAATCAGACCCTTACAAAAAACACGTCCAATAAAATAACGCAATAACAATGAACCATAACTTCGCTAACAAGGACTTTACAAATAACATCTACCTTAAAGTACGGGGTTCGAGTTTGAGGCCTAGCTCTATATTACAAGGGAAATTATCCTATTACCACAAAATTTGCTGACTGACGGCCCCCATATTCCTATCTAAATTTAAATGACATGCTTGAAACAGAATTGGAAAGCTCTGACCTTAAATTTGAGAACATAGCGGAGCGGCCATCCCTGTGGACCACTGGATCTACCACATTCTGACAGACTGCAGAGCTGTCATCAGAGACTGTTGACCAATTGGAGACATTCTTGCTGGTGTGGCGTCTTCGTACAGCTCCCTCTGTAGTCGGAAGGTGTCCTCTTCGATGTTGTGCTGGTCAGGTGCTCCCAACGTTCCTGGATCGATGCCCGTTGTTGTGTTGGCTTCAGCTCCTGGTTGTGGCTTCTTTGCAATGATGCTGTCAAACACTCGTTCTGACTTGATGCTGGGGTAACTGAAAATAAATTCATAGATTACAGACTGTTCAAACTCGATGCCTGTCTTCACTGTTAGCGTGTCTCACACGTCACACTGACCAAGTCTCGTTCAGAGTTTTAACCTGGTACACAACAGTTTCTTCACTACTCTCAGTCACTGTTCTATCATCCTTTCACATGGACAACATATAGTTTTAGAATTCCTAACCTGAGCCAATAATAACTCTAGCCTTTCGTCCGCAATCCCTTGACCTCATAAAAATACGAAGCTACTAGTTCATTAGTCTCTTATAAGCAGTACCTCATCTCCCCATAGCATAATCTCACAGGTAAAATCTTCAATTCCTCTGAATATTCAAGTTGATTACTTACATCTTTGCCGAAATAGCAGTACAGGTAGTCGGTGTAGCTTGAAGACAAAGCGTTGTTCTCAGCACCAACACGCAGTATGACGACTCGTTCCTGCAGCTTCTCAGTCCAAGAATGACTCTGATATGCCCTGGCGGCCTTAATTTATAATTCCGGGTCGCGTCATCAAGCCGCTTGGATGCGTGCAATCTTAGCGTGCCCGGGAAAATTTCCCGCATTAATTATATCATGAGCTCAAATTAGCGAATGCATTAATTAATGCAGCCCTAATGCCTATCAAAATAAAGCGGAAATAATACAGGTTGCAATTCTTGTCTAAAATCCAATGCAACTCTTCTGTGACCAAAGATATTAATTTATTTCATTCTTCCCTCCTAGAATAAGTTTAGCCGCGAACTGGAAAGCGTCCCCAAACTTCATCAAGAGGCTTGGCTTGGGACATAACTTCTTTTAATGAGTTCTGGAGATTTCTCATAATGACGCTCGCGCTCACTTCACATAAGAACGCTTCTTCTGGACCCCTTTATGACATATACTGTAAGACATCGGCTTCGTGGGTGGCCTAGTATGATTCCAATATCCAATACTCAAATTAATACAATTGCTTCAATGAACAGAATGGTTCAATATAAATGATATGAGTAAAGGAGTGGAATCGGAGGTAAGGCTTTTTTTGGATGATGTTATTCTCTATAGAGTAATAAATAAGTTACAAGGTTGTGAGCAACTGCAACGTGACCTCGAAAATGTTGTGAGATGGACAGCAGGCAATGGTATGTTGATAAACGGAGTTAAAAGTCAGGTTGTGAGTTTTACAAGTAGGAAAAGTCCTCTCAGTTTTAATTACTGCGTTGATGGGGTGAAAGTTCCTTTTGGGGATCATTGTAAGTATCTAAGTGTTAATATAAGGAAAGATCTTCACTGGGGTAATCACATAAATGGGATTGTAAATAAAGGGTACAGATCTCTGCACATGGTTATGAGGGTGTTTAGGGGTTGTAGTAAGGATGTAAAGGAGAGGGCATATAAGTCTCTGGTAAGACCCCAACTAGAGTATGGTTCCAGTGTATGGGACCCTCACCAGGATTACCTGATTTAAGAACTGGAAAAAAATCCAAAGAAAAGCAGCTCGATTTGTTCTTGGCGATTTCCGACAAAAGAGTAGCGTTACAAAAATGTTGCAATGTTTGGGTTGGGAAGAATTGAGAGAAAGAAGAAGAGCTGCTCGACTAAGTGGTATGTTCCGGGCTGTCAGCGGAGAGATGGCGTGGAATGACATTAGTAGACGAATAAGTTTGAATGGCGTTTATAAAAGTAGGAAAGATCACAATATGAAGATAAAGTTGGAATTCAAGAGGACAAACTGGGGCAAATATTCATTTATAGGAAGGGGAGTTAGGGATTGGAATAACTTACCAAGAGAGATGTTCAATAAATTTCCAATTTCTTTGAAATCATTTAGGAAAAGGCTAGGAAAACAACAAATAGGAAATCTGCCACCTGGGCGACTGCCCTAAATGCAGACCAGTATTGATTGATTGATTGATTGATAGTTCGAATTATAAAAGAGCCCAATGTATTAACGAGCAAGGTAGTAAATTTTTAAATTGTTAATCTTGTGATTAGCCATGCTGACCGTTTACACGGAGTCTGGATCTGCAACAACAATACTATCGTAATCGAATATAACGAGGGCATACATACTTTTTGTGAATTATGAACTGACATTTAAGGATATGATCATATGGGCACCAACAGCTTAAAAATGTACTTCTAAAGACAGTTAATGCAGTAGAACTTCGTTTTTATTTCGAATTCATGAGTAATTCGAACTTTTCTCGTGGTCCCAACACAATCCTACACACATGTTAAAAATTCCTATTTAATTCAAATATTGTATTGTTTAATTCGGAGTAAAAATAAATTCACATTCTCGTAGTTTCAAGAAATACCGTTTAAGGAAGATGGAACCCTGCCTGGGTGGAAGAGAAAAGTAGTGTTGTAGAATCGTGCTGATGCTTTTAAGAAGAGGTTCAAGCTGTTGGTCACATGAAGGTATGTTCCTTAAATAGTCTTTTAGGTAGTGAACTTCGAGTTTCGTTAACCAGGAAAAAACGCTCATTAGGTGTAATCGCAGAACTCTTCGTGGAGTTTAAGTGGACTGCATGTCTTTCATAGATGAAAACACCCTAAAGTCACTAGGAGGCAGGTCACATGAGTAAGGAGCATGAGAAATCACTTTGAAGGTGTTTTCACGAAGAAACTGCTGCGTCACGTTCGCCCGGTGCATTGATGGTAGAACGCACATGCAGCCTTTTCCAGACGTTTTTCACTTTTCGAATTTTCAGGTCGTCATGCAGTATAAAAAAGAGAGATTGTTTGTTGGTGTGTTGAAGCTAATTTTGGAAATGCAGAAACAGGCCGTTTCAAAAATTCTCTCCCTATTAAAAATCTAATTTCCTCAAAAGTGCCATAGCGTACGGCTATGTCTCAGAGGTCACAAATAAGCAATTTTACAGGAGAACTATAATAATGTTTTATAGTGTCTAAATAAGACTAGGTAAGTAGGATTTATGGAATCCGCCACACTCGCGACTGCCCTAGCTAAAGATCAATGGTGATTTATTGATTTTTACATAACAACACAAACATATTTCGACTTTTTAACACCCAAGTGCGAAATTTTGATTTTTTTCTGCCATGTGCATTAGAAGTGGGTCGCTCGGAATGCTGAGTTACAAACTCGATTGATGGAGCTGTAGGCATATCGGGGTTTCGGCTGTGGGATCATGTAAGGTGAATGGAGGGGTATAGCTTATCTAGGAAAATAATTTAGATTCATTAACGATTAACAGGTAAAAGGTGCAGAACTAAACGAGACCACAGAAGTAGTCACAAAATGGGATTTGTGAAGTTGTTTAATAAATTCACAGAGACTTTCAGACTGAACGCTACTAGGCATTATAATTTAGATGCATACTGGATTTGCTGGAATTGGTGTCCTTTGCCTCAGATTATGCGGCTGGCTTATTATTGGGCGTAGGACGTAGGCCCAGTGTTTTGAACCCCGGAGAAGAGTGGAACCGAGGGAGTGGCTGCGTGGTCACATAGCTATCAGCTTGCATTCTGGGGATAGTGGGTTCAAATCCTACTGCCGACATGCCCGAAGATGGTTTTCTGTATTTTCCCAGCCCACAGCTGCGTATTCTAACAGCACGGCCACTGTACCTTTGTTTCACGAGCTTACTTTGCTTTCAGTACTGTAATGTAGAGTAAACTCAGTTAGGTAACCTAAGAGGACTGTTGCGTGTATTTCTGTAAGGGGAAAGGAGTATGTTATACCTTCGTGTGTTCGAAATTTATTCTGTATTACCTCTTAACTAATCAAAGCACATGGAAATCAGTGTTATACGGTTGGTTCACATCTCGCGAAGAACTGGTTATGATCATAATAAAATTGAGACAATGAATGGATGATTTGTGTTCGTATAAAATTAAATTAGCAATTATATTATTACTTCGTGTGGCACTTGCTAGCCTGGTGCAAATGAGCGTCGCGACGTCTACTGTGTAACGGAAACTGCGTTGTTAGTAAGGTGGAGGACAATATGATGTGCGTGTTGTGTGATTTATACGAATTTTCAAGCATTAAAAGCCAGTCCTGCAGCCGAGGGTACTGACCACTTACGATTAAAATATGTCCATTGTGTGGCCCTAAGGACAGGAGAAGAAGACGCAGACCACTCAGCCATGGAGATGAGCACACAGTAACACCAATTTCTCTATATGTTTCCGACAACAAACTAAGACGAAGGGAATACTTCCATACTGGATCCTGAACCCTTATATCTATTACAAGCCCTCATAAGTTTCCTTCTTTGCTCTTGGTTAAGCAGTTGATGTCATACTAAATGGGTGGGACCTTCCAAAATGGGGCTCCCTTGGTCTGAATCATCCCTCACAGTCAACGCAACGCTAAGAACGACATCCAATTACAATAGAGCGCAGTCTACTTTCCTACGACACAATTCATCACTCACAGAATGTTACAAACCACGAAAAAATTAAATTCATGGTTTACTCAAAACAACAGCGCTTTATCTCCACATCCTTCAGCTCAGAGTCCATACAAACAAGTTCAATGCCAAGAAATCCGCACAACCATATCATCCATTCTTTGTGGCTGTAATTTAATAGTTGAACAGTAGTTATATTTGAATGAAAACGGTGGAGTTTTAAATTCTATCATTCTCATTGTAAATCTTCACTGTATGCATACAAAATGTGCTAAAGATACATATAATAAAATAATAAAATAAAATAATACGCAGTGTAATACTTATTATTATTATTATTATTATTATTATTATTATTATTATTATTATTATTATTATTATTATTATTATTATCGCCAAATATTTCATACGTTCAATCACAGTAAAGTTACTAAAATTGTTGCTACACACTATACTAGACTTAACTAAAGTTGGCGTCTGACAGGTAAGGTTGGAGGGAGGAGCACTGCACGTGCCATTTCACGATGTTGCCACATTCCAGCATTCCTTCCCACATACTCTTACCCCTCGCTTCCGGCTCACTTGTTCCCTCCTTCATTCTGACCGCTGTGACCTGTTGTAGGCTACCTTGCCAAGCGGTGTCGTCCCATTTGCTATCACTCCTATACAAACAATCAGGTTCTTATCAGTGACAGTGACAGGTTTGGCAACTCCGAGCAAGACGAGCTGCCCTGAAGTTTTATCTCCATGGCAACCGCAGTCGCCCCACCCTCGTTTCCATGGCAACCACACAGCCACTCCATTTATCCAGCCTCGGCAGGCAGAAAACGGACCTCCCTCTAAGAAATGTCAGACGCCAACTCTTATTTTTAGCAGTAAAATACGATATGCCTCCGCTCCGGCCGAAACGTCTCAAAATCCCTCACTTCGTGTACACGGCGAACAGGTTTTGTTTCCTTACCAAGAAATAATTTAACCACAATTTTGTACAATTGAAATGTTGCCACATCATGTTATCTTGTATATTTCATTCAGTTCCGAAAGTTCTTCATTCTATAGGTTACAAATAATTACGACCAAGTCATTGTAGTATAATTGCATATATACACGTATTCCTTGCCTAAAATTAAAACGCGCCTGGCTTCTAGTATAAAACCAAACCAAACCCCATGGCACTACAGCCCTTGAAGGGCCTTGGCCTACCAAGCGACCGCTGCTCAGCCCGAAGGCCTACAGATTACGAGGTGTCGTGTGGTCAGCACGACGAATCCTCTCGGCCGTTATTCTTGACTTTCTAGACCGGGGCCGCCACCTCACGGTCAGATAGCTCCTCAATTCTAATCACGTAGGCTGAGTGGACCTCGTACCAGCCCTCAGGCCCAGGTAAAAATCCCTGACCTGGCCGGGAATCGAACCCGGGGCATCCGGGTAAGAGGCAGGCACGCTACCCCTACACCACGGGGCCGGCGCTTCTAGTTTAAGCACACATATCATTTAGAACAGATCACGAGAATAATGGTTGTCTGTTGAATAAGATTTTGTACGTTAATATGTGCGCACGTATTATAATATTGAAAAGGTATTTGTGTAGATCGTGCATTTCCATAAAACATCAAGACGCGTAATAAGTAAAACAGGAATAAAGATGATGATTCAGAAGAAATATCAAGATTAAATATATGTAATTTGCCTCACAAAAACAAGATATAGTGGATCGTATCGGTGGGAACTGCGAAATTTGGTGAGTCTTCGCTACACAATCATAACTATCATAATCATCATGGTTCGTGGTGTGGGTTACTGCAGTCACGTCCTAGTTCGTGAACCATGGGTAACGGCTGAGTGGTCTAGCAAGTGGTCCTGAGAGTTGAGAGACCAGTTGATATGGAATGGGAGTAGACATCTCGGACATATTCTGAGTCTTGGCCCTCCTTGTGCTCAGGTGGCTACGACTGTATAATCCACCAGTGGTCCCTAACACGTTAGAATAGAGATCCTCACTTGGACTACGTGTAAGTAGGGTAGCATCCTGCTTCATGAATTTACCGAGCTCAGAACATTTTAAGCAAGCCTCGGACCTATGGGAGTAACGGAGTCCCACTCCCATTCGACAGGCGAGGGACTCCATGCAAACAACTTGGCGAACGAAATGGAATTCGATAGGGAGCTCTCAATATTAATGGGGCATATGGAAGAAAGAAAGTAGAACTGGCTGAGTCAGCAAAGAGGATGCATCTGGATGAACTAGGAGTAAGTGATATTCGGGTAAGGCGAGATAAAGAGGAAGAGATAGGAGATTATCAAGTGTACTTGACGGGTGTTAAAAAGAGAAGGGCAGAGTATGGAGTAGGACTGTTTGTCAGAAATACCATTGCACGCAACATATTTTCTGTTAGTCACGTAAATGAGCGAATGATGTGGGTAGATTTGCCAGCTGAAGGAATTAGGACCGGAATTGTCTCCGTGTATTCTCCATGTGAGGCTGCAGATGAAAATGACGTTGACAAGTTTTATGAAGCATTGGGTGACATCGTAGTCCGGGTGAACAGCAAGGATAAGATATTGCTAATGAGTGATTTCAATGCGAGAGTTGGAAATAGAACAGAAGGATACGAAAGGGTGATTGGTAAATGTGGAGAATATATCGAATATAATGGGAATGGGAAGGGTTTGGCAGACTTCCGTGCTAGTATGGGCTTAGCAGTTACGAATAAATTCTTCAGGCATAAGGCTAATCACCGCTACACATGGGAGGCTAGGGGTACCAGATCCATAATAGACTTCATCTTAAGTGACTTCGAATTCAGGAAGTCCGTTAGGAACGTACTGGTTTTTCGGAGATTTTCCGATGATACAGACCACTATCTGATCTGTAGTGAAATAAATATCTCTGTGCTTAGAGTAGAGAAAGTGAAATCTGTCTGCAAAGGAATAAGGGTAGAAAATCTCCTAAACGAGGAAATTAGACAAAAGTACATGGATATGATTAGTGAGAAGTTTCAAACAGTGGACAGTGAGCAGGTTCATGATATAGAAAGAGAATGATTAGCATACAGGGATGCTGTAGTAGAAACAGCAAGGGAATTCCTAGGAACGACTTTGTGTAATGATGGCAAAAAGCTAACATCTTGGTGGAATGATGAAAGGCTAGGTCAAGCAGCAAGGAAACTTCTCTGGGGCAGTAACAAAGAATATTAGGAAGGGAGGGAAGAAGGAAATGAACAGTGTTTTGGGTAATGCAGGTGAATTCATAACAGATCCCAGGGAATCGCTCGACAGGTGAAGGGAATATTTTGAAAATCTTCTCAACGTAAAAGGAAAACTTCCTAGTAGTTTCGCGAACAACCATACTCATACGGAGGAAGAAAATGATGTTGGTGAAATTACGCTCGAGGAAGTGGAAATGATGGTAAATAAACTCCATTTCCATAAAGCAGCAGGAATAGATGAAATTAGACCTGAAATGGTGAAGTATAGTGGGAAGGCAGGGAAGGAATGGCCTAATAAAGTAATAAAATTGGCATGAAGTGTTGGTAAGGTACCTTCAGATTGGACAAGGGCAGTAATTGCACCTATCTATAAGCAAGGGAACAGGAAGGATTTCAACAACTATCGAGGTATCCCATTGATTAATATACCTGGCAAAGTATTCACTATTAGTGTGGTTTTATACCACAGAGGGGCTGTCAGGATCAGATTTTCAGTATGCGCCAGGTAATTGAAAAATGTTACGAGAGGAATAGACGTTGTGCTTATGTATCGTAGATCTAGAGAAAGCATATGACAGAGTACCGAGGGAAAAGATGTTCGCCATACTGGGGGACTATAAAATTAAAGGTATTTTTAAAATCAATCAAAAGCATTTATGTTGACAATTGGGCTGCAGTGAGAATTGATGGTACAATGAGTCATCAGTCCAGGATACTTACAGGGGTTAGACAAGGCTGTAATCTTCCACCTTTGGTGTTCGTAGTTTACATGGATCATCCTTTGAAAGGTATAAAGTGGCAGGGAGGGATTCAGTTAGGTGGAAGTGTAGTAAGTAGTCTGGCCTATACTGACGACTTTGTCTTAATGGCAGATTGTGCCGAAAGCCTGCAGTCTAATACCTTGGAACTTGAAAATAGGTGCAATGAGTATGATATGAAAATTAGCCTCTCAAATACTAAATTGGTGTCAGTAGTTAAGAAATTCAACAGATTAATTATCATATTGCTGATACAAAGCTGGAGCAGGTAGATTATTTTTAAAGTATTTAGGTTGTGTGCTCGTCCGTCTCTGTGGTGTAGGGGTTAATGTGATCAACTGCCATTCCCGGAGGCCCAAGTTGCATTACCGGCTCTACCACGAAATTTGAAAAGTGGTACAAGGGCTGGAACGGGGTCCACTCAGCCTCGGGAGGTCAACTGAGTAGAGGTGAGTTCGATTACCACCTCAGTCATCTTGGAAGAGGTTTCCTGTGGTTTTCACTTCTCCTCAATCCAAATGCCGCGATGGTACCTAACTTAAGTCCGGCTCCGTGGCTAAATAGTTAGCGTGCTGGCCTTTGGTCTCAGGGACCCCGTGTTCGATTCCCGGTAGGGTCTGGCGTTTTAACCACTATTGGTTAATTTCTCTGGCACGGAGGCTGGGTGTATGTGTGGTCTTCATAATCATTTCATTTTCATCATGACGCGCAGGTCGCCTACGGGCCTCAAATCTAAAGACCAGCACCTGGTGTGCTGAACATGTCCTCGGACATTCCCGGCACTAAAAGCCATACCCCACTTGATTTTTTAACCTAACTTAAGACCATGGCTGCTTTCTTCCTTCTTCCTTGTCTATCCCTTCCAATATTCCCAACCCCGCAAGGGCCCTGTTCAGCATGGCAGGTGAGGCCGCCTGGGCGAGGTACCGGTCATCCTCCCCAGTTGTATCCCCCGATGCAGAGTCTGAAGCTCTAGGACACTGACCTTGAGGCGGTAGAGGTGAGATCCCTCGCTGAGTCCGAGGAAGAAACCGACCCTGGAAGGTAAACAGATAAAGAAGAAGGAGAAGAAGTTTTCTCCCAGGATGGTGATATACAAGTGAGATTGAATCAAGGTGTAGTAAAGCTAATGCAGTGAGCTCTCACTTGCGATCAACAGTGTTCTGTAAGAAGAAAGTCAGCTTCCGGTTGATACTATCTTTACAGCGGTCTGCTTTCAGACTAACTTTGCTTTACGGGAATGAAAGCTGGGTAGACTCAGGATAACTTATTTATAAGTTAGAAGTAACAGACATGAAAGTAGCGAGAATGATTGCTGGTACAAACAGGTGGGATCGATGGCAGGAGGGTATTCGGAAGGAGGAGATAAAGGTTAATTTAGGAATGAAGTCGATGGATGAAGCTGTACGCATAAACCGGCTTCGGTGGTGGAGTCATGTGAGACGAATGGAGGAGGATAGGTTACCTAGAAGAATATTGGACTCTGTTGAAAAGGGTAAGAATAGTAGAGGGAGACCAATACCATGATGCTTAGACTCAGTTTGTAACGATTTAATGATAGGATTTATAGAACTAAATGAGGCCACGGCACTAGTTGCAAATAGGGGATTGTGGCGACGCTTAGTAAATTCACAGAGGCTTGCAGACTGAACTCTGAAAGGCATAACAGTCTATAATGATAATGTATTCTCATAATCATGTTATTTTATTTACGTACCACTAACTACATTTAAGGTTTATGTAGCCGCCGAGGTGCCGGACGTTTTCCCTGCAGGATTTCTCTAACGTGCCATTAAATATTCAGTACTTCAAATACCACGGTACTGAGCCAGTACCGAACTCGTCTACTTCAGCTCAGAAGGCGAGACCTCTGCCATCCGAGCTATTACAGTCGCACAGTTTGACAGATTGTTCTGGGTAATTTCCGACAAAGGAGTAGTGTTACGAAAACGTTTTAAACTTTCGACTTGGAAGACTAGGTAATAAGGAGACGAGCAGCTCGACTAAGCGGTATCCTGTAACGTGAGTATGATCATGATAAAAAATCGAAAGCCCTGACACACTCATCATTAATTCTCACACTTCCTAGCCTGGCTGAGTGGCTCAGGATGTTAAGGCGCTGAGCCTAAGTTGGCAGGTTCGAACCTGGCTTAGTCGGGTGATATTTCTAAGTGCTCAACTATGTGAGCCCGGTATCGGTCGATTTACTGGCACGTAAGATAACTACCACGGGATGAAAATTTGTCACCATAGGTCTCCGAAAATCGTAAAAGTAGTTTTCGGACACTTTAACACTTTCCATCAAAATATAGGGCTGAAAGTCGGAATAAACTGTTGCTTGTAAGTTAATTAGAAGTAGTTATTTACACAACTGTAACGGAAAGTTATATTGAATGCTGCCAGTGAGGACGGAGTTCCGAAACGAGGGACGTAATCTGGTCACTTCAGTGGCTGTTGCGTACAGTATTTTATTTCAAACTGTAGTAAATTTATTTATTTATCATTTAATACTTACTCATAAATACTTTTGACTCGACAACACGAAAATCATCCATCATTGACTCATGCAGTGATTTGTTTTGTGAGTATACGGGTAAGATATGTATAAGAGATTCGTACACGATCTTTCGTGATAACAAACATCAGAATATTATTTGAAGTGATGAACACTCCACTAAGCTACCAGAGACGTAAACATGGCCACTCGGTCCTGGATTAAGGAAGTGAATACGAAATTTATGTTGTACCGTAATATATGTATCTGTTGTAAATTGATTAACCTATAAGTTACTTAACTTGGTGATGGCCGCAGATTGCTTGATCTGGGAAAGCAGAAACGTCATTTTTGCTGCTGAAGGGTGCTTCAAAAGGTGGAGAAACATTTCGGCAAAGTTTGTTGTTCTATGCTGTTTCATCTCTCTGAATCTACATTACTGTGAAGCGGAGTTCAACCAGTCGGAGACGATTTCTAATTTTTTAAAAATGCGGAAAGTAATAAAGTGACATTTTCCGTGACATATTCCGTGACATTTTCCGTGACATTTCCCGTCACATTTTCCGTAACATTTTGAGTACGCGAAAAAGGCCATTACGTCGTAGTACTAAATAAAAGAAATATGTACTTTGTGATAAAGGGAGTGAAATTGGGATAAATATTCTAGAGAGATTATCGCTAAATCACACAGTTCTCACAACTCTAGACGTTAATATAAATTTGTCCAGGTGTTGCTTATAAGCTTATAAGCATACTTCGGATTTGTAGGTGGTAATAAGTTAGATTGCAAAGTAATTTGGTTTGTAGGAAGTAGCATGCAACCCGTTGTACCATACTGTAGGAAGAGTAGCATAAATTCAAGGAGTTCTATAGGCTTTACCCCTAATATATATGCAAATCTCATAGGATAACCGTTGTACAGTGTAGGGTACACAAGCTTAAGTAAGCTTGCATTCTAACCTAGCAGTACCTAACAATCCGGACTCTACTTATAAGATATTTAGGAAATGTAATGACGTTTCATTCACACGTTATGAGGAAAACGGAGTAAAATTGGAGAAAATAACATAAAGACAATATCGCTCGCCGAAATTTAGAATACGCATATTTTAGAAATTGAAGGATGTTTCATTCCGATATTTTATGATTAACAGGATGAAGTAGGGTTAAATCGCCTTTATGAAATGTAATACTCACACAACATGTACCTAGACAGCCGCGATTTGGCACTGATTTTTCACATCAGGTAATCAGGAAAAGTAAAGATGCTTCATTCCTCTGTTTTGTGAATAAAGGGTTGAAATTAGGGTAACTACCTTAATTACAATAACATTATATCTCACACTTGTCAGACAGGCAGAGGGGTGAAATCTCGGCACAGGTGTTCTTTATAAGGTAATCAGAAAAATTAAGGATTTTTTATTCTAGTATTTGTGGTAAGTGTGGTGAACTTGGAATAACTACCCTAAACACGCTATCACTAAATCGCACACTTCCCGTAAAGGTAGAGGGATGAAATTTGGCTGACGTGCTTCCTAAAAGATAACTATGAAAAATTGGATTGTTTTATTACGATATTTTAAGATTAATTACGTAAAATGGAGTAACTACCCTCATTACAGCATTCAATTCTCTAAGTACCCTCGAAGCTACAGAGCTGTAATATGACACACATGTATTCCATATGCGAATTATGAAAACTGTAGTTGTTTCACTCCGATAGTTTCCCATTAAGGGGATGAAGTTTATGTAACTGCCCTAATAAACAATACCAACAATTCTCGCACTTCCCTTGAAGCTAGAAGGCTTCAACTTGGCCCGGATATTAGGCTGTAAATAGGTCAAAATGCAAACTAATTTGGTAAGTAGGAATTGTCGGTCGCCAACTCTGCTATAATGTAGCAAGATTAACATAAATTCTAGGGGTTCTGATGAACAGTATCCCTATCGCTTATGCAACCCTTATAGCCTGTCTGTCGTTCAGTAACTTTAGCACCATCTGGAATAACATACAACGTAGTTTACCCGAAAATATTATTAACAAAAGGAATCCCGTTATACACCGTTCTTCTAAAATAACTTAAAATTTGAGATTTGTCAGCCCCAGGACTCATGATTTAATCTGGCAGTAGCCAAGGGGTTATAACGTAAATAAAACTCCCCAGGCAGTAGGCAATGGGAGGTGACTAAAATACAACTTTTCATGAGATAGGATACATTACAACCACCTCACGGTGCTGCTTGAGTAGCGCTAACAACCATGCTACTGAACCCGAGTGACTTAAGCCCAAAGTCAATCATGATTTGATTGATAAAATAATATATGGTACATTTATTGAAATACAGAAGTGTAGTTGAAAATATTTCATCTATGTAATGTCGAAATATGAGCGAGGAAGGACGACAGACTGGAGCCTGACGGATTAGCTCGACACAACAACATTTAGCTACTTCACAGCAGGGGATCTCATTAGTTGGCGAACAAGGAAATACAAGGCCACAAATAAGTCTTGGTCAGAAAGAGAAGGGGTAGGTGACACAAAGGAAGCTCGCAACATGAGTAATGCGCTGGGATATTTTTGGCAGGACGGAGATTCCCGTGCCGTCATGGAAAACTACAGCGGTTGCGAGGACATTCGCTAGCCTAGGTTCGGGCAGGTGGAGATTTAAATCACGTGACCGCTTGCCGGCCAATCGTTAAAAGTTGATGGAAGACCCAGGGATACCATCTTAAGGAATGATGGATGAGATATTCTCGTAACTTCAAAAGTAATCAGTAATAAATTATTGTGAGTACACGGATCGATGTAACGAATTTATTAGATGTCACGCATGGAAAAATAATCAATTATTATTGGCAAATTGAATAAATTGAAGGCTGGATTTCTTGGAAACCAGACAGCTTGAATGTCATTGGCTGGACGAAGACCACGTTGTAAGGGACGCTTCCGAAGGCGCGAAATGTGAGGAGCTAAATCCACCCGTATCTCCTAAATCTGTGATCGCCAGGAGTTCATATTTAATCCAGCAAATATGCTAGCGGAGTGGATTAATTTGATGTAAATTTTAACGTCCAATTCGGAGTGCAAGTACCGATATTAAAAATCCACCCCCTCCCTAAGGGGTATGACGTCAATGAATCCTCGAGGGAACGCTTCATCCATATATACGGGACAAGGTATCCTCGCCACACACACTTGAAATGAATCTCTGGAGCTAAACAGTCGGTCGCAGCTAACTTAGAATTCTACGGGCGTACAGTAACTCAACATTTAATGGCGCGAGCATCCGCCAGTGTTTATAAAATGTGATCGCGCTCAAGCAACATGAACTGGAAATAGTTAACGAAGGACAGTGTTTGTCAGTTATAAATATCAGTGAAGTAAATTAATTGCACTGTAAGAGAGTAATATAAATTGTACCACAATAAGTACGTAAATAACATACTGTGTGACGAACAGTACTTTAAGGGAATAATAGCCTGTACTTTGCAATATCAAACCGCTATCATGAACACTTCAAGAGTGCCGTATGAAACGGGCGTATCGCGTCGGACGACATAAATCGCGACGGGCGTAAAATTTGACACCTCGTCGTACGTGTCCAGGTCCATTGTGCGGTAATTGGACGAAGATTAAAATAGTGTAAATATTAAATTTGTGGGTCTAGGATATTAATTTGTTGTATAAAAGTTAAAGTGTTCAGTATTAACGTTGTCAATTGTGAAGTTTTGTGATAATTAAGGTATTAGTGTAAAATGGTAATGTGCCAGGAAATCTTTTGTGGAACTACGCCATCAAGAATGGAGGAGTAAATAGCAGAGAGGGGCCGAAAGGAGTCTCTCATCTGCAAAGCTGTAATGGAATACCGAGAAACTAAGATGAGTACTAAACTGTAAATAATATTTGGGAAATGTTATCGTGATGGGAAAAATGGGAATAATTTGATTAGACTTGGTTACCTTCTGTAACAAGATGAGTCGCTTAACGACCACATCCTAAATTTGTAGCACGGAGAGTAGTAAATAATAACAATGTAAATAATCGGGTCTTTTTATGTATTCAGTTTGTTGTAGATGTAAATTTTGTAGATATAGGGTAGTACGTTAAGTCATCCATGTATTCTTATTTTCTTTGTAGTCAAGAATAATTTTCTTTACATTTGGTTTTGGTTATTATAGTTAAATAGACCCGATATGTGTTTTTCTGTTTGTCATTTTAACGAGCTATGTAATGACATTGAAGGAAAGTCCAGCCTCGTCATACCAGTGGTGTTTGTTGTTGATTAGTATGTTCATATTTTCAAAGTGAAGTTGTTAAATTTGGGAGAAGCGATAATAATAATATTCCAAGTAAATCATATTTGGATTGATTAGTGCCAGAATAAATCGAAATTGTAAAAGGGGTTATGCGTTAAACATATTAAGAGTGGACTACCGTGTAACAGGCGAAATATTTTTTTAAATTAATAATAATAATAAATATAATAAAACTACTTTTTTAAGAAGAATTTACTTTTTTATAATTTGGATATAATAATAATTCATTTAAGTGATCAGGTGTTGAGTTTGTCGGGAATCATTTAATGACGGGAGGTCGTTTTTAATTCGGAATTAAAGTGTGTGGTAATTTAACTTGATCAATTAATAATATTGAAATGTAGATCGGTGCTAATAATCCGTACATGTTAATGAACGTGTGGTTTAAATTACGGTCCAATATTTTTTTACGTATAAATGTCGTGTCTTAAATTTGCAATTCAGTAGCCGGAACACGTAGGACTAATATTACGAAACCATGATTGTCAAATTTTGGTAAATATAATTTCAAGATGTTACGATTATTTGTGGAGAACGAACTAAGGCGTAGATCGAAATGAGATAGAAAAATGTTAAAGAATCTGCAGTCAGATAATAAAAGGTCGTATGATATCAGAAGTGAATAAATAAGTCAGTTGATAATTCTGTGAGAAATAAATGAATCAAGGAATATTGAGATAGAAAAGGAAATAAATTCCGTACGAGAGACACTTAGGGAATTGAAATGAGTGTAAAATGTACGGGCAGTGTCACAGAGAAATACTGAGTTACGTAGCGGGTAGAATTCGAACCCGTGACAGCATGTACGAAATAAATAGACTGCACAGCTATTCGTCGAGATACTACGGATTTAAGGATAATGAGAGTTCAGATTCCACATAAATGATCGGATATTGTAATCATTGTAATGACGAGTGATGACAATCATGATGTCGTGATGATAATAATAATAATAAATATTGCAGATAAAGGATTGGACCGCCTTAATTAATGAGCGTTGATAAAGATGTTAAACGGGAATCTAAATGATAATATGCAACCGATAATAATAATAACAATGTTAGGACGATGTTAAATCATCGCGCTCAGTTTAATAATAATTGTCATAATAATAACAGTAATGATGCCGTTGGTTGATCAGTGAAATAATTGTAATTGCGACCGATATCTTAATATATGTTGGCGGAAGTGACCGGTTCATTAATAATAATAATCTTGAGTGACGTTAATAATAATAATAAAATATGGAGTCACCTATTTAATAATAATAACCACAAGAGGGATATAATAATAATAATAACAGTAATGACCATTTGTGTTTGCGTCCCGCATAATAATGACGATATTAATCAAACGTGACAGTGCCAGGAACCGTTGAGTGTAATAATAATAATAATAATAATAATAATAATAATAATAATAATAATAATAATAATAATAATAATAATAATAATTTCAAGGATGATAATTTCGTGGATAAATGAATATTCTGACGATAGTGGATTAAATTAATTGGTGACAACATCCCTCTATTCGTATGTTGAATAATAAGAGTGATAAATATTATAGTCATTTGTTACCTCGTTATCGTACGGTTTCCGCACGGTATTTCCCACCGCTTCTCGTTATCTCATCTGTGGCAGTAGTCTACTGAGGCTACTTTGTAACATCTCAGATCATGTGTAAATAAAATATAAATGCTAATTCAGTGGTATGGCATCAGCTGGACATCGTAAGATAGGAACTGTCCGTGTAATCCATTTTTCGTAATTCACGAGAAACATTACCCAGTCCGAGTACCGGTCTCGAAAAAATGTATATAGCCGGGTACATCATCTTAGTTAAATCGGGAAGCCGACCGTAACATGGGTTATGCTCGGGCTCCCGATAGAAGGAAGCTATATCCTTGAACAACGGTTCGATTCAAATGGAATCGACCCATAAGCTATACTCCAATTGCATTTTCTTTCAGAAGCAACCCAGCAAGATATTGATACCACTTGCGGTATAACAAGTGATTTGTTTATGTAACATGTGTGGAAATTTAAATATCGTTGCCAAATATATCAAAGTTTCGTACGTCGGATGGCGTAATAAACTGTTCCTTCTGGCACATTATTTCAAAGGAAACCATTCTCATAATCTTTTTATTGTAATTAGATGATGCCCTTTTTAAAGTTAACAGTCACTTCCTAGTCCTATCATGGAGTCCTTAAATTCAAGTTTAAAATCGAGTCTTCCCCATTTTAATTTTAAATTGCTCCGTTCATTCCCGTGTTCATTGATGCCGCTATATTTATATTTGATGACTTAAATAATGAACCGACACCCCTGAGATAAATGCTAGTCTGGGACTCGGGAGGTGGACGGGTGCACTACAGTATTACGTTTCAAACAGAAATTCCTCATTTTCACAAACAAACAAAAACAGACATTAATTCCATATCCCTTGCTCAGGTATCCAGGTAATATGAAGATAAAGTTGGGATTGAAGATGACAAATAAGGGGAAATAATCGGTTATAGAGAGGGGAATTAGGTATTGGAATAATTCACCAAGGGAGATGTCCGAATAATGATCAACCTCCCTGAAAGCATTTTATAGAAGACGAGGTAAACAGCTGGTAGGGCTTCTGCCATCTGGGAGATTTACTAGGTGTAGATCAGTAGTGACTAATTGTTTCATTGGTTACTGTAGCGGAAGCCGTAATGTCCACTCCTACACAAGCCTTCCAGCTCTTTGCATTGCTAGTGTATGAGAACAAACAATCATCTACAAGAGAGTTCCTTGTTGTGCAGAATAACAATTAGCTTAGCCTGTATCAGACACTACATTACATTATACTATAGTACATTATATTACATCTTTACTACCCCACCATAGTACAAACCATCGGTATAAGGAAATAATGAAGATAGTACATGATGGACTAACTACTTAACTACAACTAAATCTATACTAATTCTATACTAAATCTGTCTGGTCGCGACATACCCCCCCCCCCAGTGAGGAACTGCGATCACCCTTCCCTAGGATGCCGGGACTAGCCATGTCTCATGAAGCTGTAAACCGAGCCCTCATAGACTCCTTAAGATGTCAATGCTAGCTGTATGGCCCTTCCTTTATGTAACGGCCCACATGTGAGTGGATTGCCACCTCTACATTTAGCCTGCCACAACTGCATTCTCCTGCCGAGGCGGATACAATAACTCGCCTCTTCTTTCTCTGACGCATTGGCATCTTACTCCCTCTAACCTAATACTATGTTCTACCTTACTCTACTCTACAAGTGCAGTCGGTCTGTAGCTTGAGATAGGTCAAGCCTATCACTCCCTCTCTCACCTCAGGGTCACAGAACTCCACCATTTTGCTCCTTTCTCCTTTTTTCCTAACTACTCGGTCAAGAGTTCCATTCTCACTTACATTACAGGTACATTTCCAGACCCTCCTTATACTTAGCCTCTCTTAACCGCCCTCATACTTATCATTTAACATTAATAGAATTCCCATTTATACATACGCATACACGTATCAATATACTGATTAATATATCGACATATACTACACAATTAAACATTCTATTCTTAATACCTCGTTCTCTTCTCTTTATTACAGAGCTCTTTCAGCTCTTTCACTCTCCTTCCTTCCATCACCAACTCTATACCTTCTTCTGTTTCGAACCCTTATGTACATACCTTCCAAATTGCATCCATCTACTTCACCTTAACACTCCTTCCTTCTTCCTATTTGCCTAAACCTTACCTTTTACTACCTAATCCACTACCCATCCTCTCAGCAATATATTTTACATAGAATTTACACTATACACATAAAAACAGTCCATCCTTCACAACTCATTCTCTGTTTACTCTTTCCTTTCACAGTTCTTTCCACACTGTCTCTTCTTCTTCTTCTTCTTCACAATATTATCTTTACCGTATTAATACTTCTTACACACTTCTATCCTTACATTTCACATAAGTTCTATACTTTTTTATAACAAAACCTTTTATGTGTCCATATCTTTCATATTTCATTGCCCCATCTCCTTATTATTTCTTTTCTCTTCATATTTACCTTAATCTTCTCTTTTACTACCTATACCCATATCAACCTTCATTCCTCTTTCTCGTTCTCACAATCTAACACTCCCCACCTCATACTACCTTTTCTCTCTCATCTTTTTTTTATTCACTCAATTCATTTATAAATTTTGCCCACACCACGTTAAAAAATTTAGATATATTTATACCAGACATAAATTGCTGGACTTTTTATTAAGCGCAAGCAGTTTCAGTTTCGTTTCAGTGAATCTAAAGCGAGGCGGTGAGTATTTCAAATCATTTTTACTGAAATAAACCTTCCGCATATTTTCGTAAGAATGGAACATACTTCTATAGTACTGTATCCGTAATTCCTGCTCCCGTATACGTCCTTCGTTCTCTCACTCTGTCCGCGGACTCTTCACCCTCTTTTATTTTGTAGTAAGCAAACACACCCATGTCACCGACATTCTGCTCCCAAGAGAGTGAGTTCGATCCCGGCTAAGTTCGATGGTATTTGTGGGTCTCCAACAGTCGTATCCATTGCTTGTAGCACGGTAAATAATTCCTGCGTAGCAATATACAATCCTATCAATTTCTCTTTTTCTGGTTCATTATTTGCTCCGGACGTTGTACACCGGTATGGTGATAGTAGACTTGTTGATGAAATTTTGGATCACCTCTGCTAATGATATCTTATCCGATCCTGTCAGGTTTCTTATTTTTTCGAGGACTTTACCCTGCGATACGAGCTGAAGTATTCGGTAGTTTCCTTGATTCGTCATTTCAAAGTGTTCCAGAGTCTTTTCTATAATGGCAATGAGATGTTCTTTTGGATGAATACTTCTGGTTAGGCATGTTGTCACCGATGATATTGTAATCAGCCATCGATACATTCACTTTGCTTTAAACACTTGATTTTATCCTCAAAATCTCTGGCCAATGACTAGAACTCAATTCCATACATAACACAGGGAGTAAGTAGCATTGCATTATAATGACTATACCTCGGATTTTTAGGTGATAATAGGTTAGAATGCAAAGCAATTTGGTTTGTAAGAAGTGTCATGCAACCCGTTGTACCACAATGTAGGAAGAGTAGCATAAATTCAAGGAGTTCTATAGGCTGTACCCCTAATATCTACGGAAATCTCATAGCATAACCGTTGTACAGTGTAGGGTATACTTGTTACTGGCTAAAGTAAGTTTGCATTCTAAACTATCAGCACCTAATAATCCGGACTCTAATTATGACTTTCATATCTAAGGCCACGGACTTTTGCCTCACATTTCTAGCCTTTTCCTATCCCGTCGTCACCATAAGACCTAGTTGTGCCGGTGCGAAGTCAATCAAATTGTAAAAAAAATGAACAAAGGAAACAAAGGAATGTTTCTGCAATAGTAGAAAAGTCTTATTTTCCTAAATGTAAATGTTGACTCCCTAGCAATTGAATGGATTATATAATTCGCATGGTTAATAGGACAGAAGTCGAGCTGTGAAGTTCAACACCCATGCAGCACATGGCTGGACTTATTGTGGATTTAAGGTCTTTACAATCAAGGGCAGATTGGCATTAAGGTGAAAAGTGTTTTATTTTTAAAATTATCTACAAAATCAAAAATCAAAAAGTATTATCGTGAAAGAATTTCCAAATTTTGACTGTACACTCGATCAGTGTTTTACACGTTGATGCCGCGCTTCCTGGCTTCCTCCTCGTACTTCTTGGTGTACTCTCCAGTGGGGTCCCACTTGGCCTTCAGCTTCTTCCAGGCATCAACATTGTTGTCGATGATCCATCTGATGACCTTCTCTGACTTCTCCTTCTGCTTTTCGGTACATTTCTTACATTCAGTAGCCAGAGCATCAGGGAGGGCACCTGGAACAGGACATTAAGAGAATGAGAACAATGTGCGGCATAAACACAAATAGTTAGCAATGAACGTTATTAATTTTACTAAACAATTTTTATCATGTGTTAAATTTTCATTTCAAAAATTCTACGTTGGCGGCACTGCTTGTAATGTACTGAAAAAATGTAATGTTCCGAAAACTCTAGGAGAGACACACACATGCTGCCCTAACTTTAACACTTCTTTGACTTACTCGTGGTACGTCCTTCACTTTTATCTATGTCTAGATTGACATGTCCAGTTATAGCTCTTCTTCGACTAAGTCTACTTCTCCGCTTTATCGCAGGTCAGTACTCGACTGAAACGAAGAGTCTCCTCTATGTTTGTCTCTACCTCACTTCCACGTTCCGAAATCCTTCCTCCTTTAAATCATCCACGAACTTATTCCTCAACTTCAGTCCTCATATTGACCTCTTTTACATTACCAATTTATCCGAAACTCTCTCTCTACGGTTTCTTTTTCCTCTTTCCGTACAGTATGCCCATTGCATTCTAATGTGCGTTTCTTATCTTCTCCCTGATGACGAGAACGTCAGGTCCTAGCAAACACCTTCGTATTTTAGCCATTCTCACAGTGCCACCCTCATCATTCACTTCAACAATCTCACGTCTATTTTTGTAATATAGGCCGATTGTACTTGTTGTACTTGTTTCTTTCTCTTTCATCTCTGGACGTACACATTCTCCCTCCCACCCTCTTTGATATTCATTTCATTAATTACTCCTCATTTTATATATTCTTCCCCGCATTTTTGGAAGGTAAAAAACTCTTTTTCATCCGTCTTGAGTCATAGGGCTCATCATCATCATTTTACTTCCTCGCATACTGATATTACTAGCGGTTCAACAAGCAAGGACACTCAACCACTTACCTAGCAAATTAAGAAAAGTAAAGGGGTTATTTGTTGCCAGGAACTATGAAGGCATCAGGTAAGGAGACTGATGGCTATACCTGGGATTTTTAGGTGGTAATAGGTTAGAATGCAAAGTAATTTGGTTTGTAGGAAGTGTTATGTAAACCGTTATACCATAACGTAGGAAGAGTAGAATAAAGTCAAGGAGTTCTATAGGCTGTACCCCTAATATCCCTGCAAACCTCATAACACAACCGTTGTACAGTGTAGGGTATACTTGTTACTGGCTTAAGTAAGTTTGCATTCTAACCTATCAGCACCTAATAATCCGGACTCTAGTGATGGCCATAGAGAGACTTCCTGGTTTTGTAAATCCATGCTCGACCAGACACTACTGTACCCTGGTCGCATCACCATCATCTGGTCCAGCTAATAAAAAAATCCAAGTCCTTGATTGAATTGTCAGCATTCCGGCTTTCGATTTTGAGAGTCCATGGTTCGATTTCTGACCATGTCGGCGATTTTATCTACACCTGGTTAATTTCCATGGCTCGGGGACAAGAAGTTTCTGTTTAACTCAATAAACACTTCTCCATATTCACACAATACAACACACTGCCAACCATCTCAGAAATACAAGTCCCTCCACATAGCTCGCGAAGTAGACACGTGCGAAACATTTCGCACCTGTGACCTTATCAAAATGTGCAAAAATGGCAGAACAACAAGAATAGTACATATTGTAGGATGTCCATTTCGGTAGCGTAAAGTTTAGAGCTATTAGCTCTCAATTCTCGGGGTCCCCGTTCATTTGCCGATACTGCCAAAAACTTCACAATTGCAGGACGGTTGGTATGTAGTTGAAATTGTACAGTCAGGTCACCTCCATTGGGGGTGTGCCTGAAAAGAGTTTCACCACCTTGAGATGAGGAAACGAGTTTGATTATCGTAGAGTCCTAGATACCATATGATTTCAATGTTGTACACTACTCCAATTCAGATTATCACTATTGATGACATCATGACGGACAGCAGCGTTGCATTCTGACAGTGATGAAATACTATGGATATTTAACAAACTATACCCATAATATTAAAAGAAGCATTTTGACAGACAGGGCTGGAGGGAGGAGCATTGAAAGTGCCATTGCACAGTGTTACCACATTCCTGCGTTCCTATCCCCTTCCCTTCGCATCCGACTCACTCATCTCTTCGTTCAGACCAGTGTTCTGTTGTACGTAACTTCGAAGTGAGAGGTTTAGCAACGAGCAGGCCAGCAGGCTTATCTCCATGGTAACCGCAATGAGTCCGCCAACGTTTCCATGGCAACCATACATCCCCTACTCCCTTCTCCCATACAGGCTGGCAGTAAACGGTCCTCCCTCTAAGAACTGTGAGAACGCATCTTTCAATATTATGACTATACTCTACCTCTAAGACCTACGAGAATGTTTTTCCCTTTAAGTTCATAATATTATATACTCTCCGTAATGATTTTCTTGCCATTGATTTACTAATTGTCACGTGTTATATGAAGTATTTCATAATATTTACAGTTCCATATATGAACCAAAATGAAATGTACCAAGGTGTAATATAGCACGTTAAACAAGTACGGAAGTACTGCCAATGAAGTTTTACAATGCCACAGGGTCAAAATAATCACAGCAACGAGAACGAGCTTGGGTTATCAGGCCGTGTGTGTATGTAGTGTTTTGGCCACAGCGTGCCGCGGTGCCGGTCCGTCAGCGCCTCTAGCAGTTTAACGATATTTATTTGCTAACATTTCCTGATAACAGACGTCCATTTATCCTCTAGCAGATTATTAATCCTTACTTCCTAAGCAGGCGGGGCAGCGTAGATTGTCTACAACTGCTAGAGAGTGCCATGGAAAGATGTTCCAGTACAATTGACGAATCCAGTTGGACGTTGAGTCGAAACACACTCGAAAGGTTCTTACTGCTATGATTACCTTTAAGGATATCGTCGCTGCCGGGACAAAACCTCCTATGTGAAATACTTTAGCTTAGAACTTTGGCCAGTAAGGTTCTGTCATCTAAGGTGCAATATTGTGTGAATATTGTCAAGGCATTCTCGCTCTTCATAATGTATGTGCTGTGTGGTCAGTATATCTCCAAAAATATTATCACATAGGAGGTTTTGTCCCGGCAATGACGATATACTGTTCACGTTTACCTATACAAACTGGATTACCATATAAAGATGAGTCGGAGAGAAAAGAAATACTTAAAAAGGGAGGTATATAATAGACTTTCCCTTCATCTTACAGAATTCATTACTATACGATACCGGGCGAGTTGGCCGTGCGGTTAGGAGCGCACAGCTGCGAGCTCACATCCGGGAGATAGTGGGTTCGAACCCCACTGTCGGCAGCCCTAAAGATAGTTTTCCGTGGTTTCCCATTTTCACACCAGACCATTACTGGGGCTGTACTTTAAGTAAGGGCACGGCCACTCTCTTCCCGGCCTTATCCCTCTCATATCCCATCGATACCAAATCATTTGTGAGCTCGGGTGAAGTTAAGCCGATGGTAAAGAAAGGAAAACAATTGCCGAGCAAGTTGGCTGTGTGGTATGGGTGGGGCAACTGACAGCCTGTATTGTAGAGATGATGGGTTCGAATCCCATTACCGAGCTCGATAGCTGCAGTCGCTTAAGTGTGGCCAGTATCCAGTAATCGGGAGATAGTGGGCTCGAGCCTCACTGTCGGCAGCCCTGAAGATAGCTTTCCGTAGTTTCCCATTTTCACACCAGGCAAATGCCGGGGTTGGGGTTGTACGTTAATTAAGGCCATGGCCGCTTCCTTCCAATTCCTAGGCCTTTCCTATCCATCGTCGCCATGAAACCTATGTGTGTCGGTGCGACGTAAAGCAAATAGCGAATCCCATTGTCCACAAACCCTCAAAAAGACTTTTCTCGGTTTCCCAATGTCACACGAGGTAAATGACGCTGCACTTTTATTAATAGAAATGCCACGGCCACTAGCATTCCAATGGAATCATCATCCAAAAATCCAACGGTGTTGGTACGACATTAGGTGCCTCGGTGGATCAGTGGTGGAGTGTCCAAATCATGATTCTCCTAAGTTCCCGGGTTCGATTACGGCTGATGTAGTCGACTTTTGAAGGAGAGTCATAAATCTTGACATTCCATCGCATTGTTGACATGATAAAAGTCTCTGGAGGGAACTCAGGATCAGGTGAAAAAATCAAATCAACTCAGCCATAGAAAGTGTTTCAGTAGAGTTCCGCTTTCGTTCCTAGGTAGCAGCACAACGCGAGTTTCACCACCTAGATGGCACCATTTCACAAGGTCTGGACAACCGTAGCTTAGGCCATATTGAAAGAATACGATTAAACATCGAACAAAATAAAATGAATATACATAAAGTACGTATTTGTCCGCCTCTGTGGTGTAGTGATTAGTGTGATTAGCTGCCACCCCTGGAGGCCCGGGTTCGATTCCCGGCTCTGCCACGAAATTTAAAAAGAGGTAAGAGGATTGAAAAGGGGTCCACTAAGCCTCGGGAGGTCGACTGAGTAGAGATGGGTTCAATTCCCACCTCAGCCATCCTGGAAGTGGTTTTCCGTGGTTTCCCACTTCTCCTCCAGGCAAATGCCGGGGTGGTACCTAACTTAAGGCCACGGCCACATTCTTCCCTCTTCCTTGTCTATCCCTTCCAATCTTCCCATCCCCCTGCAAGGCCCCTGTTCAGCATAGTAGCTGAAGGCACCTAGGCGAGGTTCTGGTCATAATTACCAGTTGTATCCCCGACCCAGAGTCTAAAGCTCGAGGACACTGCCCTTGAGGTGGTAGAGGTGGGATTCCTCGCTGAGTCCGAGGGAAATACCGACCCTGGAGAGTAAACAGATAAAAGAAGAAGAAGAAGTACGTATTTAAAAATATTTTTTAGAAGGCGATGTGTGTGTGTAACGTCGAATGTTGAATTTCATGTTCCCAGTAACGAATTTACAATTTCTTTTGTTTTATAGAGAATTAAACATGATGCTCATAAGAGTTCATCGTAAGAAATCAGCTGTTACGGGTAACCTCAATTAAAAATAGACATCATTAATATCACTCGAATAAGTTTCAAGCCAACATGAACAGATTATCAGATATTACAGTTTATAGCCTGGCATCGTTGGTTATGGCTTAAAGTTATTCTCGTATTGATAGCTGCGTATTTGTATTTAGTACTCGTCTTATTTTTATATTTTATTTCGCATGTCTACTTATCAAACTTCTTCATCTTCCTCTTTATTCCGTTACCGCTGTATTTTCTCCATAAAATCAATTCGTAGAGCAATAATTGAAAGAGCAAATAATTAGTTCTAGGACCTAAGAATAATTTAGAAAATCTGTAAGAATAATATTATTGACAGTATTGAAGTACAGTACTGAAAATAAAGTCTTGAATTATTTATGAATTTAACTGAATATGAGCCGATGTAGCAGATTTCTTTCTTTCTTAATCTGTTTAGCCTCCAGGGTTGGTTTCCCCTCGGACTCAGCGAGGGATCCCAACTCTACCGCCTCAAGGACAGTGTCCTGGAGCTTCAGACTCTTGGTTGGGAGATACAACTGGGGAGGGTGACCAGGACCTCGCCTAGGTGGCCTCACCTGCTATGCTGAACAGGGGCTTGTGGGGGGATGGAAAGTTTGGAAGGGATAGACAAGGAAGAGGGAAGGAAGCGGCCGTGGCTTTAAGTTAGGTACCATCCCAGCATTTGCCTGGAGGAGAAGTGGGGGAAACCACGGAAAAGCACTTCCAGGATGGCTGAGAAGGGAATCGAACCCCCTCTACTCAGTTGATTGCCCGAAGCTGAGTGGACACCGTTCCAGCCCTCGTACCACTTTTCAAATTTCGTGGCAGAGCCGGGAATCAAACCAGGGCCTCCTGGGTTGAAAGCTAATCACACTAACCACTAAACCACACGTATTACACGTATCTAAGGTTAAGGGAGTTGTAATTGTTTGTAAACCTGTGATGTTCAAGAATATATTATATGGACTATACCTAGGTATATTGCACCTCTTTAAAATGTTGTCCATAAGATAATATAGGGCCTACATGCACGGTAATAATATGAGACTTACTAGCCGAAGCAGTGAACACACATTCAGTTCAGTTACATTCCCCGAAGGAAAGAGAAACATAGAAACTACCCTTCTAATTCCGGAGATTCACTGTAATGTCCGGCTTTATGGCTAAATGATTAGCGTGTTGGCTTTTTGTCACACAGGTCCCGGGTTCGATTCCCGGCAGGGTCGGAAATTTTAACCATAATTGGTTAATTCCCCTGGCACGGAGAATGGGTGTATTTGTCGTCTTCCCACCATTTCTCCTGATCACGACGCAAATGTCGCCTACGAGAGTCAAATAAAAAGACCTGCACCTGTTTAGCCGAAGTCCTCGGGCACATCCCGGCACTAAAAACCATACGCCATTTCATTTCACTGTGATCCACTGAGGTCACAATACAAATAAGTGACTAATATTCAGCAAATCACTTCTGGGAGAAATCTATGGCAAAAATGTGTTCAAAATACGAGTATATGTGAAAGACATCGTTTGATTGATAACATTTTATTGAACCATAGTTACCACTGTATTTTCTCCATGAAATCAATTCGTAGAGCAATAATTGAAAGAGCAAATAATTAGTTCTACGACCTAAGAATAATTTAGAAAAACTGTAAGAATAATATTATTGACAGTATTGAAGTACAGTACTGAAAATAAAATGTTGAATTATTTATGAATTTAACTGAATATGAGCCGATGTAGCAGATTTCTTTCTTTCTTAATCTGTTTAGCCTCCAGGGTTGATTTTTCCCTCGGTCTCAGCGAGGGATCCCACCTCTACCACCTCAAGGGCAGTGTCCTGGACCGTGAGATATTGGGTCGTTGGATACAACTGGGGAGAATGACCAGTACCTCGCCCAGGCGGCCTCACCTGCTATGCTGAACAGGAGCTTTGCGGGGGATGGGAAGATTGGAAGGGATAGACAAGGAAGAGGGAAGGAAGTGGCCGTGGCCTTAAGTTAGGTACCATCCCGGCATTTGCCTGAAGGAGAAGTGGGAAACCACGGAAAACCACTTCCAGGAATGCTGAGGTGGGATTCGAACCCACCTCTACTCAGTTGACCTCCCGAGGCTGAGTGGACCCCGTTCTAGACCTCGTACCACTCTTCAAATTTCGTGTCAGAGCCCGGAATCGAACCCGGGACTCCGGGGGTGGCAGATAATCACACTAACCACTACACCACAGAAGCGGGCGAGTTTTTGTGACTCTCTGGGAAATCAGGACCAAATGTGAAATACTACTGTTTCATCCTAACGAGATCCCATTGAAAGCAACTTCGTCACTATTCTCTGTAGTACAAGGTATATAGGCCTACGTTACATTTTCCCTTTTAGAGAGTGGATTTCAAGACTGTAGTAATGAAATGTGTATTTTCACTGTTATCTATGCGAAGTTAAATTACCTCGTTCAATTTATTTACGTCTTATCAGAAAGTAATTGAAGCACAAAGTCACATTTTTTCCCTGGACTCCAAACGAATTATCATGAGGTTACACTATCTTAGTCAATAATCCTGTAGACCTATATAATGTACTAAGCAACAAGACCAATGTACCATTAACGAGGGCATCAACACCAAAACATGGTGAAATTTAGTGACTATCCTACACTTAATTTCATTTTATCTCCACGCAGACTTGGCTAGATCCCGGGATTTTTCAAAAAATAAGTTATTGATTTACATAATACGAACTTCTTTTTCGGCTTTTGGAGACACCGAGATGCCAGTATTTCATCCTCAGAACCTCTTTTAAGTGCCAGTAAGCCTACCAACAGGAGGCTGATGTATTTGAGCACTGCTCGAATACCACCGGACTGAGCCAGGATCGAACCTACCAAGAAGGGCTCAGAAGACCAGCGCTCTGTTCTCTATACCTCTCAGCCCGGCAAATTATGTATGATTCTCCGTTAATTAATTGATTGTTATCACACCTACAGCTATCAAAAGTACACAGTTCTAACCCTTCAGTCAAGCAACTCAATGTTGGAAATATCTTAGGAACATGCGATACGAATTTTAGGTAAATATAATAAATATATTCTTTATGTATTCAAAAAATTACAATACGTTGTACTTGTCTTAATCATCGTTATCCGTTCGAATAGATTAGCAGTTTGCCTTTTTCCACCACTACTAGCGCTAATATGAGCTAATGCATTGTTTCACTTAAGCACCACTACGAGTACTAATGTGAGTCAATGGAGAGTCTCATTTAAGCCCTTATAACTACATTTGATGTGGACGTTTTGCAAAAAATAAAAACCCCGCCTGAGGGTATTGAACCTAGGAACACATTACAGAAAGAATAATGTAAATAAGTTAATTTGGCTGTCCGCCAAAGTGTGATTAGCTGCCACCCCCCGGAGGCCCGGGTTTGATTCCAGGCTCTGCCACGCAATTTGAAAAGTGGTTCGAGGGCTGGAAGTGGCCATCCTGGAAGTGGTTTTCCGTGGTTTCCCACTTTTCCAGGCAAATGCTGGGATGGTACCTAACTTAAGGCCACGGCCGCTTCCTTCCCTCTTCCTTGTCTATCCCGTCCAATCTTCCCACCCACCACCCCCCCCCCCCCGCAAGACCCTTCTTCAGCATAGCAGGTGAGGCCGCCTGGGCGAGGTACTGGTCATTCTCCCCAGTTGTATCCCCAACCCAGAGTCTGAAGCTCCAGGACACTGCCCTTGAGGTGGTAGATGTGGAATCCCTCGCTGAGTCCGAGGGGAAAACCATCCCTGGAGGGTAAACAAATGAAGAAGAAAAGAAGAAGAAAAAAGGAGAAAGTTAATTTGGCTACGATTTAACTCAAACAGAAAACGAGTAGAGAAATACGCGATATTAGGCTGTCTATCCGCAACTGCATTCAGACCGGAAGTGATTAGCTGCCACCCACGGAGGCCCGGGTTCGATTCCAGGCTCTTCCGCGAAATTTGAAAAGTGTTTCTAGGGCTGGAAGTGCCATCCTGGAAGTGGTTTCCCGTGGTTTCCCACTTCTCCAGGCAAATGCCGAGATGGTACCTAACTTTGAAATTTATGTTTACTTTGGCAGAGCTATTCTAGTCACAACTTGAAACCTTTCCAGGTCCTTTATCCCTTTAACTTTTTCCACAATTCAAGAAAATGTTTAATTTTACTTTTTTCATATCAAGGGGAGCCTACATTGTCTGTTAAATGTTTTCAATATTAAAACAACACAGATCACTCACACTGCAGTAATTACAAATCTTCCAGAACGAATCCATGTCTGCTGCAACTAACTTGCCTTCGTGGGATATACTGCACACAATATGCATGAACTTCTTTGCCCCATACTTAATCTGATAGTTATGTAGAAGTTGGTGTGAACTCCAGGGCTATAAATCTTTCTAGAGGTAAGCATTTCTTTCGTAAATATTCCCACTTCTTGATGGGATTCAAACTCTTTTCTTTCTTAGTGAAATCACCATGCATTTATTGTTTCGACCAGGCAGGCTCTTGCGTATCGTATTCTGAATTCCATTTTTCTTCAGTTCGTTATGTTTAATCCCAAAAATAAGCTGGTTTCTAAATCGTCTATTTTTTATTTTTCTTACAACTTCCTTCATGTCGCATGGGCACACATAGTTCTTATGGCGATTATACTATAGGAAAGGGCTATGCGTGGGAAGGAAGCAGCCGTGGCCTTAATTAAGTTACAACTCCAACGTTTGCCTGGTGTGAAAATGGGAAACCACGTAAAACCATCTTCAGGGCTGCCGACAGTGGGGTTCGAACCTACTTTCTTCCGAATACTGGATACTGGCCGCACTTAAGCGACTGCACTATCGAGCTCGGTAAACAGTCTATTATATGGACGTAAAAATCTGAGATGTGTATGCTGTCAACTGCTAGGTTGATGTTACAAATTAATAATATTATTATGGTGATATAAATATTTCAGAGAAAACTATTTGTATGGTGTTAAACGGAACGTCTGTATTTCTCATAGTATGTTAAGTCTGACTTGCAGGTTCAAACCACGTTGGAGAACTGTGACAGACCCAGTCTCCTGCACTATCCTGGCGTTCCGCGGTCTCAAAAAATCCGATATTCATCATAAGCCATAATTCTATCTGATTTGAATGATATGTTATTATTTGAAAATTGCAGAGCTGAGATGCTCAAGGGGTTAAGGCGCAGGGTTTCTGAGCTCAAGCTGACAGGTTCGATCCTGGTAATGGAATGTGTTCAAATAAGTCAGCCCCGTGTCGGTAGATTTACAGGTACGTCAAATAAATCCTGTGAGACAAAATTCCGGCAACTCGGCGTCTCTGAAGACCGTAAAAGTAGTTAGCTTGATGTCAAATCAACATTTCTATTATTATTATTATTATTATTATTATTATTATTATTATTATTATTATTATTATTATTATTATTATTTTGTCCGGCTCCATGGCTAAATGGTTACAGTGCTGGCCTTTGGCCACAGGGATCCCGGGTTTGATTCCCGGCACGGTCGGAAATCCTAACCATGATTGGTTAATTTCGCTGGCACGGGGGCAGGATGTATGTGCCGTCTTCATCATTATTTCATCCTCATCAGGACGCGCAGGTCGCCTGCGGGAGTCAAATCAAAAGACCTGTATCTGGCGAGCCGAATTTGTCCTTGGACACTCCCGGCACTGAAAGCCGTACCCCATTTCATTTCATTATTATTTTTAAATACATTACTCTCTTCAGTAAATGACCTAGCCTACAACCCCATGAGTATAAAAATAAGCAAACTACTTCTCTGAGATATTCAAGGAGATATCTCGTTCAGTTGCCTTCTCACCTCGACACTATCAGATTAGTAAATATAGAGTGTATTTCATTTATTAACAAACCAAGATAAACCAAATAAAAAACCATGGTGTTTTAGTCCTTCTAGGTCTTGGTCTACGGAGTGACCACCGATCCCCGAAGACCTAAAGAATACTGGGTGATGCGTGGTCAGGGCAACGAATCTTCCGAGCCGTTACTCTTGGCTTTCTAGACAGGAGTCACTATACCATTATTAGATAGCGCCTCAAATTTTCTCACGTAGGTCCAATGGACCATAAACCAGGCCTCGGATACATATAGAAATCACCGCAATCGAAACTAGCTCCTCAAGGTCACAGGCATTCTCGACTGTTCTTCCTCATATGTATGTTATGAAAATATCTAATTTTCATTACCTTTCCCTTTCAAGTGACCCTCACCGCCATTATCTCTAACTACAGGTTGTACTCACTTCTGAGCGCCTTGCCTTCCTCTGCACAGCCCTTGTCGTCGTCAGCCAGCAGACACTCCAAGTACACCTTCCTCAAGCGCTCATTGCTGAGGATCTCGTCCACGTTGATGTTATCCCACTTGGTGGTGTAGGTGTCCTCAGCCAGGACGACAGCCACGGTGGCGAGGAGGACGCACAGTGCCAGTACTCGGTTCATGTTGGTAAGAGAGTGTATGATGTTGTCTGACCTACACATGCTTATATACCACACCTCCGTTACGCAGAATAAAAAGAAGGGGAAAAATACAGCCGGCTTTGCTGCTTTTCAAGGTAGCAACGTATATAATTAAGCGTTCATCGCACTCCATGTTCGTTTTTTGTTACTCCTAGAAGAAGCTTGTCCGTCTCACATGAGAGCCAATCATTGGACCCGAAAAGAAAGAAAAACCTAAATGTACGACCTTAATGGAATTTTGTGACATTGAATAACTTGCTCCTTCAGGAGATATGTGTGACGTCACTGAGGGATTTGGCTGATATTCAAACCTCACGTTTAAAATACAAAACAGAGGTAATAGCAATTGCCTTAGTCATGTCTAATCACTGAGAACCTTGAGCATGATCACTGAGTCCTACTGAACCTAATGAACCCCAGTTTTTGAACTCACAGGGTGACTGGTATTTTCCATTACCGGTCTGACACATGTGTCCAAAGGATACTTATGAACCCGAAGAAATTATTAACAGGTCGTAGAGACAAATCAAAGCCATTGCTTTGAGACCTTAAAAACCACTGAAGGAACTGGGTGTAATAATTAGAATTATTACGATCAATGAAAGCGGTGGAGGTAAAGTTTACTTTAAATGTGAAAGAAGAAAAGGGGGATTTTTTTTTTTTTTTTTTGCTACTTGCTTTACGTCGCACCGACACAGATAGGTCTTATGGCGACGATGTGACAGGGAAGGGCTGGGAGTGGGAATGGAGCGGCCGTGGCCTTAATTAAGGTACAGCCCCAGCATTTGCCTGATGTGAAAATGGGAAACCACGAAAAACCATCTTCAGGGCTGCCGACAGTGGGGTTCGAACCTACTATCCCCCGAATACTGGATATTGGCCGCACTTAAGCGATTGCAGCTATCGAGCTCGGTACGGGGAAAATTAACTAGCAACTATTTTTTATTCATCTTAAGGGTGGACAGTCTGTCATGCTTAACATATATTTTAAGGAAAAATCAACTGTACTATGAGACTTGTTTTACATTGATCTGAAGAGGAAAAGGACTGACCCTTCTAATAATTAAGTAAGCAGCTAAGAAAGGGCAAGGAAATTGACAGACATGACAATTAAAAGCTTCGTAAGCCTTGTAAAGCTAACATTTTCGAGATAAACCAAAGGAAATAATAGCACCAAGTGGGGTCGAATGTGCCCAGCACAGTAATCAAGGAGATAAAGTAAGTAAATTCGTGTCGTCATCCCGAGGTGATGCAGCACTTTTCAAGCACACTCCCAGTGGAGGTGAGTTGCATGTACAATTTCAACCACATACACACCCTGCTGCCTTTCTTAAATTCATGACAGTACAGGGAATCGAACACGGGCCCCTGAGGAGGGCAGCTTCACTAACAGTTACTCTAAAGAGGTGGACATCAAGGAGATAATCATAGGTGAGTCAATCTCAGACATATGTTTTCCCCCAATGATTTACCCTTTGTTTTTAAATTCAATTTGAAACCGAGTCATTAACCATGCTTACTTATAACTTGCTAGTCCCTTACTTTCAAACAATTTCGTAAAACACACAGCTGTACCTATGGTTTGACGATGAGGTGTATAATAATAATAATAATAATAATAATAATAATAATAATAATAATAATAATAATAATAATAATAATAATAATAATAATGGTCCGCCTCTGTAGTGTAGTGGTTAGTGTGATTTTCTGCCACCCCCGGAATCCCGGGTTCGATTACCAGCTCTAAATCTAAAATGTGGTATGTGGGCTGGAACGGGGTCCACTCAGCCTCGGGAGGTCAACTAAGTAGAGGTGGGTTCGATTCCAACCTCAGCCATCCTGGAAGTGGTTTTCCCACTTCTCCTCCAGGCAAATGCCGAGATGGTACCTAACTTAAGGCCACGGCCGCTTTCTTCCCTCTTCCTTGTCTATCCCTCCCAATCTTCCCATCCCCCCGCAAGGCCCCTGTTCAGCATAGCAGGTGAGGCCGCCTGCGCGAAGTACCGGTCATACTCCCCAGTTGTATCCTCCGACCCAGAGTCTGGAGCTCTAGGACACTGCCATCGAGGCGGTAGAGGTGGGATCCCTCGCTGAGTCCGCGGGAAAAGCCAACCGTGGAGTGTAAGCAGATTAAGATAAGAATTTGAATTATGTAAAAGGCATGCCTTTGCTGGCGAGACCTAATGTTTACAGTGGTTTGTTTTCTAGTGTGGGTTAGAACAAGTTGGTTACTTGAACATAAATATTCGGGAATTGCGGGAAAACACTTCGTAGATGTCCAGAGAAATCAAGCTGTGCGAAATGTACCCTGTAAGCAATCTCCGGACAGCATAATGGCTGGGTGTACTTGGACAGGGTTTTACCTGAAGCACATGACTGTAAATTACTGCCGGCCCCGTGGTGTAGGGGTAGCGTGCGTGCCTCTTACCCGGAGGCCCCGGGTTCGATTCCAGGCCAGGTCAGGGATTTTTACCTGGACCTGAGGGGTGGTTCGAGGTCCACTCAGCCTACGTGATTAGAATTGAGGAGCTATCTGACGGTGAGATAGCGGCGCCGGTCTAGAAAGCCAAGAATAACGGCCGAGAAGATTCGTCGTGCTGATCACACGACACCTCGTAATCTGCAGGTCTACGGGCTGAGGAGCGGTC
Organism: Anabrus simplex; assembly: GCF_040414725.1. Lineage (NCBI taxonomy): Eukaryota > Metazoa > Arthropoda > Insecta > Orthoptera > Tettigoniidae > Anabrus > Anabrus simplex. The sequence goes on along the minus strand of NC_090269.1, from coordinate 370,458,053 downwards.
GCTTGGTAGGCCAAGGCCCTTTTTGGTTTTGGTTTACATGATTGTAAAGAGGCACCACCTTTCTTCTACGAAACGATTCTGTAGGGGTTGCTTTTCACCTATAGAATCCTATAGAATGTGTTACCAAATATTTGGTGTTCGGAGATGTTCTGATATATAGCACTTTACGTCTGCATTTCAACCTCAGCCCAAGTCTCTGCAGCAATACTGCAATACTTCTGCATTTTTAAGCCGGGAAGCTGCATCGTTCCCTAGTAAGTGAAACTGAATCAGGTGCAGTAACGCTAACGCTTTAAGCTCATAGTCCCGATAAAAAGGGGAAAAAAATTCTGGTAGGAACTGTAGAGGCGTACTCATAATAAGGAGTTACGGGCTACGTTATTAATAAATTTGATATATTCAGCCGTACGAGTAAACTGGTTTTCATAGTGAGATCATGTGAGGTGAATGTTCGAGAATAGGTTACCTAGGATAATAATGGACTCGAGAATGAACAGTATTAGGAGAGTAAATCCATGTCGTCGATGGTCAGACAAAGTTTTGAATTATTTAGTAATAAGAACTGTGGAGGCCCAGGTTCGATTCCCGGCTCTGCCACGAAATTTGAAAAGTGGTACGAGGGCTGGAACGGGGTTCACTCAGACTCGGGAGGTCAACTGAGAAGAGTTGGGTTCGATTCCCACCTCAGCCATCCTGGAAGTAGTTTTCTACTTCTCCTCCAGGCAAATGCCGGGATGGTACCTAACTTAAGGCCACGGCCACTCCTTCCCTCCTCCTTGTCTATCCGTTCCAATCTTCCCATCCGCCGCAAGGCCCCTGTTCAGCATAGCAGGTGAGGCTGCCTGGGCGAGGTACTGGTCATCCTCCCCAGTTGTATCCCCCGACCATAGTCTGAAACTCTAGGTCCCTTTTGATTTTGCAGAAGGGGAATCGGAATTGAGGCGGTAGAGGTGGGATCCCTCGCTGAGTCCGAGGGAAAAGCCAACCCTGGAGGGTAAACAGATTAAGAAAGAAAGAAAGAAAGAAAGAAAGAAAGAATAAGAACTGTGGAATTAAACGAGGACAAAGAACTAGTTGCAAATAGAGGACCGTGAGGACTCCTAGTCAATTCACAAAGTTCTGCCGAGTGAACGCTGAAAGGCCTTACAGTCCATAATGAAGAGGTATATGTATGAAAGTAAAAGACCTAGGAATCCGCATTATGCATGCAGGTGACCCCTAACCGGTGCTGTGCTAGAATACTTGGCAAACAAATATACTTATTTTTTGTTATATACTATTCGTCGCAGCATGCCATGTACTATCCAGAGGAATAGGACAGATTTCGAACTGGAAGGAAAGCGTCCGTGCATGTAATTACGATATAGTCACAGAATTCGTCTGGCGTGAAAATGGCAAACCACAGAAAAACATCTTCAGGATTGCCGACAGCGGGTTTCGAACCCACTATCTCATAAGTGAAATCTAACTGATCTACACCCGGAACCGCGAATCCAACTCACTCGGTGGCCAACAATTCTGACGGGGATTCTAACAAGCGAGTTTTTCGAAGATTTACTAAAATGTTAAAGAAGACATTATATTGCCCGTCTCGAGAGACGACGGTTCCGCGATCAGATGAAAGGGAAGGGAGGAGTATTGCAATACTTTAGTGAAATGGCTTATATTTGAAAATGTACTTATTGAACAACGAGCAGCAACTGTCAAATAAACTCCTCTGCGTAGTAACATTAGACGGTAATGCCAACCATTCTTAAAGAGCTCACGACCGGGCGAGTTGGCCGTGTGGTTAGGGGCGCGCAGCTGAGAGCTTGCATCCGGGCGATAGTGGGTTTGAGCCCCACTGTAGGTAGTCCTGAAGATGGTTTTCCGTGGTTTCCCATTTTCACACCAGACAAATGCTGGGGCTGTACTTGAATTAAGTCCACGGCCGCTTCTTTCCCATTTCTAGGCCTTTCCTCTCCCATCGTCGCCATAAGTCCTACCTGTATCAGTGCTGCGTAAAGACATTTCTTTTAAAAAAATTTAAAAGAACTCATGCGCGACGCTGAGTGGCTCAGACTGTTGAGGCGCTGGCCTTCTGACCCCAACTTCGCAGTTCGATCATGGCTCAGTTGTGTGGTATTGGAAGGTGATAAAATACGTCAGCCTCATATTGGCAGATTTACTGCCACGTAACAGAACTCCTGCGGGATTACATTCCGGCACCTCGCTGTCTCCGAAAACCGTAAAACGTGGGACATATTAAGAACCCACGCATGAAAATCAAATGTTTCTAATAGATCGAGGGCCACAAAATATCAGTCTTAGGGCCGCCTGTTTGACAGCGCTGTTCTAAAGGAGTTTCGGAAACTGAGAATTTAACTTAGATAGAAAAGTTGTTTCAAGTGTGACCTTCAAATGTATGCTGGATAGTACATGGCATTCAGAGTTTACGACAATTCCTTTCCATCGCAGCGTATGTTAACGAAATTCTCACACCGATACAAGCACCACATCCATAGTGGTTTTACATTGACCACTATCACTTAACGCATGGTTATCATTGCGATATCAACAATCACACAAGTCTGAAATCGTGTTGGGTTCATTCATATACACTGTCAGAAAAAATATATCCAAACACCAAGAAGAGGTTCTGCTAGATTAACGAACGCTGGTATGCGTATTTATACATCTAAAATATGACGTTGGTTTAAATTTCCCACAAATCGTATTAGCATGGCGCTAACAGCGGCACCATGATATTACACATCAGGTTTGCTTTAAATACGGACTGTACTGTGCGAGAGTTTGATATTTTGCTTTATGTCGCCCCGACACACATAGGTCTTATGGTGACTATGGGATAGGAGTGGGAAGGAAGCGGCCGAGGCCTTCATTAAGGTATAGCCCCAGCATTTGCCTGGTATGAATGGGAAACTGTGCGAGAGTGCTAGTTACCTATGAGATTGGACGGTGTGACTTTGAGTGGGTCAAGAATGCCTTTACGACGACGAAGAGGCCAGTATCAACAGCTCATTGCGGTTAAACGAGGCCGTGTTTTTGGGCTACGTGAAAGTGAATTTTCCTCCCGCGCTATTAGAGAACGACTTTGCAGGGATGTCTCCACTGTGCATGCGTGCTGGCAGCAGTGGTCATGAGAAGGTACGCTCGCAAGAAGACCGGCCTCCGGACGTCCCCGTGGCACCACCGAGAGGGAGGATCGCCGTATTCGGCACGTGGCTGTGTCGCAGCGGACTGCATCTGCAGCAGCAATTTGAGCGGCAGTGGACACCACATTGTTCGAAATCGGTTACTTGAAGAACAGCTCCGAGCCAGACGCCCTGCGGCGTGCATTCCACTTAGCCCAAAACCACTGCCATCTACGACTTCAGTGGTGTCAAGCAGGAGCTCAATGGAGGATGGAGTGGAGGTCCGTTGTGTTTTCCGATGAAAGCCGGTTCTGCCTTGGTACCAGTGATGGCCGTGTGTTGGTTAGTACGAGGCCAGATGAGCGTCTACATTCAACCTGTTCGGCGGCGTCGACATATTGGACCTACATCGGGAGTTATGGTCTGGGGAGAAATTTCCTATGTCAGCAGGAGTACTCTCGTGGTTATCCCACGCACCTTGACTGCAGGTGTGTACGTCAGTCTGGTGATTCGACCTGTTGTGCTGCCATTCACATGAAAAGCATTACCGGGACGTGCTTTCCAACAGGATAATGCACGCCCGCATGCCGCTGTTGTAAACCAACGTACTCTACAGAGTGTCGACATGTTGTCTTGGGTTGGTCGATCCCCCCATCTGTCCCCAGTCCAGCACGTATGGGGCATCATTGAACGTCAGCTTCAGTATCATCCACAACCGGCATTAACCGTCTCTGTATTGACCGACCATGTGATACAGGCATGGAACTCCATCCCACAATTTGACATCCTGCACCTGTACGAGGCAACGTATGCCTGCATTCAACAGTCAGGCGATTACATCGGTTATTAATGGACCAGCACGACACATTTGCGATCGCTTTTATCGCACGGATTTTAACCTGTAGCCTTGTACCTTCAATTAATTAAATATGTTACCTCCACAAATAAATTGCCAATATTTCGGTATTCTACGTCCCTTATTTCGAGGAGTCTGGATATATTTTCCACCAGGGTGTATTGTACCGATTCCGGGATGAACAGTTACAGTATATAATATATAAGAACTTGGTCTGTGCATTGCTTAGACTTCAATCGGTTATTTAAGAAAGCGCACATTCGCCTTTTCCTACAAAATAGGCGTAATACACATTAAAATTAGACTTATTTCCGTCTTTCAGAGAGGAAGCATACACGTCCGCCTCATTATAAGTGTTTTACTGGGACCTTGAAAATTTTTCTCCTATCCTATTTTTAAAAGGTAGGACATATCTGAAGATCTTTAATAATAGGCATGACAAGACACTCTCTTGGATTTATTACTAACAGGGAGAATGTCCCTAAGTAGCTCTGATAAGTAATATTGTTAATAAGGACAATGTTATAAAATGTTCTGAATTTTGACTCTAATGTTTGAAGGGAAATTTAAAGTTGAAACTTAATTATTATAGTATTTTTAAATGTTGGTAAGCATTAAATAACCTCATTTTGTTACGTTTTTTATATAAAGAGTTTATTTATTTGAGAAATCGGACATGTCCAGAAACTTTCAGTCCCTCTACTTTGAAGACACTTTTATCAAAAATGATCAAAATGATTACAAAAAAAATTGATGAATACATGGTATAAAAAACGGATAAATATTTCATACATTAAAAGCTGTAGGCAGTTTTTCCAATTTACTGAAAACTAGTAGTGGTCATGTACGCTTTCTCAAACAGCCGATTCACTAAAAAAAGAATGGTATTTCTTTATCGGTAGTGCCCACAGTAAGAAGGAAATGCAATTTTCCATCATTTCTATATGTATGTAAGTACGCCCGTATTAACATTGTTTGTGTATGAGAATAAGCAATGACCCACTTGTTGTGCAGAATGACAGTCAGTGTATACCAGACTAAATTGCCGGATTATTATTAAGCGCAAGCAGTTTCAATTTCGTTTTAGTGAGGGGAAAGATAAACCATTTTGACTGAAATAAATGTTCCAAATATTTTCGTAAGAATGCAACATAGGCTGTATCCGTACGTGGTACCTCTTGTATACGGACACATTTGGACAATAATGTCACTGACATTCTGCTCCCAAGAGGGTGAGTTTGATCCAGGATAATGTCGGTGGTACTTGTGGGTGTGCAACACTCGTAACTCTGGCATCAACACGGTAAAGAACCTGCGTAGAAATTTACAGTGGCTAGAAATTCTTCCTTTTCTAGTTCCTCATTTGCTTCGGATGTCGGCTACACTCATGATAATTGTAGACTTAGCTCTGCTAATGGTATCTGGTCACAATCTGTCAGATTTTTTTTTTACCACGAGTCCATTGGGGTCCTCAAACTCTTCTCGAGGATCTTACCATGTTTTACTGGCTGAAATATTCGGTAGTTTCCTTCATTCCTCATTCGAAAATGTTTCAAAACTCCTTGAATTTGACGGCAACGAGCTGTTGTTTCGGCTGAATACTTCTGGTTAGGCATGTGGTCACCGATGATATTACAATTAGCCACCGATAAATTCAAATTATTTCAAACAGTTGATTTTCTATCTGAATCTCTGGTCAGTGACCAGAACTCAATTCCATACAAAAACAAAGGGAGTAAGTAACATTTAACTATCATGATTTTCACAGCTAAGGCCAAGGATACTTCCTTCCCATTACTACCCTTTTCCTATCGCATCGTAGCCATAAGACCTACCTGTGACGTCGCGAAGTAAAGCAAATTAAGAAAAATCCGGGAAGGTCAATAGAGTAAATGTCTTATTTTCTTAAAAGTAGATTTCGATTTTTTCAGCAGTTGAATGGATATTAAAAGTATTATGATTTTTAGGACAGAAGTCGAGCTGTGTAGGTCAACACCCATGCAGATCATGGCTAACCTTATTAAATTAATAACTATGGATTCAAGGACTATACATTCAAAGGTAGATTCAAAGGTAGCATATAAGTCTCTGGTATGACCCCAACTAGAGTATGGTTCCAGTGTATGGGACCCTCACCAGGATTACTTGATTCAAGAACTGAAAAAAATCCAAAGAAAAGCAGCTCGATCTGTTCAGGGTGATTTCCGACAAAAGAGCAGCGTTACAAAAATGTTGCAAAGTTTGGGTTGGGAAGAATTGAAAGAAAGAAGAAAAGCTGCTCGACTAAGTGGTATGTTCCGAGCTGTCAGAGGAGAGATGGCGTGGAATGACATTAGTAGACGAATAAGTTTGCGTGGCGTTTATAAAAGTAGGAAAGATCACAATATGAAGATAAAGTTGGAATTCAGGAGGACAAACTGGAGCAAATATTCATTTATAGGAAGGGGAGTTAGGGATTGATATAACTTACCAAGAGAGACGTTCAATAAATTTCCAATTTCTTTGAAATCATTTAGGAAAAGGCTAGGAAAGCAACAGATAGGGAAACTGCCACCTGGGCGACTACCCTAAATATAGATCAAGATTGATTGATTGATTGATTGATTGATTGATTGATTGATTGATTGATTGATTGATTGATTGATTGATTGATTGATTGATTGATTGATTGATTGATTGATTGATTGATTGATTGATTGATTGATTGATTGATTGATTGATTGATTGATTGATTGATTGATTGATTGATTGATTGATTGATTGATTGATTGATTGATTGATTGATTGATTGATTGATTGATTGATTGATTGATTGACATAAAGGTGAAGAGTGTTTTATTTTCAAATTATCTACAAAATCAACAAGTATTTTCGTGAGAGAATTTTCAAATTTTGCCTCAACATTCGATCAGTGTTTTACACGTTGATGCCGCGCTTCCTGGCTTCCTCCTCGTACTTCTTGGTGTACGCTCCAGTGGGGTCCCACTTGGCCTTCAGCTTCTTCCAGGCGTCAGCGTTGTTCTCGATGATCCATTTGATGACCTTCTCTGCCTTCTCCTTCTGTTTGTCGGTACATTTCTTACATTCAGTAGCCAGAGCATCAGGAAGGGCACCTGGAACAGGACATTAAGAGAATGAGAACAGCATGTGGCATAAATTAATTTAATTAATTAAAATAGTTTGCAATGAACGTTAAAGTTAAAGATGACAAGCACGAAATTCTAGGGGTATGGCTCATTTCTAAAGATAATAGGCAACTAGATGTCTTTGGAGTGTACAGTCCAGGAAAGGGTAGCGCAGATGCTGATTCAGAATTATTTGATAAGATGATCAGCTATGTGGGAAACGGTAAGGAAAGGAACGTGATCATAGCGGGTGATCTCAATTTACCAAATGTCAATTGGGAATGTAATGCGAACGACAGGAAGCATGACCAACAAATGGCAAATAAGTTAATATGAGAAGGGCACCTGATTCAGAAAGTGATGGAACCAACTAGAAGTAAGAATATTCTGGATGTGGTGCTGGTAAAACCAGATGAGCTCTATAGAGAAACCGAAGTAATAGATGGTATTAGTGATCACGAAGCTGTTTTTGTGGTAATTAAAATGTAAAAGAAAGGAAGAGATTAAAATTAGGACTGTTAGGCAGTATCATATGGCTGATAAAACAGGCATGAGGGAGGTTTTATTAAGCAACTATGATCGGTGTAAAACGGTAAATAAAAATGCAAACAGATTCTGGGATGGGTTTAAAGCAATTGTTGAGGAATGTGAAAATAGGTATGTACCTTTAAAGGTGGTAAGGAATGGTAAATATCCACTATATTATAACAGGGAAGTAAAGAGACTAAGAAGGAGGTGCAGGTTGGAAAGAAATAGAGTTAGAAATGGCTGTGGAAGAAAGGAGAAACTGAAGGAACTTACTAGGAAATTGAATCTATCAAAGAAGTCAGCTAGGGATAACATGATGGCAAGCATAATTGGTGGCCACACTAATTTTAGTGAAAAATGGAAGGGTATGTATAGGTACTTTACGGCAGAAACAGGTTCTAAGAAGGACATTCCAGGAATCATTAATGAACAAGGGGAGTGTGTATGCGAGGATCTTCAAAAGGCAGAAGTATTCAGTCAGCAGTATGTAAAGATTGTTGGTTACAAGGATAATGTCCAGATAGAGGAGGTGACTAATACTAAAGAAGTATTAAAATTTACCTATGACAGCAATGACATTTACAGTAAGATACACAAGTTGAAAACTAGAAAAGCTGCTGGAATTCATAAGGTTTCGGGGGACATACTAAAGACAATGGGTTGGGATATAGTACCATATCTGAAGTACTTGTTTGATTATTGTTTGCATGAAGGAACTTTAGCAAATGAATGGAGAGTTTCTATAGTAGCCCCTGTATATAAAGGAAAGGGTGATAGGCATAAATCTGAAACTTACAGGCCAGTCAGTTTGACATGCATTGTATGTAAGCTTTGGGAAAACATTCTTTATGATTATATAAGACATGTTTGCAAAATTAATAATTGATTTGACAGAAGGCAGTTTGGGTTTAGGAAAGGTTACTTCACTGAAGCCCAACTTGTAGGATTCCAGCAAGATATAGCAGATATCCTGGATTCAGGAGGTCAGATGAACTGTATTGCGATTAACTTACCTAAGGCATTTGATAGGGTAGATCATGGGAAACTACTGGCCAAAATGAGTGCAATTGGACTTGACAAAATAGTGACTGAATGGGTGGCTCTGTTTCTAGAAAACAGAACTCAGAGAATTAGAGTAGGTGAAGCTTTATCTGTCCCTGTAAACATTAAGAGGGGATTTCCTCAAGGCAGTATTATTGGACCTTCATGTTTTCTTATATATATATCAATGATATGTGTAATGAAGTGGAATCAGAGATAAGGCTTTTCGCAGATGATGTTATTCTGTACAGAGTAATAAATAAGTTACAAGATTGTGAGCAACTGCAAAATGACCTCAATAATGTTGTGAGATGGACAGTAGGCAATGGTATGATGATAAATGGGGATAAAAGTCAGGTTGTGAGTTTCACAAATAGGAAAAGTCTTCTCAGTTTTAATTACTGCGTTGATGGGGTAAAAGTTCCGTTTGGGGATCATTGTAAATACCTAGGTATAAATATAAGGAAAGATCTTCATTGGGGTAATCACATAAATATGATTGTAAATAAAGTGTACAGATCTCTGCACATGGTTATGAGAGTATTTAGGGGTTGTAGTAAGGATGTAAAGGAGAGAGCATATTTGTCTCTGGTGAGACCTCAACTTGAGTATGGTTCCAGTGTATGGGACCCTCACCAGGATTACTTGATTCTAGAACTGGAAAAAATCAAAAAGAAAGTAGCTCGATTTGTTCTGGGTGATTTGCGGAAAAAGAGTAGCGTTACAAAAATGTTGCAAAGTTTGGGCTGGGAAGACTTGGACGAAAGTAGATGAGCTGCTCGAATAAGTGGTATGTTCCGAGCTGTCAGTGGAGGGATGGCATGGAATGACATAGACGAATAAGTTTGAGTGGTGTCTTTAAAAGTAGGAAAGATCACAATATGAAGATAAAGCTGGAATTCAAGAGGACAAATTGGGGCAAACATTCGTTTATAGGAAGGGGAGTTAGGGATTGGAATAACTTACCAAGGGAGATGTTCAATAAATTTCCAATGTCTTTGCAATCATTTAAGAAAAGGCTAGGAAAACAACAGATAGGGAATCTGCCACCTGGGCGACTGCCCTAAATGCAGATCAGTAGTGATTGATTGTTATTGATTGTAATAAATTATATCTGTGTTATGTAATTCATGTATTTAAAAAATTCAACGTTTGCGGCACTGCTTTTAACGTACTGTAAAAGTGTAATGATTCCAAAATCCTAGGAGAGACATACACGTGGCCCACTTCTTTAAAATTTTGAGCCTTGCGTTTCACTTTTATCTATTTCTGTATTTATAGCTATTTCTCGACTACTTTTTCTCCGCTTTATCCAGGCCAGCAGTCGGCTGAAGCATAGGCTCTCCTATATTTTTCCTTCTACCTTACATCGTCGTCCCGAAATCCTTTATCATTTAAAATCATCCACGATCCTGTTTCTCAAAGCCAGTCTTCCTGGTGATCTCTTTCCTGCCACCCCTTTATCCGAAACTCTCTTCACGGTCTCTTTTGTTCTTCTTCCTTACGATATGACCACAGAATCTCAATGTGGTTGCCTTATCTTCTCTGTGATGACAATAACGTCGGTTTTTCTGAAACATCTTCGCTTTTTAGTCATTCTCTCAGTGACATACTCATCGTTCATTTCAACATTCTTATGTCTATTTTTTAAATGTATCTCATCACTTTTTCCTCTCGCAGATTCTTCTTCTCCATAACTCAGTTTTCTTATTGTACTTGTTTTCCGCTTTCAACTCTAAACTTACAAATTCTCTCTCCCTCCCCCTTTGATATTCCATTCATTAACGGCCTGCTCACGTTCTATATCACTCCTCTCATTTTTGGAAGGTTAGGGACTCTTCTTGAGTCATAGGGTTATTTTTATTTCCCCTCATACTGATATTACTAACGGCAAAACAAAAAAATATACTCGACCACTTATCCAGCGAGCTAAGGAAGGTGTTAAGTGGATATTTGTCGCCATGAACTGTGGAAGCATCGCGTATAGGAAGAGATAGCCAATGAGAGACTTACAGGGTTTGTAACTCCATACTCGGCCATAAACTAACTTGGTTGCATCCCCATCGTCTGATCCAGGTAAAAAGGAAGTCCGAATTCTTGCCCGAATGGTCATAGTTACGGTCTTCGGTTCAGAGGGCCCCGGGTTCGATTTCTGACCATGTCGGTAATTTTATCCACACCTAGTTAATTCCTGTGGCTCGAGGACAAGGACTGTATGTGTTTTGCTGAGTGCAAACTGCTTTATATTCACACAATACACCACACTACCGACCATCTAAGAAACAAAATCCCCTGCACATGAGGAAGGGCATCCGGTCGTAAAGCTCGGCCAAGTGCGCATGTGCGACACATTTTGCGCCTGTGACTTTATCAAAACGTTCGTAAAATGGCAGAACAACATGAATAAAATATATATTAGAGTGTCCATCTCGGTAGCGTAAAGGTTAGTGCTAATAGCTACCAATCCCGAAGGCTCTGGTTCAATTCCCGGTACTGCCAGAGATGTATTAATTGCAGGAGGGTTGGTATGTGGTTGAAATGGTACATGCGGCTCACCTCCATTGGGGGTGTGCTTGAAAAAAACTGCATCACCCCGGGGTGAGGAATCGAGTTTACTTATCGTAGACTTCTAACAACTACAGATAGCATATTTTATGGTTTCAATGTTGTACACTACTCCAATCCAGATTATTACCGCTGAAGACAACATGATGGACAGCAGTGTTCGATTCTGACTGAGATGAAATACTGTGGTTCGTTAAAAAATTATACCCGTAATATTCAAAGAATTGTTTTGACTGATACGGCTGGAGGAAGGAGTAGGCCTATTGCACGTGCCATTGAACGATGTTATCACATTCCTGCATTCCTTTCTCCGTCCCTTTGCTTTCGGATCACTTGATCGTTCGTTCATCCCGCTGTGTTCTGTTGTTCATAACTCAGAAGTGAGAGGACCTAGGAAAGGTTTTCATTCCCCTCCCCGGGCGGGGCAACTAGAAAGTGACGCTTTCTCTCTGGCCAGGGGATTCGGCGGCTTTGGTGGATTGATGGAGTTGGAAGAGGGGATGAGGGATTTTTTCCTGTGAAGGAGTGAGAGGTTCGGCAAGTCCATCTTATACGAGCTGGCGAGCAAGCTTATCTCCATAGCAACCGCAGTGGGTCCGTCCACATTTCCACGGCAACCGTACACCCTTCTCCCTTCTCCCCGACCAAGCAGGCAGTAAACGGTCCTCCGTCTAAGAATTTTAGAACGCATCTTTCAATATTACGACTATAAAACGACATGTATGAGCTTCTTCTCCTTCTTCTTCTTAATCTGTTTACACTCCGGGGTTGGTTTTTCCCTCGGACTCAGCGAGGGATCCCACCTGTACCGCCTCAAGGGCAGTGTCCTGGAGTGTGAGACTTTGTGTCGGAGGATACAACTGGGGAAGGTGACCAAGACCTCACCGAGGCGACCTCACCTGCTACGTTGAACAGGGGCCTAGTAGGGGGATGGGAGGAATGGAAGTGATAGACAAGGAATAAAGAAGGAAGCGGCCGTGGCCTTAAGTTAGGTGCCATCCCGACATTTCCCTGAAGGAGAAGTGGGAAACAACGGAAAATCACTTCGAGGATGGCTAATGTGGGAATTTAATCCATCTCTACACAGTTGAGATCACGAGGATGAGTGGTCCCCACTCCAACCCTCATACCACTTTTCAAATATTCGTGGCAGAGCTGGGAATCGAACCTCGGCCTCCAGGTTGGCAGGTAATGACGCTAAGCACTACACCACAGAAGCGAACCATGTATGAGCTACGAGAATATTTTCCCCTTTAAGTCCTTAATATTATATCTTCTCTCTAGTGACTTTCTTGCCAATTCTTTCTAACTGTCACTTGTTATACGAAGTACTTCATAATATTTACATTTCCACACCGGAAATGAAATATACAAACGTGTAATAAACTCAATGTAGCACATTGAACAACTATTGTTTTTCAGGGTCACAAATCACAACAATCATAATAACGAGAACGAGTCTGGTTCATCAAGCTCTCTCTCTCTCTCTCTCTCTCTCTCTCTCTCTCTCTCTCTCTCTCTCTCTCTCTCTCTCTCTGTGTGTGTATGTGTGTGTGTGTTAGTGTTAGGGACTCAGCGAGGGATCCCACCTCTACCGCCTCAAGAGCAGTGTCCTGGAGCTTCAAACTCTGGGTTGGGGGATACAACTGGGGAGGATGACCAGCACCTCGCCCAAGCGGCCTCACCTGCTATGCTGAACAGGGGCCTTGCGGGGGGATGGGAAGATTGGAAGGGATAGACAAAGAAGAGGGAAGGAAGCGTCCGTGACCTTAAGTTAGGTACCATCCCGGCATTTGCCTGGAGGAGACGTGGGAAACCACTTCCAGAATGGCTGAAGTGGGAATCGAAACCCCCTCTAATCAGTTGACCTCCCGAGGCTGAGTGGATCCCGTTCCAGCCTTCGTACCACTTTTCAAATTTCGAGCAGAACCGGGAATCGAACCCGAGCCTTCGGGGGTGGCAGCTAAGCACAGTGACCACTACACCACAGAGGCGGACCCTCTAGCAGGTTAACAATATTAATTTGCCAACATTTCTTGACTACGGACATTCATTTATCCATTATCAGGTTAATAATCCTTACTTCCTAACCAGGCTGCTTGGCAGTAGCATAAAAAGGCGTTCAAGTATAAGTGAAGCGTCTAGTTGGACGTTGTAGGCGAAAAACTGCACGTAAGCACACCAGAAACGTTCTTACTCCTGTGAGTATTTTCAGATATGCTGTCTACATTTAGCCGGGCTAAGTGGCTCAGGCGGTTGAGCGCAGGCCTTCTGACCCCAACTTGGCAGGTTCGATCCTGGCTCCGTCCGGTATACTAAACAACGCGTTAGACAAGTTCAGGCTAAAAATAAATACAAAGAAAGAGAAAATGATGGTCGTTCAAAAGAAGAAGACTAAGTTGAAAACAAACATTAAAATGTGTTCAAAATCTATATGAAGGACACCATTTGGTTGATAACATCGTATTCAACCACAGTTACCTGTGTATTTTCCCCGTACAATCAATTTGTTGAGTAAGAAGTGAAAGAGCATTTAATTAATTGTGACAGCAATTTGGAAAAACTGTAAGAATAATATTACTGACAGTGTCGAACTACTTATGAATTGAGCTGAGTATGTGCCGATGTAGCAGGCTCACAGTCTGAGTTTTGGTGGCTTTATGGGAAATCACGACCAAATGTGAAGTAGGCCTACTACCATTTCAGCCTAAAGAGATTCCATTTAACACAACTTGATCATTATTCACACTCATATAAGACATACACGTAAACATTTGGACTTAATATAGGCTACATTTTCCGTTTCAGAGAGCGGGTTACAAGATTGTAAAAATGAAATGTATATTTCCACAGTCATTGATGCGAAGTTCAATTATCTCATCCAATTTATTTGCCTCTTATCAGAAAGTAATTGAACAACAGAGTCCTATTGTTCTTCTAGACTTCCAAAAAGTTATCGTGAGGTTCCACTATCTTAATCAGTAATCATTTACTGTATATACGAAGCAACGAAACCAATATATCGCTGATGAGTGTATCAGCACCAAAACGGTGAATTTTAGTGATTCTCCTACACTTGATTTCATTATATACCCACGCAGACATGGCAATACAAGGGGGAGTGTTAATAATAATAATAATAATAATAATAATAATAATAATAATAATAATAATAATAATAATGAATTTACGTCCCGTTAACTACTTTTGCTGCTTTTGGAGGCACCGCGGTGCCAGAATTTCGTCCCGCAGGACTTCTTTTACGTGCCAGTTTACCTACCAACAACTGTGCACTTCTCGAATACCACTGGACTGGGCCATGTTGGAATCTTCCAAGTAGGGCTCAGAAGATCAGCGCTCTATTGTCTGAACCACTCGGCCCGGCAAAATTTTCACTAGATTAAGCTCGGTAGCAAGTGGGATATATATATAATATTCATGACCTCCTTTGCCCCAGACTTAATCTGATAGTTCCGTTGAAGTTTGTGTGAAATCCAGGGCTATAAATATCTCTAGACGTAAATATTTCGTTCGTTAATATTCCTATTTCTTGACAGGGATTCAAACTCCCTTGTTTCTTTTAATGCAAATCATACGCTGGTTTCTAAATCGTGCGTTATATCGGCGTAAAAATCTGAGCGGTGTATGTTGTCAACTGCTAGGTTGATGTCACAAATTAATATTATTTTGGTGACCTAAATGTTTCAGGAAAAACGATTTGTATGGTTTTAAACCAAACGTCTGTATTTCTGTGGAACACTAGTAAGAGACCAACTATGTCTCATAGCATCTCAGGTCTGACTTGCAGGATCAAACCACGATGGAGGGGGTTTACATTGAATTGTAACAGACCAAGTCTCCTGTAGCATTCTAGCGTTCCGTAGTCTCGAAAATGTTACATGTTACAATTATTATTCTTTCCGATTAAGCCTGCTGAAGACCAATTTCAATCCAGTTCTTCATACTTTGTTGTTTTCTCTTCCGTTCCTTCCAATATTCCTTCATGTTATTATGATGTGTTATTATTTGAAAATAGCCGCGATGAGATGCTCAGACGGTTAAGGCATTGGCTTTCTGAGCCCAAGTTGCCAGGTTCGAGGCTGGTACTTGAAGGTACTCAGTACGTCAGCCTCGTATCGGCTCGTTAAGGAACTGCTGTGGGGCAAAATTATGGCACCTCAGCGCCTCCGAAAACCGTAAAATGTAGTTATTGGGACTTACAACCAATAACATTATTATTATTATTATTATTATTATTATTATTATTATTATTATTATTATTATTATTATTATTATTATTATTATTATTATTATTATTATTACTATGTGAAAATACAGTTCTCCGTTCAGTAAATGACTTATCCTGCAACTCCATGGGTAAAAAATAAACATGTTACTTCTCTGAGATATTCTAGCCGTTACGTCCTTCAGTTACCTTCTCATCTCCACACTATCAGGTTAGTAAACGCTGGATTGGATTCCATTTATCACTAAACGAAACTAAACCAAATGAAACACAGTGGCGGTTTAGCTCTTGTAGATCTTGGTCTACCAAGTGACCACTGTTGGGTGACGCGTGGTCAGCGCAATTAGTTTCCTAAGCGTTATTCTTGGCCTTCTAGACAGGAGCCACTATATCCACTACATCGAGTGGATCTTAATACGGGCCAAAGGTACATGTAGAAATCCCCCATCTAGCCAGCAATCAAAACTATGGCCTTAAGGTCACGGGCAAACTTGTCAGATCTTCCTCTGATAAATATCATGAAGGTATCTAATTCTCGTTACCTTTCCCTTTCAAGTGACTCTCATCGCTATTTCTCTAATTACAAGTTGTACTTACTTCTGAGCGCCTTGCCTTCCTCTGCACAGCCCTTGTCGTCGTCAGCCAGCAGACAATCCAAGTACACCTTCCTCAAGCGCTCATTGCTGAGGATCTCGTCCACGTTGATGTTGTCCCACTTGGTGGTGTAGGTGTCCTCAGCCAGGACGACAGCCACGGTGGCGAGGAGGACGCACAGTGCCAGTACTCGATTCATGTTGATAAGACAGTGTATGATGTTGTGCGACCTACACATACTTATATACCACACCTCCGTTACGCAGAGTAAAAAGAAGGGAAAAAATTCAGCCGGCAATGCAACAAACCAAGGCCGCAATGTATGTATGCGTTCATCGCAATCCGTGTTTGTTTTGTTGTTACTCCTATAAGAAACTTGCCCGTCACTCATGAGAGCCAATCATTTGACCCTAAAATTTACGACCTTACTGGAATCGTCTGACATTGAAAAACTTGCTCCTTCTGGGTATAATATTGACGTCACTGAAGGATTCGACTGATATTCAAACTTCACGTTCGAAATACAAAACAAAGATGACAGCTATTCTCTTACTCATGTCTAAGCAGTAAGAACCGCGAGCGAGATCACTAAGCCCTAATGAACTTAGGTAAAACCGATTTATTGGAGTCACAGGTTGACTGGTATTTTCCGCCATAGAATTAGGTATGTGTCCACGGATACTCATGAACTAGAGAAACATTTTAATAAGTTATAGAGAAAAACCAAATTCATTTACGTAGAAACCTTGACATCTCCTGAAGAAACTGGATGTAATAACTATGACTTCTACTAACACTAAACGCAGTGGAGGTATAGGTTACTTTAAGTGCAAAAAAAAGAAAACAGGGAAAGTCAACTATCAACCAACTAGTTTTTTTTTTATTTTAAAGATTTACGGTACAACTAAAAAAGGACATTTTATTGTCGCTGAGTCTCCATCAGTCTCACGAGATCACCGTTCGCCGATCTGATGAGGTGAAGTAGAAGGAATATCGTAATTCTTCAATAAAATAATTTACATTTAGAAATGTATTTGTTAAACAACTACCAGCAACTTTCAAATGTACAACAAATGTCTTATTTTCACTGTATAGTAACATTATACGGTAATACCGTGCTTCTTTGCCTCTTCCTCGTACTTCTTGGTGTACTCTCCAGTGGGATCCCAGTTGTCCTTCAGTTTCGTCCATCCCTCAGCATCGTTATGAATGATCCATTTGATGACCTCTGCTTTCTCCTTCTGCTTGTCGGTGCATTTCCTACAAGTCAGTAGCCAGAGCATCAGGGAGGGCACCAGAAACAAAACATAAAATAATCAGCCCTCTTTACAGAAAAGATCATCAAAAAAACATCATTAACCCTGATGGTTGGTCTGTTAAGACGAAAATAATAACGAGGGATACCGTTAAATAAACTAATCCCTATAAAGGTACAAGAATGTGGATATTACTTAACAATTTTTCTCGATATCCGGAACAGTAATTTAGTGTAGGGTAGAGCAGGGGCTCTCCAAAATACATCACGCAGGACACATTTGGCCGGAGAAAGAGTTTATTCAGCTCATCGCCTTACCAAAAAATTATCGAGTAAACTAAGTTTTATCATAAAAACAGGGGAATACGTGTGTTCTCAAATGCGGAGCGCATTTACTAAGGCTTTCTGTACTCTACGAGGGACTGCCAGCCACGGAGTTTATCTGTTTTAGGGACTACTTTAGGCGCGAGCAAACCTTATCTTTGCTGACTTTCACAAAAAACAAAATGTAGACATAACTTGAGCGACCAACATTTGAAGGATATTTTATTAAACAATACCTAAGTTAGAGCCTTAGTTCAGTTAGTACACATAGATAGGACATGCTAAGGTAGCTGTCATCTTAACGACGTAGGCGCACGAAATTTAAACTCTGCATGGTTTTTATCAGGTTCTTACGACATGAGAGTGGATTTAGAACTTCGGGTGCTGACGCAGTACACCACGTGACCGTGACGTCACGACCCGCGCTCTTCTTCGTAAACAAAGACACGTGTTTTTTGACAGCTGTCAAGGTGACAGCTGTCATCTTGACGGACCATAACCTCACTTTTAAGGAGAATACAGCATCCCTAACCTCACTGCTGCCACCTTCACGGCGCTAAACCTAATTGCTGCCACCTTTTATGCACGTAGTGGCGCGGAATTTAAAATCCACGTACTTTCTTGACACCTGTCAAGATGACAGCTGTCATCTTTAACCACGTGGGCGTGGAATTTCAAACAACAGAACATCGCTAACCTCATTGCTGCCATCTTCACGGAGCTAAACCTCACTGTTGCCACCTTATGCATGTTGTGGCGGGTAATTTAAAATCCACGTAATCTTAACTCAGTACAATATCCCTCTGTAAGCCACGACATGCAGTCGACGCACACTGCTGTGTCATTAGTAATTTAACGCTTATTTCCGGTCGTGAGCCAGCCAGCTCGCGGCATGCAAATATTTACTTTGAATTTACTGTGGGTGAAATGCAGATCTGTTATTTTCCATTTCAATATGTAAGTATAGTTAATCTCAGGTATGTGTTTGCGTTTCTACTGTGCAGGGCTAATAATTTACACGTCAACGCCTTCAAAAACCGGATGCATCTTGTGTATGCGTGTGTAGTTTTACGATGCAGAGTAATAGTAGGCAGTGATTATTGTTTTACCGTTTATTCACATGCTACTGCATGCAGCTATCAGCATGGAACGGACAGGTTCGAACCGCACTGTGAAGATGCGCTTCCGTAGTTTCTCATTTTCGCACCTGGCAAATAATAGAAGTTGTATCTTAGCTGTAATCAACTTTATACTGTAAGATTGGCGACGTGATAGCCTCCAGATCGTAAGATAGTCGGTTCAAACTGTAATTTTAAACGTGGTAGTGGTGATTATTGTTTTAAGATAAATGTAACATTTAATTCTGTATTCGTAGATCGATTTTAAACATTGTGTGTTGTAAGTGTCGATACCGTCACATTTCCAATCCCTCTCATAGCTCATTTCATCTGATTAATAGTAGTGATTATTGGTTGAAGAGGAAGTAAACTTCTATTTCTCTCCCTTGTAAACAAAGTTTCAATTGCATAACATTTTTATAGTGTTAGAACAGGGTTTGAATCCATCATTTTTCTCCTTAACACAATATGATGTAGGACAAAGGTGTCCCCTGCTAAGTAGTGAAATCATTTTATCTGCACAGAAATATGATTTTTTTATTCTGTTACGGTAACTAAATCACTGTACATATGTTTCAGATGCATGTGTTCGAATCCCGCAAAATCGATCTCCTTAGAACAAAGGTATCCACTGCTATGTAGTAATCATTTCATTTGCAGTAATTAAAATAAGTACAACTGTACGTCGGATAGAGATATACGACATTTGCAATTCCATATGTGTTTGCATAGAAGTGCGTTTGTATCAACAGAGAGATTAATCTTATAATGCAGGTTTCAAAATCTCATAATGTTTTGCTTATAAGTTTTTCTGTTTCTAAACACTAATTGAAAACATGTTTCGTCTTGTTCTACAGTCAGTTCTAGTGTATGCTAATTGTAAGTTGTCTTGTCGAATAGACACATACAGCATAGTAACTACTGTGTTTGCGTTATAAGTTTTTTTTCTGTTTAATAGTCAACATGTTTTCTCTCGATGGATGAAGACATACAGCATTAGCTTGTTCTACAATCAATCAATCAATTCTAGTGTGTACTAATTGTAACAGGGTTGAACTTGTCTTGTCGAATAGAGACATACACCACAGTAACTATTGTGTTTGCGTTATAAGTTTTTTCTGTTCTAAACACTAATAGTCAACATGTTTTCTCTTGTTTTACAATCAATTCTAGTGTGTGCTAATTGTAACAGGATTCAACTTGTCTTATAGAATAAAAACATATAGCACAGTAACTATTGTGTTATAAGTTTTTCTGTTCAATAGTCAACATGTTTTCTTTTGCCCTCTTACGTCCTATCGGAGGAGGAGGAGGCTATAAGAGCCTATGTATAGCCAAGAGGAGGAGCCCTTTTACCCTTTTTCTATATGGATGAGGAAGAGGGTGGCTGTGTCCCGTGCCCTTTTGCTATACACAGGGGGAGGAGGAGGGCGGCTGTGTCCCGTCAGAGAAGGAAAATGCCATACGAGCCTATCTATAGCCGCCATCTTGCGCAAGCGCCCCTAGGGCGCATTATAAGAGCAGCCGACATCTTCGCAAGCGGCGCTTAAGCCGTCCCAAAAGAGCCTATGTATAGCCGCCATCTTGCACAAGCGCCACTAAGCCGTCTCATAAGGAGCTGTGTATAACCGCCATCTTCTGCAATTGTCGTCGGGAAGGGCATCTTGCCGTAAAAGGATAGTCCCTTCAAAATAGCGGATGTGACGTTAGGCTAGCTCTCTTAGGCGTCGGGAAGGGCAAACAGCCGTTAAAGTGAGGTTAGGCCCCTCAAGATAGCGACTGTGAGGTTAGGCTCGCTCTCTTATGCAAAATACATAAATTGCCATTACTCATCTACTATACTAGGGTTCAATGATCTTGCAATGGAACCGGCCTAATTACACTACTACGGGCTATGACCTCCGGTGCTGACGCAGCAGAAAAGTGCTGACGCTATAACCTTTGAACTCTCATTGCCCTACTACTCTTATGGTTGACACAGCAATCCAATGCCTTTCCAAAGTAGGGCTCACACTGAATACTTCTAAATCAAAAGCTATAATTATTGAAAATGGGCAATTGATAAACGTTGTTATGAGGACTATCAGTGGACTTCAGGTGTCATCTACTGATAAGCAGGAAAACCTTAAATATTTCAGTGTTACATACAACGAAATAATATTAGACAAAAGGAACATTATAACTAAACTAAACGATAATTTATCGAGACTTGTGAACTCAATTTTTCTTAAACCAGATCAGAAAATTAATATTACAAATCAATACATTTGGCCGAGTTTGATTTATCCTTTACAGTGTGCACCCTTATCGAAACTCAAACGCGGGTTATTAGATGATGTGGATACATTAATCAGAAGTACAGTAAAGGAAATAATTGGTTTACTAACGGATTGTCCAGACTGTATACTCTACAGCTCAAAGAAGTTCGTGGGTTGGGCATTATGAGAGCGTCATGGGTAGCTTTCCTTCAGCACATGAACATCTACAACAGACTGGACTCTGTTACTGACCGAATTCTGGTAGAAACAAGAAATTTTCAACAAGAAATAAAGGGTAGTCTGAGAAGCCTTGGCTTCGATCCCGATGAACAACCTAAGGTACAGACCCTTCGGAAGAAACTGAGAGATCAGCAGTCTGAAACATGGAAAAAACTACCACGCCGTAGAAAAGGTGTCTCGCATTTTTCAGAATGGACACAATCAATCACCTGGATTGCAACGAAGAAAGGACTTTCAACTTCCCAATGGACTAATGCTATTAAAATGAACTGCAATGTGATAGCAGTCCGAAGCGTTCCCGGTAGAAGCCAAGAAAACCGTTGCCAGCACTACAACGAGATAGAAACCCTCCCTCATGTTCTTGGCACCATAGGGTCAGTAGCAGTATTGCAGAACTTCTAAAAATAATCTGGCAGACATTGTCGCGATTGGCAGGAAGAAAGATATCGGCGTTGTTACTGAGCCAACAGAAAGGTTTGAGAGTAACAGTTCACAGGCCAAAGAAGTTGATTCTGAAAAGAAGAGACACTGCGAACCATGGTTTAAGTACTTTGAAGAAAAGTATCACATAGCTGCTGGGAAGTGATTGGGTTACTCTTCGGTGCGCGACGATCTGTCACAAAATTTTCAGTGAATTTCTTCCTTCTTTTTGGTATTCCTCTTTCGTATCTAAAAGATAATTGTTTTTAGATGTTTTATGAGATTCATTGGTAATGGTAAATCATCATTTGTACGGTATGTGTAAAGAAAAATAAAGTTTTCCTGATCGGAGATAGCTGTAGGCCTACAACAGGGGAAATTCAAAATTCAATATATTGTGACAGTTTCGATAGGCCTGACGGCACGAATATAAGAGACTGAGTGGTATATCTTGGAGTTAGTGCTCTTTGCATTCATATGGATTTCACCGACGGACTTAGTACTTCTCTCATTATGTGTTTGGTCATAATTTAATCCTTCATACTGGAGTCGGCGGTTTAGGAATGAATCTGTTTAAGAAAGAAAGAAAGAAAGAAAGAAAGAAAGAAAGAAAGAAAAAAGAAATAGAAACGTGCCTCGTGACTGTACGATAAACCTGAAGACTGTCGCCGGCTGTGTCCAACTTAGCAAACGACTAGTGATACTATTAAATAGCGTACTGAAAAGGCAATGTGTATTCCAATAATAATAATAATAATAATAATAATAATAATAATAATAATAATAATAATAAACTAGCAAATTTAATACAGAAAAGCTGAAAACCAGCGAAGAATTCACTCAGAAACTTCAGTCTTTGGACACAGAAAATTGAGAACAACTGAAAAATGCCATTGTTGAAATGGCTGAGGAAACAGTAATGCTAAAGAAACCAAAGAAGCATCCGTGGTGGACTCAACAATGTTATGAAGCCATAACACAAAGACAAATCGCTTGGCAAAGATGGAATTCCCTGAAGAATCCAGAAAGATATGAAGACTTTCTGGAGGCTAGGAAACATGCAGCGAAAGTGATCGCCAAGTAAAGCGCGCATTTGACAAAAACCAACTGACACAGATCGAGCAGGACTTCAATAAGAATAATACTAGGGATTTCTATAGAACCTTCAAACGCAACCTCACCAAGTACATCCCACCAAGTCTACATTTCCGAGATCACAATGGAAAAGTTGCCTACAACGACAAGTATAACTGCCAAATCTTGGCTAAATATATTGAATCTCTTCTTAACTGCGAAGAACCAGAATCAGAATTCACCTTTGAAGAATCCAGACATCCCTACCCAGACTCTTCTCCCCCCACAAAAGAGGAAATCAAACCGATACTTGCATCATTAAAGAACAACAAAGCACCTGGAGAAGATGCGATAATTGCTGAACTCTGGAAGTCTGCAGGTGAAAAGACGATCGATTAACTGAGATCATCTGCGAGATCTGGGAAACAGAGTAGATCCCAAATGATTGGACAGCAGCCCTGATTCATCCCCTACGTAAGAAAGGTGACAAAACAGATGTAAACAACTATCGCGGCATCTCCCTTCTCTCAGTAACATACAAAATTATCTTCATAGCCCTTCAACCTCGGGCAGAAGAGCAATTTGATTCACAGTTGGGTGAATACCAAGGAGGCTTTAGAAAAGGACGATCTTGTGCAGAGCAGATCATAAACCTTAAGCCTGTCCTGTCGTACCTAAAATCCAGGAATAAGAATTTTTTAGTTACTTTTGTTGACTTCCAAAAAGCCTAAGACTCCATAGATCGGCACACACTCCTCCGCATTCTGAAGGAAATGGGCTTAGACAACAAAACGAGAGCTATCATTCAACAGACCTTAACCAGCACTACGTCCAGGGTGAAATTCAGCGGAGAAATTTCGAACGTCTTGGAAATCAAGACTGGTGTTAGGCAAGGGGGTGGACTATGACCGCTTCTCTTCAACTGCGTTCTGGAGAAAATCATTCGGGAATGGCGCAAGGAGATGTGCAAGGAAGACGTTGAGAATGGCCTTAGAATAGGATATAAGAAAGATGATCTTATCATAGACTGCCTAGCTTTTGCAGATGACCTAGCGATCTTTTCTGATTCCCTAGATACTGCTGAAAAACAAATTAACCAACTGAGAATCCAAGCAGCAAAAGCTGGCCTCCAAATCTCTTTCCAAAAAACAGAGTTTATAACCAACATCAAGCCAGCTTCCAGAGGGCTCATTGTGGAACAGGGAAAAATCAAGCAGGTGGAAAAGTTTAAGTACTTAGGCGAGTGGATAGTACCTAACAACTCTGAGAAAGAAGCAATCATGTGCAGAATCAACAAGATGGAGGTGGCATATCAGCTGACTAGGAATGTCTACAACAAAAGATCAGTGTCCATCAACGCCAAGCTTAGGCATTATTATTCGGTTGTACGCCCGGAAGCACTGTTTGCAGCAGAATGCCTTGCAATGAACAGAAAAGGTCTTATGGAGCAGCTAGAAGCTGAAGAAAGGACAATCCTGAGAAAGATTCTTGGACCAATCAAAGAAAATGGTGAGTACAGGAGACGACACAACAGCGATCTGTACCAGCATATGGAGAGGATAACGGACACGATTCGGAAAAGGAGGATTAATTTTTATGGCCATATAGCACGCATGAGCACACAGAGACAGACCAATAGGATCTTTTCCTACTTTCTTAACAAGAGAACCAAGGGACCCTGGTTTATCGAAGTTGAAAAAGACCTTCAAGAAACAGGAATCACACTCGAAGACATCCAGAAACGTGCTCCTCTCCAGAAAAAGCTCCGGGGATACAAGAGGTTCCAAGAAAGGCCAAAGTTGAAAACAGGCAAGAAGTGGACTGATGAAAGAAAGGAGACTCACAGAACGAGAATGCGTGAGTACTGGGGAAGAATTAAAGCTCAAGGATGCAAACGGTTGGAATAACGTGGTCCACAGCAGGCCGAAACGAAGAAATAATAATAATAATAATAATAATAATAATAATAATAATAATAATAATAATAATAATAATAATATTTCTGATTATTATTTTGCAAGTAAAACAAATGTGGTAAATTATTGACACAGTTGTGAATTTGACCAGGTTTCCGGTCTGAGCAACCGTGTGCGCAATGCTCCAAGGACTCTCGCTCGCCAGCTGATGTTGGAAGTAGGTTACTGGGTCAATGAGTCGCTGGACGCCAGTCTTGATCTATACGTCGTCCAGGCGAAGGACTTGGCTTGCTAGCAGACAGTCATTCTTTCTGCGAAGTCTGAAGAAGTAAAACTTTGATTTCAAGTAACTTTATGCCCCGCAAACATATCACTTGGGCTATTCTGTTTGATAACGTGCATAAAATAGCAGACGTCAAGCTAAGTCGAGTTTCCTTCTGTACATATTCTTTGGACAATATTTCCAGGAATTGGTGGTGTGACAAATTTATTGATAGTTATTGTGAAAGTTTCAGCTTGAAATCCAAGAAGAGGACAGCTACAATTTCCATCATGGTGATGTTACCTAACGCTGTGTGTGATAGTGCTGATATGGAGGCTTGAATCAGGAGACCGTAGCTGACTGCGATGGGTTGAGAGGAAGTCACATATAATTGTACTATTGAGAACGACCAGCCGCCCAGCATCATGAAGACATCTTAAAGCTAAGTCGACGCAATTGTATAATAAATATCTATTCTGTAGTGGGATAGTCATGTAGTTAAAATTGGTAAATGGCCTTGTATTTTGGTATAGCTGCGTAGTTGTAGCACTATGCCATATTGTAGTATTAGTAGATGATCTTCACATACGTTGTTTCCGTTAGATAGGAGTGATATAATATTGGATGGTATATGTGACTTTTGAATTATGTTCGACGAATCAGTTCGTAATAATTCTTATGATTCCACTTTGTAAATTCATTCTAGACATGACTGGTGGAGAATTGTCAGGATCTTCGACTACGTAAATTAGATTTTCTCGGAAGTAAGTCGTCGCACAGAAACGGGTTATAATTTCAAATAGTATCTGTTGGAATATAATTGTGTGTGATCTTTAAACTTAAGTCTTGAAAAATGATTCCATTACTTTGAATCAGAACCTGCTAACGTGGATGCAGAGGAGAAATAGTTAAATCGAGACACGAGAACCGGTAGATGGATTGGATCTTTGAGAATTCAAATATAATTGTATACGCGTAGGACTTGTTGTGTGATGCTATAGTGATGAATTTGTGACATTCCGGGGCGGATCACAAATGTATCGTCGTGTGATACGGGATATTACTTTAGATTTCACGATTGTTAACGTGATAATTTTGTGTTTTCGAGGGAGATTAAATTATAGTGCAAAATGGATGTATTTCTTCGAGGGTAAAGTCACGCCATGACTACAGGAGTTGATTATTGATGAAAATGACAGTGAGTTATTGTAATACCCCATTTTGAATATTTGAGCGATTTTAGATGATTATAGTCCGCGTATATTTGAATTTTGACTACATCTTCGATGAATTGTGTCTAATTAGGTTATATCCCGAATTCTCCGTAATTTGTAACTTTAATATTTGCGTTAACTCACTGTGGTTCTGGAATAGTCATCGAGATTTTTCCCGAATTCGAGACTTTTCCCGAATATTTGAGCACTTTCATCCGGGTCATCTACTTGTATATTAGAAACTTCGAGGTACATTTAACATTGCTAGGAATATTCGACTGTATTTGGATGTTATGATCATCTTCCGAGTTGCTAAATGTGTAAATATTGTAAAATAGTTTGTAGATCTTATTGTAACATAGAATTATAATCATGTTTACGGTAGTTTGAGTTCATCTTGTATTTTATTGTCTCAGATGTTATTTTGCCATGTGGGCAGTGTTACTTTCTTTCATATTCGCATCCAAGAATAATTATGTGGCGTTTCTGGAATTAGATTTTGAGTTATGCAGACCATTTGTGATGATTAAAATGACATTTCCTGACTTTAATTTAACTTAGTGGTTTAATTTCACTAATCCAGTAAGGAACTAGTAACTGAACAGATAATTATTTCGTTGAGTCGATTAAGTTTAAGGGAAAATTATTGCATCAAAGTATGTAACAATAAATTTACATTTCGGGTAAATAATGGAGAATTTGATATAATTATCGTACAAATATTTAATTTTTTCTTTTTTCTAATATTTCAGATTGGATCATCAGACCCAAGATCTTTCAGTTAGTTAAATGAAAAGTGTTTGCAGTAATAAAATTATCGAAATCAATATGTAACTGTGATTTGTTAGGTAAAGATAGGGCGAAGATTCATGTACCACCCCATTTGACTTATCTTGTTTGTACGTCAAGATCAGAATTTTAAAATTTATTAGAGATAATTTCCACAATCATAGTTATTAGAGGATGACAATCTGAGACTTTTTATGTTAATAAACCATGCCATATGGGAATTTTACTCTGTATTTTCTTTATTACATGCCACAATATCAATTATTTTCCTATGCATGCCACACCCTTGGTTATGTTACATAAGCGTCCTATTTGCGAACTGAGCACCCCTGAGGCGTCACTGTTCTCCGGCTGTTGACTAGATTAACGGGTACAATATATATAAGCTCTTTTATCCTAAGATAAATAGTGCGAAAATCATTATCTATTTGATGCTGTTACCGTACGGTACTCCTTGTTCTAGGGCGGCTATCCCTTGTGGGTTCTCTCTCTCTCTCTCTCTCTCTCTCTCTCTCACACACACACACCCTCCAGTCAAAACCCCCTTAGGGGTGTGTTGTTTTAAGTCCACTTCTTATCTGTATCCTTATAAAAATAATTAAATTCCCTTTACACCCGCTTAAGTTGATTACACCCTCCCCCGCCACAAAATGCGTGTAACATTATTTTTAAAGGAGATTCCAAATACCAATTTTCTCGTCCGTAACATCCTTCGTTTTCGAGATAAGTATCCTCAAACAAATAATTCAACTCATTTTTCAATTCATTTATCCCCACCCTCTTTTAATTGGGGTTTCCGGATGCAAAAGAATACGCGTTTCTTTGTTTTTAAAGGGGATTCTAAATACAAATTTTCATGTCTGTACCATCTTCAGTTCTTAAGGTATAAGTATCCTCATTGTTTATACAACTCCCATCCCTTAAATGTTTTCCCAGAAACAAAAAGTATATGTTACTTTATTTTTAAAAGAGGTTTAAAATACCAATTTTCACGTATTTAAAATGTGGTAGGTTTGTTATATATACTGTAGATATGCTCAGTTTCAAAATACACCCCCTTTAACACTTCCCCTTAAGTGGATTTTCAGAAAACAAATTATGCGTGTTCCTTTACTTTTACAGGAGATACCAAATACCAATTTTCACGTCTGCAACATGTTACGTTTTTGAGATACTGCATATCCTATATATCCTGATTTTAAAAATTCACCCCCTTTGTCACTCCCGTTTACCACCTCATAAGAAGATTTTCCAAAAAGAAAAATGTGCGTGTTCCTTTATTTTTAAAGAATACTTCAAATACAAATTTTTAAGACTGTAACGACCTCAGTTTTTGAGATATAAGTATCCCCATGAGAGGTGTTCCACCCCTTTTTCACCTTTCTTCATCCCCCTTAAGAGAATTTTTCGAAAACAAAGTAATACTTGTTTCCTTATTTTTAAAGAAGATTCCAAATACCAATGTTCACGACTTTAAACTGTTAAGGTCTTGAGATATACAGTAGATACACCCATCTTAAAAATTCACCACCCAGTCACTTTTTACCCCTTAGCAATGGCATGTTCAAAAATCCTCCCTTAGTGAGCACCTACATTGTAATATAAATGTATCCCCAGGGGAGGGACCAAAAGGTAATTCGCAAATATCTATATTTTTTTTTTCGCTAGGGGCTTTACGTCGCACCGACACAGATAGGTCTTATGGCGACGATGGGATAGGAAAGGCTTAGGAGTTGGAAGGAAGCGGCCGTGGCCTTAATTAAGGTACAGCCCCAGCATTTGCCTGGTGTGAAAATGGGAAACCACGGAAAACCATTTTCAGGGCTGCCGATAGTGGGATTCGAACCTACTATCTCCCGGATGCAAGCTCACAGCCGCGCGCCTCTACGCGCACGGCCAACTCGCCCGGTAATATCTATATTATTAGTAGTCCAATCGATAAATACTACACAACAAAAGTTAAATAGAAAACAAGGAAGCAAGTACGTCACGACAAGCCCCTGAAAGGGAGAGGCATGATGACTGATGTGCCTTAGAATTCGGGAAACAATACGAAGGAAGAAAGGTAATCATGCATAAGCTAAGTGAATATCCAGTCAAGTACGGTTACTACAGCTAGTTATTATATATGGAATTGTAGACTGAGTCTGTTATGTTCTAGTAGAAACATCAGCTATAATAATAATAATAGTAATAATAGAACAAATAATTATTTTGAAACAACAAGCTGTAAAGGCTGGACTTAGATCTCCTTTGAAAAAAGCAAAAAACAAAGTACTTGACTAATATCCCTACACCTCACCAACAGCTAAAGACACAGTATGGTAAGACTGAATGAATTAACAGCTTCAAATATCTCGGTGAGATTGTGCAGATGGGATCAATGAAAGAGAAGCTAACAACAATACTGTAGGTGAGTAGGATGCCCGCAGCGTTTCGCAGAACACACGACCTGGCAATTTCAATGCAAGCTGCTCAGACATTACAACACGGTGATTAAACCCGAATTTCTCTATGAAAATTAATTCCTCTGAGTTACTGGAAAGGCTGGTCTGAGAGAAGCTGAAAAGTTTGAGAGGAAGATCCTTCGAGATATAATGGGCCCAAATATCGTGGCTGGACAATACAGCTTGTGAGGACGAGAAAACCTAACGACTGATGGAATCCATCAAGAAGCGACGACTCAAGTTCTATTGACACCTATTTAGAAAGGAAGACAAGCGATTGACAAACAAAATGGTTACCATACTCAGTAGTAACCTAACATACGTGATAAGTGCTTCAGAGAGATCAGGAAGGATCGGAAATCCCCCTGTAGTTGGGGGCGGTAGAATGATACCAACGGTGTCACCTGCCTGTCGTAAGAGGCGACTAAAAGGGGTCCCGGGTGCTCTGAACATTTGAGCGTGGATTGGCAAATACGGGGCCTTTAGCTGAGTCGTGGCATTGCTTCCACTTACTTGTGCTAGGCTCCTCACTTTCATCTATCCTATCCAACCTTCCTTAGTCAACTCTTGTTCTTTTCCGATCCCGACGCTATTAGGTTTCCTAGGGCTGGGGTGTCTTTCATTTTCATGCCATTCGTAGCCCTTGTCTCTCTTTGGCCAGTACCTTCATTTCTCGAAGTGTCGCATCCTTTCCATTTTTCTCTCTGATTAGTGTTAGAAAGAGAATGGTTGCCTAGTTGTACTTCCTCTCAGAACAGTAATCACAAGCACCACCACCAAGGATCTAAAAAAAGTGGAATAAATCGTGAAGACATTTGAACAGAACTGAGTACCGACACCAGATCTGTAACTTCAAGGGCTTTCGTGAAGAACAGCGGGTGGACAGCAGAAAGGAGACAGACTGCAAGAGAGAGAATGCAACGGTACTAGGCTGCAAAGAAAGCTTCTAAAATGTATATATGATTATTGTGGCCTTATCTATGTAATTAAAGTTCTAGGGGTCTGCTGTCTGTAATTTCATTCCTTTTGTCAATTTTTTACATATTTATCAGATTAAGGTCGACTCAAGACCGTATCAGTGCTTTTTACCTTTCGTATCTGTTTGTCTGTTTGTCCTCCTGTTCCACCTTCATGCCGAAACGACTGGATTGATTTCGAACAAACTTCATATATAGAGTATCAGGGGAAGGTTTCGATATGCATATTTTTGGAAAATCACTGGATAAAATTGGGCTTTATAGGGAAACCAAAACAGCTTTCTTCCATTTTCTCTTATACCATTGATTTTCTTTAAAATCCGTCGACTGTATGTGAAACGTCTTTTCATTATAAACAACTTTTTGTTATGAGCGTAATTTAGCTTACTCTTCAAATGAGGGTGAAAATTAGTATTTTCTGCAGGTTTCATGTCATTTTCTTCAAAATTCCTGTAAACACTTGGTTGTTCCTTGCGCAGAAAGCGACAGAGACGTAATGCTGCCATTCTGCGGGATATTTGCGGAATCCCGCTGGAGGTTACAATCGTCATCGAATAGCTCTTAAGGGGCTGTTAACATTTGAATAGTACGTCGGAGTGTAGCCCATGATTTCACACTGTAAGATGTTTTCTGGCATTTGATATAAATTTTACTGTATTTCTCTTCTACTTCTGTTTTCCGCTTTATTTCCTTTGACTCTTTAGGCTTAAATAATAACACCATAAGTCATCTTCTGATCTGTTTACCTAAGAATCCCTGCGCCTACATTTCTCCTCTGTTATTGCCTTCTGATATCCTCATATCATCACACTTTAGCGAAGGGCATTTCATTTCACAATACATCCACTTGGTATTTACATATTTGTCCCATCCGGCTGTCCTCAGCTATAATCCTATTTTCCATTAATCTCAACTTTCTTAACTGTAATACTTTCTTCCTTTATTACTCCGTATGTATGCGAGTTGCTAATCCAGAAACATGGATACTCTTTCCTTTGAGGAAAAATTCCAAGCTGTTCAAATGTATAACTTTTTGGCCCCGGAACATATCGAAGTATACAGGCAATTTCAATGAGGGTTGCAGACCTTTTGTTTCGTGATAATTGGTGGCTATATGGTAAATCGTATCACAAAATAGAAAACACAATCGCGTTTCAATTTGAAGAGATCTATAACTTTGGTCCTATGACATATTGTCGTATCTCGATCCCTAACACATTAGATAGAGCTGCATTTCTCAATTTGAAGTTAAGTTTGTACTTTTTACATGCATATTGTACCCTACAGGGCACATCAATACTGCAGGATCATACCTACCTGCTCACCTTCTCTTGCATACGGGCACCAGCTCAGCTGCAGTCGGCAGAAGTGGTCGATAGTTGGGTTCTTATGACGAGAGGATCATGGGAAACTCATACAATTACATTAAACTACGAAATGAGGAACACTTTCGCTGTGATCAGAATTTTGAGCATAAGTTTGTATTCATATCTCAAATTATTTACAATGATTGCACCTGGAGTGCCCAAATAAGTGCCCCAAAGGCTCACATCTACAGTTTAAAAGGAAAACAAAGAAAATACAATCTGGATGATGACGTTATGGTGAAGTTTGTCGATCTGTGAACCAAGAAAGACCGGATGTGTTCCCCCACATGGAAACCGCATCCCTATGCCTGCGATATAAAATGATATGTTGGTAGAATTAAGGATACCCGCAGAGATTATCGCTATTATGAAAGTTTCCTCCCATACCGGGATATTTATATACACCAAAAATAGCAGCACAATAAGTAATAAAAATAATCTCAGATAACCTACTCTAGCGCCCTCAATTTCATATTTACACGGACGTGAACCCACGTCCACCAGGCAGAATTTCGTGTCAACCGATGGACTCTCACAATAATTATATCGTGCAAGATAACTTAAGGGTAAATATGCAACCATAAGAAATGCAGAAACAACAAAAAAATAAAGGAAATGAGATAAACGTTCGAATGAATGAGGTAACAGTGTCCCCAGAAAACATCTCTGTTTCAAAGGAAAGATGACCTTCCCGCGGGCTACACCAAGATGGCTGCGCTACCCCCAGAGTGCGGGCCGTGCATTGACCTGCTTCGTCTAGCCATGAGGGACTCGCCCTAAGCAAAAAAATTTGTAAACACACCGACCGGCTGTGACCCAGTATACTGGTTCTCGTGCTCCCAGAGCTAACTTCACAAAGGGGCTTTTATTTATCTACGCTTGACAAAGCAAAATAGCCACAAAAATAAGTGAGGAAATACATCTTACACTATGTATCCGATTTCACTGACAAACAACCACGGGCCCCAATTATAACATAAAAAGTCTACGATCGTACTACACCCGATAAATCAAATATCGTCAAATTTACGACGAGGTCACAGTCACCTAAGGTCTGTGGTTCAAGCCCTGTCTGGCAGAGTCGCACAGAGTCCAATAATATTAATGTCTCCACCAGCGTTACAGATCACGTTCATTTAAGTTGCATAAATAGAGCCATGCCTATGATCGAAATACGATTAGCATGCACCCCTAACATCACGCAGATATGTCTGCCCTTCCCCATAAGATGAAAGGATGATTATACACGTACCCTAATCATACAAGAGAAAAGAAAACGTATCCAACGACCGACACAAAGACATGTTCCGTCTACCACTCTCAAGCAACTTATATCCGCATGGCACGCAACATCTTGCCGTGTTATCAAGATTAAATCATTGTCTGCTTTACATAAAGATGAAAAAACAAATCTAACTACTCTTACCCTTAGATATATCAAAACAATCTTAATATGCAGCCTGATGGGCCACAATCAAATCCTATATTAATATTTACAAGTTTAATTCTACTATCTCTGCGTGACACCTTAACTCTACCACATGTCTAATATCTCATGGTCCACTTATCTCATTATGGTGATCTCCTCCTCTCTCCCTCCGGGTAGGCTATCATGATTTAGCCCATCACGGTAGAGGTCTCAGCCAGGGTCGATTCTTGGAGTCCGGTCTTCCTGCCCCGCTGATCCATGGTGCTGTCTTCTTCTTGAGGGATGCCTCGTTCAATGTAGCGTCTTCGAAGCCACGCTCTGAAGTTCTTGCACCTCACTTCCCTCGGAATATCTCGACTTCTTACCACAATGAAATATTCACTTTAAACACAACGCAACATTCTGGACTTCATGTATGTTGAGCTAACATACAGCGCTAACACTTTGCAATATACATTCCTCGTCCTCCATTCTCGTATTACTGAATACTCGCTAACTTGTGCACTATGCCACAAACTATTTTCTGCTCTAGAGACTATCTACTCGGTTATTGTGTTTTTATGCCCGCTTAATTTGGATTCAACAGTCTATCAGAGGATAAATATAGCCCTCCTTAGCCTATTGTCCACCCTTCCTCGGCACCTCGGGAGCTTCGCCCCTACCGCTATTATCAGAGTCTATAAGTACGGCGTTCTTTCGTTGCTGATACAATTAACCACAGGCGATCTCACTGATAGGTATCTGAACGTCGCGCCACCTATAAATCCACCACCTGTAACTCTGTAAGTCACCGATCCACTGGATCAACGTTATCGCACTGTAATAATTACACACTGTCTTTGTTCTGAACAAAAGGTTTCTGGCGCAATCTAGGCAGACGTGCGACGCGTGCTGGCAGCAATATGATCAACTGGATGATCTCCCCCCATATCACTCAGCTTTTATATGAGGCAACACACCAAAGGACGCCAGGGAAAGTCCCGAGAAACAACTTGAGTCTGGAATGTGGCCACTACAGAGCTTCCCACGGTGGTTCTGCTTGGTACATATTTATTGATCTCATTCTATGTTAATAAACCTAGAGGTATCTATAGCTTCGTAAAATTCTAGCAATCATTTCCATCTTTTTATTTTCCTGAGAAGCCTTCAATTACGGGAATTACGACACAATTTCCGTAATGTGGTGGGCCTGTCTGCTCCCGCTAAAAATCTCTGTTAAGATGGCAGGTCTCTCCCCCAGACAAAATCCCATCTCTCTTTCTCTCTTCCTCACATATTCTTTCTTCGTCACACATGACCACTCCTTGCCTCGGGAAATCACCTTCTCGATTCCCGCGCTCTGTATAGCATCACGCCCTCACAAGCGGCGTCCTAATGCAAATATTTTACTGCGTTAAATATCCATTCTCGCGGTTAAATGTAATGGTACAATATCTTGTTTTTGTCACACTTACGGGAAAGATAGAATCATCAAATCCGGTATGCACATTGATACGACCGGTGGTAATATGTTAGTCAAATTTTATGTTTCCAGCTGCTGCATAGGTATCCGAAAAATGAAGTAATGTGTGAAAACTCTAGCCAAATTTCACCCTATTTAATGTTTCTATCTCAATATAACCAAGGGCTGCCTAGCCGAGGCGGTAAAGGCATGCTCGGTTCGCCCGGAAGGACGTGGGTTCGAATCCCCGTCAGGAAGTCGTAAAATTTAATGAAACGAGATTTCCACTTCCGGAGGTGCATATGGCCCTGAGATTCACTCAGCCTACACCAAAAATGAGTACCAGGTTAATTCCTGGGGGCAAAGGCGGCCGGGCGTAGAGCTAACCACTCTACCCCATCACGTGCCGAGGTTAACAATGGTGGAAACCTTTACCTTCCACTCCTGCAAGGGCCTTAATGGCCTGTACGGAGGTGACTTTGCTTTGCTATCTCAATATAACCATTAAATATAAGAGATATGAAAACAGGTCATAGGGCCAACGATATGGAACACTAAAAGAGGCGCCTGATGACGTAATCCGTTTGTTGATATGACGTATCGTTTAAAAGCAGTAAAACTCGAAATATATGTCTGCACTTATAAACGTTACGTCCCTTTGTTATATACGTAATTTAGCATGGTCACTGGACACTCTCTCTCCTTCGAGGGAATATTCGAGGCTGTTCAAATGTATTACTTTTTGGCCCCGGAAAATATGGAAATATGGAGGCAATTCCAATGACGGTGCACACCTTCGTTTCGGGATAATTGGTGGCTAAACGGTAAGTCGTATCATTCCGTATAAGAAAACAGAAAGCACAATCGTCTTTCAGTTTGGAGAGACATTCAATGTTGGTCCTATGCCTTATCGTCGTATCTCGATTCTTTATATTTAAGATAGCGCAACATTTCGAGGTTACAATCAACTCGATTGCGACCAGCATTAGGAAAGGGGACCTGTCATTATCATTAAATCTATCCAACTCCATTGCGAATGGCAGCTGAGAAGTGAGCCTGCCGTTATTGTAGAAACTCCTAAAATTGACTGTGAATGGCAGTAGGAAATGTCACTTCCCATTATCATGTAAATTTCCCCAACGTGCACCTTACATGGGAAACAACGTACAGGGTCCTCCCTGTTTTATTTCTCGGATAGCCCTAAGAGACGTAAATTTAATATAATATTACTCACTGCGGCCAACGGTCGTAGCTGTGTTGAAAGACCGGAACCCGTGAGATCTCCAAAGTTAAGCAATATTGGGGATGGTCAAGATTTGGTTTGGTTGCCACGCGCTGTTGGTGAGGGTAAAAGGAATGGAGGAGCGGAAAGGAAGTGGCCACCCTACCGTACGTAAACTCCGGCTCAGTCACACCTCTGCGGAGGTTCGGACCTGCCTTCGGGCAGAATACACCCTTACCTTTTACTCACTGCGTGTGCAGTAACTTACGTAGAACTCCGTATACAAGGTATAATACCGTAGCGAAACACGAGTACATTTGCCAATAATAATATTAAAAATAACAATAATAATAATAATCATCATCATCATCTGTTTACCCTCCAGGTTCGGTTTTTCCCTCGGACTTAGCGAGGGATCCCACCTCTACCGCCTCAAGGGCAGTGTCCTGGAGCTTCAGACTCTTGGTCGGGGGATACAACTGGGGAGTATGACCAGTACCTCGTCCAGGCGGCCTCACCTGCTATGCTGAACAGGGGCCTTGTGGAGGGTTGGAAAGATTGGAGGGGATAGGCAAGGGAGAGGGAAGGAAGCGGCCCTGGCCTTAAGTTAGGTACCATCCCGGCATTCGCCTGGAGGAGAAGTGGGAGACCACGGAAAACCACTTCCAGGATGGCTGAGGTGGGAATCGAACCCACCTCTACTCAGTTGACCTCCCGAGGCTGAGTGGACCCCGTTCGAGCCTTCGT
The DNA here is from genome assembly GCF_040414725.1 of Anabrus simplex. Taxonomy (NCBI): domain Eukaryota; kingdom Metazoa; phylum Arthropoda; class Insecta; order Orthoptera; family Tettigoniidae; genus Anabrus; species Anabrus simplex. The sequence continues at coordinate 370,421,464 of NC_090269.1, read as the reverse complement.
ACCACTTTTCAAATTTCGTGGCAGAGCCGGGAATCGAACCCGGGCCTCCGGGGGTGGCAGCTAATCACGCCAACCACTACACCACAGAGGCGGACTAACAATAATAATAATAAGTATAATAATCGACAGTGAATAAATATTACGTGTGAAGGTCCCTGGCTTCTTATCAATGTGGCTGAAGTTTGAAACCTGTATAGTAAATAAGGGATTTTTGAAGTAAAATGTAATGTCATTGTGGTCGGACTCCTCATTACACTGAGGGTAACGTGGCTCAGATTATTTTATCATCGATCCTTTCTTTCATATCACGTGAAATGTATTGTCAACCAGGACAACGATATGCTTTAGTAGTATGTTTGTTTTCATTCAATATCAATTTCGAAGAAATCATTCAGAAGGCTGGTATCACATTAACTCATGTCTAATACAAATCATGAAGTGTCTTAGGCTGTCCGGTCATAACTTATGTCTTGGAGATGTTGGAAACCCGTGGGTAGCGTGACGACTTGCTCATTCGTATTACATGACATTTATCGCCATGACTGTCAGCTCCTTAGTTGACTTCAAGAGGCTGAGTGAAACGATTTCCTAATCAATTGAATTCTTTGAACGATTCAGGAATGGAACACAGTGTCTCCATACAAGCAGAGAAGATTCAACTCGTACATCATGGGGCAGACGGATGATGTAATACTAAATAGAGTATAAGTTACAGGATTGTGAAAGATTACTTTTTTTTTTTTTTTTTTTTGCTGTTTGCTTTACGTCGCACCGACTCAGATAAGTCTTATGGCGACGATGGGATAGGAAAGGGAAGGAAGCGGCCGTAGCCTTAAGTAAGGTACAGACCCAGCACTTGCCTGGTGTAAAAATGGGAAACCACGAAAAACCATCTTCAGGGCTGCCGACAGTGGGGTTCTAACCTACTATCTCCCGATTACTGGATACTGGCCGCACTTAAGCGACTGCAGCTATCGAGATCGGTAAAAATTACAAAAAAGAAGGCCTCGGCTAAGTTGTGAGATGGACAGCAGACAATTATATTAAGGTGAATGGGATGAAAGGCAAGAGAACAAGAGGATAAGTCCTCTCATTATTAATTATTATGTTGATGGAGAAGATAAACTTAATGGGGAACAATGTGGTAAGTACCTAAGTGTTAATACGAGGAAAGATCTTAATTGCGGAAATCACATTAACGAGGTTGTGAATGAAGTTTTATAAGACTATGAGGGTTTTTATGGGTTTGAAGTAAGCATACAAAGGGTACAGCTGCCTTATAAGACACTGAGACTCGAATTAGAATATGTTTCCACTTTATGGAACCCTCACAATGATTACTTGATTCGTGAAATGGGAAAGATACAAAGGATAGAAACACGATTTGTTCTGAGAAATTTCCGACGAAAGAGTAGTGTTAGGAAAATGTTTCAAACTTTGGACTGGGAAGACTAGGTAGTAAGAAGACGAGCTGTCAGAGGTGAGTTAAAGAGATCGTCAATACACGAATACACTTAACTGGAATTTTTAATAATACTGTTATTGGCTTTACGTCCCACTAACTACTTTTACGGTTTTCGGAGACGCCGAGGTACTGGAATTTATTCCAGCGAGAGTTCTTTAGTAAATCTACTGACACGAGGCTGGCGTACCTGAGCCAGGGTTGAACGTGCCAAGTAGGGGTCAGAAGGCCAATGCCTCAGCCGTCTGAGCCACTCAGTTCAACAAATGTAATTTTTAAACGTGAGAAATATCACAATAAGAAATTGGAAGCCCGACTCATTCATCGCAAAATCTCACACTTCTGAGCCGGGCTGAGTGGCTCAGGATGTTAAGGCGCTGACTTTCCGGGCCCAAATTGGCAGGTTCGATCCTGGTTCAGTCCGGTGATGTTTATAAGTGCTCATGTATGTCTGCCAGCGTCGGTCAATTTACCGGCACGAAAAAAACTCTGTGGGACAATGTTCTGGCACTTATACGTTTCGGAAAATCGCAAAAGTAGTTAGTCGGAAGTAAATCCAATGACATTATTATCATATTATCACACTTCCCATCAAAAGATAGGGCTAAAATTTGATAAAAGTGTTCCTTGTGAGGTAGTTATTTACACACCTGCAATGGAAAGTTATATTTAACGTCGCCATTTAGGACGGAGTTTCGAAACGAATAACGTAAACTTGAGTGGCTGTTGCGAATAATATTTTTTCATACTGTGGTGAATTTATTTATTTATTTATTTATTTATTTATTTATTTATTTATTTATTTATTTATTTATTTATTTATTTATTTATTTATTTATTTATTTATTTATTTATTTATTTATTTATTTATTTCAAATTGTACATTTTATTATAAATAATCACGCAAATCATCTGTGTTTGACTCATGCACTGGCATTTTTGCTTTGTTGTGAGTATGTTGCCAACAGATGTGTACATAGAGTTATGTGGTGATGTCATTCGAAGCAGCAAACTACGCTGCTAGAGTCGTAAACATAGGGATTATTGAAGTTAATACGAAATTTGTGATATACTGTAAAATTTACGATATTTACCTGTTTGAATAGATTAATCTATACATTATTTAACATGATGATGGCGTCACTGTAGTAACACATCAATGAGAACAGAGTTGCAACCAGGCAACTCTGGTATCTAATACGGTAGAGAAAGTTTACACTTTGTTTTTACTAGTTCCTTATTTCCTTCGAATACTGGCTACTGATGACCGGTTGCCGAGACCACCGCCTGAACGCTGCTAATTTGTATGACTTAACGAGTAAATGGCTGCGTAATAGAAAAGTATATTGCATTATTGGGTAGATACTATACTATATCATATTGCTTACTCTAAGATGTTCCCATTGACTATAGTGGGATAAGTGGAGGCAGGGGTAAAAGCCCTCTACTTTGCCACCAACAAAAGAATATAATAAACAAATAAACCTCTCCTCTATTCTCTAGGACATTACCCAAAGTGACGAGATGAAATATTCGATAATTTCCTTCATTTCACATATTCCCTAAATGTTCCAAATTACTTTGTTGGCAGTGAGTAGTTCTTTCGGCTGAATACCTCTAGATAGGCATGTGATCACCAATGATATTAAAATAAGCCATCCATAAACTCACACCATTTCAAAGATAGACCAAAAACTCAACTTCATTAAAAAACATACGGAATAAACAGCATTTAACTTTTATAATTTTCACATCAAGAGTTACGTATCTAGAATAGAGCACAAATCTAATTTTCATTCAGTCACTACTGTTCTGCATTTAGCGCAGTCGCCCAGGTGACAGATTCCCTATTTGTTGTCTTCCTAGACTTTTCTTAAATGATTGCAAAGAAATTGGAAATTTATTGAACATCTCCCTTGGTAAGTTATTCCAATCCCTAACTCCACTTACTATAAACGAATATTTGCCCCAATTTCTCCTCTTGAATTCCAACTTTATCTTCATATTGTGATCTTTCCTACTTTTAAAGACGCCACTCAAACGTATTCGTCAACTAATGTCATTCCACGCCATCTCTCCGCTGAGAGCTCGGAACATACCACTTAGTCGAGCAGCTCGTCTCCTTTCTCCCAAGTCTTCCCAGCCCAAACCTTGCACATTTTTGTAACGCTACTCTTTTGTCGGAAATCACAGAGAACAAATCGAGCTGCTTTTCTTTGGATTTTTTCCAGTTCTTGAATCAAGTAATCCTGGTGAGTGTCCCATACACTGCAACCATACTCTAGTAGGGGTCTCACGAGAGACTTATACGCCCTCTCTTTTACGTCCTTACTACAACCCCTAAATACCCTCAAAACCATGTGCAGAGATGTGTACGCTTTATTTACAATCATATTTACGTGATTACTCCAATGAAGGTCTTTCCTTATATTAACACCTAGGTACCTACAATGAGCTCCAAAAGGAACTTTCACCCCATCATGGCAGCAATTAATTCTGAGAGGACTTTTCCTATTTGTAAAACTCAAAACCTGACTTTTAACCCCATTTATCATCATACCCTTGCGTTCTGCCCATCACACAACATTATGGAGGTCATTTTTCAGTTGCTCAAAATCTTGTAACTTATTTCTCTGTACAGATTAACATCATCTGCAGAAAGCCTTATCTATGATTCAACTTCTTTACACATATCATTGATATATATATAAGAAAACATAAAGGTCAATAATACTGCCTTTAGGAATTCTCCCCTTAATTATTACAAGGACAGGTAAAGCTTCACCCACTCTAATTCTCTGAGTTCTATTTTCTAGAAACACAGCCTCCCATTCAGTCACTCTTTTGTCAATTCCAATTTGCACTTATTTTTGCCAGTAGTCTCCCATGATCTACCCTATCAAATGCCTTAGATAGATCAATTGCGATACAATCCATTCGATCTCCTGAATCCAGGATATCTGCTATATCTTTCTGGAATCCTACAAGTTGAGCTTCAGTAGAATAACCTTTCCTAAACCAAAAACTGCCTTCTAGCAGACAAGTTATTAATTTCGCAAACATGTGTAATACAGTATAATCAGAAAAAATGCTTTCCCAAAGCTTACATACAATGCATGTCAAACTGACTGGCCTGTAATTTTCAGCTTTATATCTATCACCCATTCCTTTATACACAGGGGCTACTATAGCAACTCTCCATTCATTTGGTATAGCTCCTTGATGCAAACAATAATCAAATAAGTACCTCAGATATGGTACTATATCCCAGCCCATTGTCTTTAGTATATCCCCCGAAACCTTATAAATTCCAGCAGCTTTTCTAGTTTTCAACTTTTTTATCTTACTCTAAATGTCATTGACGTCATAGATAACTTTTAATACTTCTTTAGTATTAGTCACCTCCTCTATCTGGACATTATCCTTGTAACCAGCAATCATTACATACTGCTGAATGAATACTTCTGACTTTTGAAGATCCTCGCATACACACTCCCCTTGTTCATTAATGATTCCTGGAAAGTCCTTCTTTGAACCTGTTCCTGCCTTAAGGTACCTATACATACTCTCCATTTTTCACTAAAATTTGTATGACCGCCAATTATATTTGTCATCATGTTAGCCTTAGCTGACTTCTTTGCTAGCTTCAATTTCCTAGTAAATTCCTTAAATTTCCCCTTACTTCCACAGCCATTTCTAACTCTATTTCTTTCCAACCTGCACCTCCTTCTTAGTCTCTTTATTCTCTGTTATAATATAGTGGATCTCTACCATTACTTACCACCTTTAAAGGTACAAACCTATTTTCATATTATTCAACAAGTGCTTTAAAACCATCCCCGAGTCGGTTTATATTTTTGTTTACCCTTTTTCATCAATCATAGTTACCTTTTCAAAACTCCCTCATGCCTGTTTTATCAGCCATATGGTACTGCCCAATAGTCCTAATTTTAATATCTTCCTTTGTTTCACATTTATTTTTAGCTACCACAAAACAGCTTCGTGATCACTAATAACATCTATTACTTCGGTTTCTCTATAGAGCTCATCTGGTTTTACCAGCACCACATGCATACTATTCTTCCCTCTACTTGGTTCCATCACTTTCTGAATCTGGTGCCCTTCCCATATTAACTTATTTGCCATTTTTTGGTCACGTTTCCTGTCGTTCGTATTACCTTCCCAATTGACATTTGGTAAATTGAGATCACCCGCTACAATCACGTTCCTTTCCTTATCGTTTCCCACAGAGCTGACTATCCTATCAAATAATTCCGAATCCGCGTCAGTGCTACCCTTTCCCGATCTGTACACTCGAAATATATCAAGTTGGCTATTATCTTTAGAAATGAGCCTTACACCTAGAATTTCATGTTTCTAATCTTTAACTTTTTCGTAGCTCACAAATTCTTTCACCAGAATGAATACTCTCCCTCCTAACATTCCTAGCCTATCTCTATGATACACACTCCAGTTCCGTGAGAAAAATTTTGCATCCATTTTCATTATTGTAGATCTTAATTTTTCTAATATTTGAACCGATGTTAAAAAATAACATGATTATTAGGACAGAAGTCGAGTTGTGTAGGCAGAATTTATCTGCCTATATTAAACTAAATTATAGATTTAAGAAATTTACATTCAAAGAAAGATTGGTAGTAATGTGGAAAGGGTTTTATTTTCAAATTATCTACAAATTCAACAAGTATTTTCGTGAGAGAATTTCCAAATTTTGACTCTACATTCGATCTGTGTCTCCACTGTTTTAGACATTAATGCCGCGCTTCCTGGCTTCCTCCTCGTACTTCTTGGTGTACTCTCCAGTGGGGTCCCACTTGGCCTTCAGCTTCTTCCAGGCGTCAGCGTTGTTCTCGATGATCCATTTGATGACCTTCTCTGCCTTCTCCTTCTGCTTGTCGGTGCATTTCTTACATTCAGTAGCCAGAGCATCAGGCAGGGCACCTGGAACAGGACATTAAGAGAATGAGTATAATGTCCGGCAGAAATGTAAATAGTTGACAATGTACGTTATTTTTTGTGATAAACAATTTTTCGTTTCAAATTGCTTGTAATTTACTGTATAACTACAACGTGTCCGGGCCTTGGCTGAATGGTCACCGTTCCGGCTTTCGATTAAGATGTTCTTGGGTTTGATTTCCGACCATCCCCGTGATTGTATCCACACCTGGTTAATTCCCCTGGGTACGGGACAAGGAGGTTGTGTATAACTCAATACACAACTCTTCACATTCACACAATACAACACACTACCAACCATCTCAGAAATATAAAGCCTTCCACATGGGGAAGGGCAACCGGTCGTAAAGCTTGGCCAAGTTCACATGTGTGATACAGTTCGCACGAGTGACCTTATCAAAATGTGCTACACATTGCAGAGAAACAATAATTAAATATATCGTAGAATGTCCCTCTCGGTAGCGTAAAGATTAATGCTATTAGCTGCCCATCCCAGGGGCCCCGGTTCGATTCTCGGTACTGCCAGAGATTTAAGAATTGCAGGAGGGCTGGTATGCGGTTTAAATGGTACATACCACTCACCTCCATCGGGGGTTTGCCTGGAAAGAGCTGCTCCACCTCGCGATGAAGAAACGAGTTTACTTATCCTTAGAGTCCTAATTACTGAAGATACATACTGTATGCTTTCAAGGTTGTACACTACTCCAATCTATATTATTACTATTGATGATATCATGACGGACAGCGGTGTTCGATTCTGTCAGTAATGAAATACTGTGGTTCATTAACAAATTTTACCCGTAATATTAAAATAAGCATTTTAACAAATTGGGCTATAGAGAAGACCATTGCACGGTGCTGCAACATTTCTAAATTCCTTTCTCCTTCCCTTCGCTTTCGGCTCACTTGTTCGTTCGTTCGGACGGTGAACTGAAATTGCGTATGGCTTTTAGTGCCGGGAATGTCCGAGGACAAGTTCGGCTCGCCATATGCAGGTCTTTTGATTTGACATCCGAAGGCGACCTGCGCGACTTGATGAGGATGAAATGATGATGAAAACGACACATACATACAGCCCCCGTGCCAGAGAAATTAACCAATGATGGTTAAAATCCCCGACCCTGCCGGGAATCGAACGCGTGACCCCTATGACCAAGGGCTAACACGCTAACCATTTAGCCATGGAGCCAGACTGTTCAGACGGTAGCTCTGTTGTACGTAATTCAGAAGTGAGAGGTTTAACAACTCCAAGCAACACGACCTGTCCAGCAGACTTATCTCCATGGCAACCGCAGTGGATCCGCCCACGTTTCCACGGCAACAACACCCACCGCTCCCTTCTGCCCGCCCAGGCAGGCAGTAAACAGATCTCCTTCTATGAACTGTCAGAACGCATCTTTCAACATTGCGACTATAGGTCGATATGTGTGAACTACGAGAATATTTTCTCCTTTAAGTTCATAATGTTATATCTTCTCTGCAATGATCTTCATTATCATCAATTTACTAATTTTTACGTGTTATACGAAGAATTTCATAATATTTCCAGTTCCACACATCAACCGAAAAGAAATGTACCAACGTGTAATATAGCACGTTAACGACTAGAGAAATACTGCCAATAAAGTTTTTCACGGCCACAGATCAAAATCACAGCAAGGAGGCCGTGAATGTATGGAGTGTTTCGTCCACAGCGGGCCACGCTGCTACTCCGTCAACACCCCTAGTAGCGTAACGATGTTTTTTTGCTAACATTTTCTGATAACGGACATTCATTTATCCTCTAGCAGATTAATAATCTTTATTTCATAAGTAGGCGGGGCAGCGTACATTTTCTACCTCTTGGACGTTGTAGTTGACGCATCATACCGAGCAGGTTCTTACTACAGTGATTATATACAGATAGGCCTATACTGTATACGTTTACCTTTACACACAGTATTATCATACAAAGATGAGTCGGGAATAAAGAAATACTTAACAAGAACAGTATACTATAGAGTCTCCCATCATATTATAGAGTTCCTTACTATAAAATAATAACCGGAAAATAGTTCACGTATTGTAGTTTACCGAGCGACCTGGCTACGTGGTACTCGTCAAGTAGTTGAGAGCTTTCATTCGGAAGATGGTGAACTCCACCGTAAACAGACCGGAATATATCTTTCCATGGTTTCTCATTTTCACATCAGACAAGTACCAACTGGGGCTGTACTTTTAATAAAGCTACGGCCGTTCTCTTCAGTGTCTTGTCCCTTTCATATCCCATCTCTACCACATAATTTCTGAATTAGTGTTACGTTAAGCAGTAGTAAAAAGTTAGAAACAATTGCTGATCAATGGGTTGAAGTCCCATTGTCGACAAACCCTCAAGGATTTTCTCGGTTTCCCATTTTCACACCAGGTAAATGACGCTGCTGTTTCTTAATATTAAGGACGCGGCCACTAGCATTCCAATGGAATCCTCACACAAAAATCCAACTGTGTTGATAAGATCTTAGGTAACACATAATAAAGGAGAGTACAAATGATCCACCTTATATCATTACAAAATATGTTGCTAATACAAGATCACAACATTTTTATTAGGGACCAGTTTCGATGTCTTTGGACACCATCATCAGTCACAATAGGTCAAAATGAACAAATATATATATATTTATATTACGATACAAAATATAGACGATTAGTAATAAAATAACATAGAATGGGAGAAATGTACAAGGTGATGGTGCTTAAAAGTCATTCTTACGAAATTTACAAGTTACTTGATTTACTTGATGATCAGATGATCACGTTGTACTCTCCTTTATTATGTGTTAATCTCCTTTCAATACGGACCAAATATGAAGTTTTTAATATTAAAAAAAAGATCTTAGGTGCCTCGGTGAATTAGTGATCAAGTGTCCGAATCATGATACTGATTTCCCTGGTTCTATTCTGGCTGAGGTATTCAATTTTTCAAGGACGGTCCAAAATTTTTATGTTCCATCTCATTCTTGGCATGGTAAAGTTCTCTGGGGGGGGGGGCGGGATCTCAGTATCAGGTGAATTTTTTTTATTAACTCTGCCATAACAAATATTTTAGTAGAATTCCGCTTTCGTTGCTAGGTAGCAGCACAGTAGGAATTTCACCGCCTAGACGTCCGACTCGTTGGCTGAATGGTCAGCGTACGGGCCTTCTGTTCAGAGGGTCCCGGGTTCGATTCCTGGCCGGGTCGGTGATTTTAACCTTCATTCATTAATTCCAATGGCACGGGAGCTTGGTATTTGTGCTGTCCCCAACATCCCTGCAACTCACACACCACACATAACACTATCCTCCACCACAGAAACATGCAGTTACCTACACATGGCAGCTGCCGCCCAACCTCATCGGAGGGTCTGCTTTACAAGTGCTGCACTCGGCTAGAAACAGCCATACGAAATTATTTACCACCTACATGACACCATTTCAGAAGGTCTGTACAACGATATCTTAGGCCATATTGGAAGAAGAGTACGACATTGAACATCGAACAAAATAAAAATAAATAAATTCTTAGAAGGCGATGTGTGTGTAATGTATGTTAACTTTCATGTTCAAGATACGAATTTACCTTTTTTCTTTCTTTTATAGAGAATTAAACTGGAAACTCATAAGAGTGCATCGTAATAAATCAGTTATAACTTATTACAGGTAACCTCAGGTAAAAATAGACATCATCAATATGACTAGAATAAGTTTCAAGGCAACATGAACAGATTATCAGATATTGCAATTTATAGCCTAGCATCGTTGCTTATGGTTTAAAGTTATTCTCATATTGATAGCTGCGTATTTGTATTTAGAACCCGCCTTATTTGTATAATTTATTTCGTATGTCTACTTATCCAACTTGTCATGTGTTTTATCACACGTATCTCAGATTAAGCAGGTGAGATGTTCAGGAATATATTATGTAGACTATATATTGGCCTTCTTATAATTTATGCCGATAAGGATAAAGGATTACACGATAATACATTGAGACGTACTATCCGAAGCAGTAAAGATGTGTTCAGTACAGTTCTATTCCCCGATAGAAAAAGACAAATAGAAGCTGGCCTTCTAATTCCGCAGATGCACTGTGATCCACTGAGGTTACAATACAAATAAGTGACTAACATTCAGCTAATCACTTCTGGAAGAAACCTATGACAAATATGTATTCAATATTTATATTAAGGACATCATTTGGTTGATAAAATTGTATTGTGCCATAGTTACCCCTGTATTTTTTGCATAAAACCAATTCGTAGAGTAAGATTTTTTTTTTTTTTTTGCTAGGGGCTTTACGTCGCGCCGACACAGATAGGTCTTATGGCGACGATGGGATAGGAAAGGTCTAGGAGTTGGAAGGAAGCGGCCGTGGCCTTAATTAAGGTACAGCCCCAGCATTTGCCTGGTGTGAAAATGGGAAACCACGGAAAACCATTTTCAGGGCTGCCGATAGTGGGATTCGAACCTACTATCTCCCGGATGCAAGCTCACAGCCGCGCGCCTCTACGCGCACTGCCAACTCACCCGGTGGGAGAGTAAGAATTGAAAGAGCAAATAATTAGCTGTAGGCCGTAAGAATAATTTAGAAAAACTGTAAAAATAATATTATTGACAGTGTTGAACTGTAAATGAATTGAACTGAATACGTGCCGATGTAGCATAATTACAATCTGAGTTTTGGTGGCTCTCTGGGAAATAAGGACTAAATGCAAAATTCTAACATTTCATCCTAACGAGATCTCATTTAACAGATCTTCATCACTATTCGTACTAGTTATATGCATGCATATTTGGAGTTAGTATAGGCTACATTTTTCCTTCAGAGAGTGGGTTTCACCGAGCTTGATAGCTGCAGTCGCTTAAGTGCGGCCAGTATCCAGTATTCGGGAGATAGTGGGTTCGAACCCCACTGTCGGCAACCCTGAGGATCGTTTTCCGTGGTTTCCCATTTTCAGACCAGGCAAATGCTGGGGCTGTACCTTAATTAAGACCACGGCCACTTCCTTCGCAGTTCTAGCCCTTTCCTGTCCTATCGTCGCCATAAAACCTATCTGTGTCGGTGCGTCGTAAAGCCAACAGCAAAAAAAGAGAGCGGGTTTCAGCACTGTAATAATGAAATGGGTATTTCACAGCCATCTATGCGAAGTTCAATTATCTCATTCAATTTTTCTTTACCTCTTATCAGGAAGTAATTGATAAAACCGATTCAAATTTATTTTCCTAGACTCCAAAAGTTTATCGTGAGGTTCCACTATCTTGGTCAATAATCTTGTATATCCAGTACTAAGTTCAAGACCAATGTATCATTCATGAGTGCATCAACACCCAAACATGGTGAATGTTAGTGACTACCCCACTCTAAATTTCATTATATCCCCACGCAGACCTGGCAAGACAAGGGGAATTGTTAATAATAATAATAATAATAATAATAATAATAATAATAATAATAATAATAATAATAATAATACTAATGAATTTACGTCCCGCTAACTACTTTTGCGGCTTTCGGGAATACCGTCCGCAGGACCTCTTTTAAGTGCCAGTAATCCTGTCAACAGGAGAATGACTTTCTGAGCACTCCTCGAATACCACTGGACTGATCTAACAGGTAGGGCTCAGAAGACCAGTGCTCTATTATCTGAACTGCTGATCCAGGCAAATTATTTATAATTCTGCGTTAATTAATTGTCAACCCACAGAGCTTCAAGTTATTTTTGATCTTCGTATATTAGTTGATAGTGTTGTGACTTTGTGCATGACAGAATGTGGTGTCGTGTCTTTGTGCCTATCAAAGTGTGAAACTGACCTCCAATATTCATAAACATTGTACATGTTTTTACGGCTGATGATGACCTGGACTAAGGTCGAAACCGGTCCCATTTAAATAGGAATGTGATTACTGCATTTCTTTCTTTTAAGTATTGAATAGGTTGAACCTCCTTTTCAATTATTTAATTTTTAACATCAATAATTTCAATACGGAACAATGAAGTTTTTATCTTTGAATTCCACAGAGCTATCAAAAATCCTCAGATAAGGCAAGCAACTCAGTGTTGAAAAAGTTCTAGGAATATGAGGTTCGAATTTTAGGTAAATAAAATATAACAATGTATGAAAACATACTATTCATTTATTTCTAAAAATTACAATCCTTTTCTTAATCATCGTTATCCGGTTGATTAGATTAGCAGATTGCCTTTTGCAACCACTACGAGCGCTAATGTGAGCCAATGCATTGTTTCACTTAAGCCCTTATAACTACATTCGGTGTGGATATTTTTCAAAAAAATCAAGAACTTCCTGCGGGTATTGAACCAAGGAACTAATTACAGAAATAGTTATGTAAATAAGTTATTTTGGCTTGCATTTGAATCAAACAGAAAACGAGTAAATAGACAAGCGATTTTTGGCTGTTTTTCCGGAACTGCATTTAGGCCGGAAGTGATTTTCGAAATTTGTATTTTTAATTTTGATAGAGTCCGCCTCTGTGGTGTAGTGGTTAGCGTGATTAGCTGCCACCCCCGGAGACCCGGGTTCGATTCCCGGCTCTGCCACGAAATTTGAAAAGTGGTACGAGGGCTGGAACGGGGTCCACTCAGCCTCGGGAGGTCAACTGAGTAGAGGTGGGTTCGATTCCCACCTCAGCCATCCTGGACGTGGTTTTCCGTGGTTTCCCACTTCTCCTCCAGGCGAATGCCGGGATGGTACCTAACTTAAGGCCACGGACGCTTCCTTCCCTCTTCCTTGCCTATCCCTTCCAATCTCCCCATCCCTCCACAAGGCCCCTGTTCAGCATAGCAGGTGAGGCCGCCTGCGCGAGGTACTGGTCATCCTCCCCAGTTGTATCCCCCGACCAAGAGTCTGAAGCTCTAGGACACTGCCCTTGAGGTGGTAGAGGTGGGATCCCTCGCTAAGTCCGAGGGAAAAACCGAACCTGGAGAGTAAACAGATGATGATGATGATGATGAATTTTGATAGAGGTATCTAAGACTCGTCACTTGAAGTAATTCCCGGGCCTTTACTCCTTCAATGTTCGGTACAATTGAGGAAAGTGCTTAATTTTACGTTTGCTAAGAAATGTGTTCGATATTAAAACTACATAGATCATTCATACTACAGTGAGTACAAAAATTCCATGTCAGCTGCAAACTAACTTTTTAAATGTTATTTATTCGGGGCGTCGACCCATGTGGATCGTTTACCTCTACTGGCACCATATTGTATGAACGTACGTGTAATTGGAATGGCGGTAGTGTGGAATGTTGTGTGTGAGGACGTCACAAACACCCAGTCCCCAGGCTAGGAATATTAATCATTACAATTAAAAGCCCCTGACCCGGCCGCGAATCGAACCCGGGGCCACCGGGTGACAGGCGGACGCGTTGCCCCCTACACCGCGGCGCCAGACTGCAGACTAACTTACGTTAACCTCGGTACTACGTGGGATATACTCTATACAATATGCATGACCTCATTTGCCCCAGACTTAATCTGATAGTTCTGTTGAAGGTTGTGTGAACTCCATGGCTATACATCTCCGATTTCTTGACGGAGATTCAAACCCTTTTCTTTCCAATAGAGAATTTAACATGTATTTACTGCTTCGACCAGGCAGACATTCAACAATTATTATAAATGCTATATAATGCTCAATCGTAAATACGAATTCTAAAACACATTTTGCATAAGTTCACTCTGTTTAATCCAAAGCTTTCGTTGGTTTCTAAGTCAATAGTTTATTATATGGACGTTAAATTCTGCACCACTCAGTTGACTGCTAGATTTATGTTACAAATTATTATTATTATGGTGATCTCGATGATTCAGGAAAAAGTATTTGTATGGTGTTAAACCAAACACTGTATTTCTGATGGTATGTTAGGTGCAATTTCTTCCTTTTCTTCTAATTCTTAATCTGCTTACCCTTCTGGGTTGGAGTTTCCCTCGGACTCAGCGAGGTATCCCACCTCCACCGCCTCAAGGGCAGTGTCCTGGAGCGTGAGACATCGGGTCGGGAGATACAATTGGGGAGAATGACAATTACCTCGCCCAGGCGGCCTCACCTGCTATGCTGAACAGGGGCCTTGGTGTGGGATGGAAATATTGGAAGGGAGAAACAAGGAAGAGGGAAGGAAGCGGCCGTGGCCTTAA